>NC_034595.1:40471711-40518617 GCF_900095145.1 Mus pahari | reverse complement strand
TACTTTCTCTAGCTCCTCTATTGGGGGCCCTGTGTTCCATCTGGAGCATTTTCTTAATTGCTTGTTGACATAGGAAGGCTGAGACCACTATAGCTGGTATACAAAGAGGTGGCCCTGTGCTGTATAAGAAAGGTAGCTTATACACTAGTAAACCTCGTCTCCTCCATGGTCTTGGCTTCAGTGCCTGCCTCCAGGTTCCCACCTTGAGTTCCAGCCTTGGCTTCCCTCATTAATGGACGACAAACTATAAACCCAATAAATCTTTTCCTTCCCCCAAATCGCTTTTACTACAGCAATAGAGAAGTAAACTAGGACAGTGGTTTTGGCCTCATAAAATACATTGCAAATGATCTATCATCTTCACTGTTTGGAAAGACTTGAGAAGAGCTGAGTTCACTCTTTAACTATCCATGGAATTTTCCAGCAAAGCACCTCCCATCCCTGGAGATTTTGGATTGTGATTGGAGTCTCTTTTGTCAGTATTTATTTGTTCTATGTTTCCACTCGTTCACAACTTGCCCATCATGGGTCATGTGGTGTGTACAAGCAGTTTGACCCTTTCATTTTTGGCTATTTGCCATATTCCATTTTTTCACAGTAGTCTCTCATGATTCTTTGTACTTCTGTTAGCAGTTGAAATATCTCCTCTTTTATTTCTTAATTCACTATTTGGGGCTTTTTTCTTCTTAGACACACAACACACAGGTTGTCCTTTTCAAAATACCACCAGCTGAAGGTTGGATTGTTGTGGTTTTGTTTTTTTCTCTTGTTTTTGTAGTTTCTGTTACATGTGTGACATGCTGATCCTGGTCATCTCTGCTCTAAAACTATGGGATTAACTGGCTCTCCTCTACCAGCTCCTTGGAGTTTAAAGTTAGGTTTATTGTTTGAGATGCCCCCCCTTTCTTGTCACATTTGTCACAATAAATTTCCCCTTTAGAACCAGCTTTAAAAAAAAAAAAAGAAAAGAAAAGAAAAAAGAAAAAAAGAAGCAGCTTTGCCACACTCCGTGGCCTTGGTGAGCTGTTTCCATTTGTGCCTCCAGGCACTTTTTTTACTTTCTTTTTTATTTCTTTGTTGACTCATTGACTGTGCAGGAGTCTGCCCTTCGATTTCCAACCTTCTTTCCTGGTTTCTTCTTGCTACTAACTTTGAGTTTTATACCATTTGAAGTGTTATTTAATATTGCAATTTCAATCTGCCTAGAAGTGGAGAGGGAGAGACCAGGGAGGGAAAGTGGATGGGGGCAGGGCAAAGGGAACCTGATCTGGTATTAGGTGAGGGAAAAGAACTGAAGCCCTGAGGGCCAGCAGAAAGAATGGAAACAGGAAGTCTAGGGAGATAGGAGGTTGGCAGCTCCAGAATGTACCAGAGACCTGGGAGATGAGAAACTCTCATGTCTCAAAGGGAGGGACCTTAGATGAAATGCCCAAACAGTAAGGAGAGGGAACTTAAAGAGCCTACCTCCAGCAGGAAGACAGGACATCAAGTGAGGGATGGGGTTGCCATTCCACAGTCAAAATTCTGACCCAAAATTGTTCCTGTCTGAAAGAACTGCAGGAATGGAAATGGAGAGGAGCCTGAGGAAAAGAAGGTCCAGTGACAGGCCCAAAGTGGGATCCAGCTCAAGGGGAGGTCCCAAGGCCTGACACTATTACTGAGGCTATGGAGTGCTCACAAAAAGGGATCTATCATGACTGCACTCCAGAAGACCCAACCAGCAGCTGAGTCGGATGCAGATATTTGCACCCAACCAATAGACAGAAGCTGCTGACCCCTGTGGTTGAATTAGGGAAAGGCTGGAAGAAGCTGAGGAGGAGGGTGACCAGGTAGGAGGACCAGCAGTCACAATTAACCTGGACCTCTGAGATCTCTCAGACACTGGATCACCAACCAGGCAGCACACACCAGCTGATATGAGGCTCCCAAACTTATATAGCAGAGGACTTCCAGATCTTGGGTTCAGTCAAAGAAGATGCACCTAACCCTCAAGAGACTGGAGGCCTCTGGGAGCTTAGAGGTCTGGTTGGGTGGGGGATGGGGAATGGGGACATTCTTGTGGAGACAGGGGAGTGGAGAGGAGGTATGGGATGTGAAACATTCAGAGGGTAGACAGGGGAGGAGGAATAAAGGCTTTGTGGCCTAAAATATACTCTTCCCAGAAGATATGCCATGTTCTTGGTTTATTCTTCTATTGTGTGACATAAATAATTTTTAAAAAATAAATGTTAATTCAGATCATCCTAAAATGTAACTTGTGTCCATCATGTTTTTTATTATCTATCAGAATTATCTTTATGTATAATTATAATTTATAATTATTATAGCTACATTTATTTTCTTCCAAACTATTGTTTTCCTTAACACATTGTCCAAAATACTGTAGACCTCTGTACTGTTACTGGTATATGTGCCATCTTCCCTTCAGATCTACTGCTAGAGTCTTTACATTTTTGGTGTACTCGTATATGGTGAATATACCTTTACAATGACCACACACTTTTGATCAATCTGTCCCTTTAACATTGCATAATGATCTTCCATGCCTCACAGTAGAGAATTGTATCTAAAACCCAGTTGTTTTTTCATGTAATGGGTCTGTGTTTTCTCTCTCTCTCTCTCTCTCTCTCTCTCTCTCTCTCTCTCTCTCTCTCTCTCTCTCTCTCTCTCTCTCTCTCTCTCTCTCTCTCTCTCTCTCTCCCTCTTTCTCTCTCTGGTTTTCTGAGACAGGGTTTCTCTGTATAGCCCTGGCTGTCCTGGCTGTGTTCTCTCTTGATTGCTGTGTGCACATAATAGCTTTTCCCATTGCTTTCAGTGAATGTGTTTTTTATGCACTCATGTTACAAACCTTTTCAGCCATGCTGGGGTTTTGTTTGTTTTTAGAATTTAGGCCATTTCCATTTAAAATGAATATTGGCAGATAAAGAGTTTTTCTTAGTTCTTTTCTTACTCTTGTCTCCTTTTTTTTAGTGATTTACATTAATGCTATATTTTACATTGTCTTTACAGTTTATGTAGGTAATGCAGATTTTCCCTGTAGTAATCAGGAGAATTACTGCCTTTGCTATTATTTATGTTATTACCTTTTAAAGGTGTGTGTATGCATGTATATGCATATATGTATGTGTGTATATATATATATGTGTGTGTGTGTGTGTGTGTGTGTGTATGTATGTATCTATGTGTGTATCTATGTATGTATGTATGTATGTATTCCAAGGCATGTCTACACCACAGCTGACAAGTAGAGGTCAGAGGAGAATTTTCAAGAATCATTTCTTTCCTCTCATCACATGTGCCCTGGGGAACAAACTCCGGTCATCGGGCTTGATGGTAGGCATCTTTACCCAATGAGTTATCTGGGTTTTGTTTTTGTTTTTGTTTTTAGACCTGTTCATGCTACATTGTCCAGGATAACCTTGAACTCAAGCTCAAATTCTTCTCCTGTATCTACTTCCCAGATGCTGGGATTAGAGGCATAAACCACCACACCAAGTGTAAAATGTAGGCACAACAAGGTACTTTAACCTGTTAGCAGCATAATTCATTCATATGTAAAAATTTGGCACATTTTGCTCCATGCTGTATTTTATTTATAATGTTACTGTATTTATAAAGACTTTTACTTTTAATTTATGTCTATAAGGATTTTACCATCACGTATGCATGTGAACCACGTGCATGCAGTAGAGGCCAGAGAAAGCTGTCACATGTTCTGGAACTGGAGTTAGAGACAATTGCAAGCTGCCGTGTGGCTGCTAGGGACTAAATCTGAGCTCTTTAGCCCCGTGATGTTATTTTTATATATGTTTTCATTAACGGATTTTATACCTGTAGTTTCATTTTTAAACACTTTCACTTTTACACTTTTATACAGTAGTTATAAGTGATGCATACACTGCCCTCTGAGTATCCTAAATTGGACTACATAATATCCCTGGTGGAGTTTTATCCTCTCCAGCCACACTGTGGTCAAACCAATATAGCTACTCAATTTTGGACACTGAATCTCAACTATCTACCAAGACAAACATTCTGTTTGTAAAAACTAACCTGCCTCTGATTTTTATAGTTACATTATATGAACTATAAAATGCACTCAAATATTTACTGTGAGAACTTTTTAGAGATCAGGGCACAGTAAGTGGCCCCCCAGATGGAAAGTAATGTGCCACTTCTGCCACTGCCTCTCCTGTGATGTCTGCAGATTCAACTCTCCAAGTGCCAGGTAGTGAGGAATATCTGAGGCTACTGTGTGCAGGAGAGACAGGCACCCTCTGTGATGTTACAAGTCTCTTTCTTTCTAAAAGGAGTGACTTCTGAAACTCCTTACATTGGTCCTGTGCCATGTATATCCCAGGTTACTTCAAGGATGGAGAGAGAGAGAGAGAGAGAGAGAGAGAGAGAGAGAGAGAGAGAGAGAGAGAATAACTAGTTTTAGGGTTAAGGACTCACCAATGTCACTAGATGTGTACAAGTGCAACAGCTAACAGCTATACTCTTGAAAAAAATCATTATTTTAAAAACTCATCAGAGGGTAGGTTTTTTGTTTGTTTGTTTGTTTGTTTGTTTGTTTTTAAGATCAGGAAGTAGCTAAGAGCTAGCATGCAAAAGTCAAAAGGCTGAAAGAGAATGCATCCTATAGGAGGGGCAGAATAAACTCAAAAGCTAAGGCTCTTTGATTTCTTTTTGCTGTAGGTTAACCTATTTAAGAAAAATACATGTTCAACAGTGAAAAGGTAGGAAGCCACACAATGATCAAAAACAGGGAAAGTCTATCCATTCTGTTTATACACCAAACAAAGGACTGTACCAAAGTTGGTGTGCCTCCTCATGCTCAGTTTCCTCCCTGTGGTTATGTGGATATATCACAAGTGGTTTGTTTTTATGCCCTGCTTTTCAAGATAACTGGGTATTTAGTATAAACAATATCTGTACATATTTATGGGCTAGTCTGTGGTAATCATATGTGTCCACAATGTGTAATGGTTACAACCAGGTAGTTAGAATTTCATCTGTGTTAGCATTCTGTAACTGCAACACATACTTGTTAGAGTGAACTTGTAAAGAGGGAAGTTTTATTTCTGCTGCTCAAGCCCATGACCGGTTGGTTCTGTTGCTTTGAAGCTGTGATACAACTGATCAAGGCCCGAGGGAGCACTTTGACAAACTTTACCTCACAACCAGAATGCAAACTGAGGAATGGGTAGTCAAACTCCCTTCCCGCAATGACCAAATAACTTTTTACTGGGTCTTGTCTCCTGAAGAATCTACCAAGGGGCCCTCCATGGAGACTAAATCTTTGAGAGAATATTTAACAACCACATGATAAAACAACCTCTTGGATGTATATAATGCCTTCATTTTGGGACTCTCTTCTAGCTCTTCATAAAATATAGAGTAAGAGATGACCTGTGGCACTCTTCTGCAACTGTAAGACATTACCTTCTTGCACACTAAGTCTATTGGTACAAAATGAAGAGGGAAAGATTTTTTTAATCCTTTTCACATTATAACATCTGTGATATTTGATTCTATGTACTTACCAAAAAATTATATGCATACACCAACATACCTTTTACTTAATTTACCAAATTATCAAGACTATATTCATTAGTATGCACATTGTTATTTTCATTAAATATTTGTGACATAGTCCTCTATCAGCCAATCATCCATTTGGGTGTCACTATTCCATTTTGTTTGTAATAGTATTACTTGACTAGTTCCCAAAGATAAATATTTGTTTTTTTTTAACTAGATGAATACTGTAATGAGAATTTCTCACTATTGTACAAATGTAGCACACACTTCCGCAAATACAGCCATGGTATGACACGGTAAAGGGACAATTCTATTGCTTAAAATTATTAAATTAGAGATAAATTAGCAATTTCTACATTTTTTTCTTGTGAGTTTGTTTGATCTATTTGTCTGCTTCTTTAAAACAGTCTCCAAATGCAGCCTCTGCTTGTGTCTTAGTTTGGGTTTCTATTGCTGTGGTGAAACACCATGACCAAAGCCAGTTGGGAAAGAATGGATCTATTCAGCTTATACTTCCACATCCCAGTTTATCATCAAAGGAAGTAAGGACAGGAACTCCAGTAAAGCAGCTATTGAGCCAGGAGCTGATGGAGAGGCCAAGGAGGAAGGCTGCTTAATGACTGGCTTCCCATGGATTGTTCAGCCTGCTTTCTTATAGAACCCAGACAAATATTAGCACCACCCACAATGGGCTGGATCCTCCTACTTCAATTATTAATTAAGAAAAGCCTACAGTTGGGTCTTAAGGCAATGTTTCCTTTTTCTTTCCTTTTTTTTTCATTTTATTTTTATTAGATATTTTCTTCATTTACATTTCAAATGTTATCCCTTTTCCTAGCTTCCCCTATGAAAATTCCCTATCCCCTCCTCCCTCCCCCTGCTCCCCAACCCACCCACCCCCATTCCTAGTCCTGGCATTCCCCTATACTAGGGCATAGAACCT
Source organism: Mus pahari (assembly GCF_900095145.1). Taxonomy (NCBI): domain Eukaryota; kingdom Metazoa; phylum Chordata; class Mammalia; order Rodentia; family Muridae; genus Mus; species Mus pahari. The sequence continues at coordinate 40,512,130 of NC_034595.1, read as the reverse complement.
TCACAGGACCAAGGGCCTCTCCTGATGACTCACTAGGCCATCCTCTACTACATACGCAGCTAGAGCCACAAGTCCCTCTGTGTGTTTTCTTTGATTGGCGGTTTAGTCCCAGAGAGCTCCGTGGTTACTGGTTAGTTCATATTGTTGTTCCTCCTAGGGGGCTGCAAACCCCTTCAGCTCCTTGGGTCCTTTCTGTGACAGTGTTTTCTAAATTGAGTTTCCTGTCTCTCAGATAGCTTGTGTCAAGTTGATATAAAACTATTCAGCACAAATGGCCTCAGACTTGCTCTGTAGCCCAGATTGGCTTTGGTCTTGCAATCCTCCTGCCTCAGTCTCTCAGGTCTGTGCCCTCATGGCCAGCTTATTTGGGCTTTCTTACTCAGTAGTGTATACTAAGTTGTTGAAAAAAATCTCCTGAGCAAGAATCCCAGAAAACAAATCGGAAGCTATGTTCATCTTTCTGATTCAGCCTCCAAAATCATCATTGGTTCTTAAACATAAAAATCTGCCCAAACCCAAGAGGAGACACAGACACTCCCATACACCTTTCATTGGGTGAACCTAAAGTCATGCAGAATAAGAATTCTGTTCCAGCTGGTTTTGAAAAACAAAATCTTTGTACTTCAAATGTTTGAATAAATTTATAACTTTTGAGTTGATGGTACCTTAGAGATTTTATTACTCTGTTCCCTTTGCAGATATGGTTAATGAAAACGGTAACCTTGGCCAGTGATGTGGTTCAGCAGATTCCAGGATACTACAAGATCAAAGAAGAGAACAGACTTCTATAAGTTGTCTTCTTACCTCCTATCTGCCCACTGTGGCACTCACACCCCCTCATTCCTGCCCCCACCAAATAAATGAACACTTTAAATGATAAAATAAAAATGCCTACTTCATTTTTTTTGTTTAACTTTACATTTTCTTAAACCCACTAACAGAAGGCAGGTCTCATCTTTATCAGTCCCTCAAGTTTCTCTTCCTGGCGTCTGGCTATTTATAATCTTTCTGTGGGGAACCTCCTGGAGAGGGCAGAGAATGATGTTTTCCATTGTTCATCACCAGCACGGTTCTGACACTGCCCTTTCCCTGACTTTCTTGGTGGCTTTGCTATACTGAAACGTATAATTTGTCTACAGTCACATTATCAGTATTTCCTAGTGTACCTTGAGGATTCATGTATTGATACAATAGACCACCCTTCTTCCAATGTCATTTTCCACATTCCTTTATTTGGTCATTTGACCTTATAATCCACTGCATATGTTTTATGTATCTTATAATATTGAACAAATCTCACTTTGCCCCTAGTCAATATATAATAATGTTTATGTATTGTTGGATTGTAGCTGTGATATGTTTCAAAAGCTTCAAGGTTTTTCTCCAATGGAGATTTCTCCCGAAGAACTCATTTTTTTTGTGACTGTGTCTAGTTTAACAAAACCTATTGTTTTGTTTTGTTTTTTAAAGTTTCTTTTTACTTCGTTTCTAGAGTTTCCCACTCTGGTTTTTACTATTCTGAATAATTCTTTAATGCGCCAAGCTCTTGCATGAGAGCATTGCAGCTGTGATCGGTGTTATGTGCATGAGATCCTGGAATATTTTCATTATTCTGGAAGCACTGTGTTATTAGTAACTCTGTATTTGGTCCCTACCAGTGCTTCCTCTCCCCTGTGGTCCCTCATGGTCCTTGCTCCTTTAGAAGTGGCCCGAGTTGGTTTTTCTCACTTCTCAGAGCTCCCTCTTCTGTTGCTTTGGTGAAGTGCTGGGAAACTTCACTGCTTCTCTGTTACCCATCTCACAGCCCTGCCTTCCCTGCTTCTCCCGCAGTTACCCATCTCACAGCCCTTCCTTCCCTGGTCTCTTGTTTTGACACTGCTCAAACTGGACCCTCACTTTAAGCAGTTTCTCCAGGATGTGGAGTTCTCTCCCAAAGGGAGCTATGGCCCATTGATGTGACATTTCTCCTATAGTACACTATTATAAGCCCCCTTGGAGCTCACAGAGGCTCTCTCCCACCAGCCCACCATTTCAAAGGGCAGCAGCTGTGCCATCCTGAATGAGCAGCTACTCTGCCTGGCTTTTCAGTGGACACTTTGGCTGTTTGAGAGTTCTTTTATCTTCAGGGTTGTCTCCTTTCTGTTCTTCTCTCCTGGATATTTCTCTTCCTTTGCTCCAGTAATTGGTGAAACTGTATAAAGTTTTATAAGTCCTTAGAGTTTGTATATACCTTAACCCAGTACATAGCATATAAAATAGTCAGGAGCTTGAATAAAATGAATATTGGAAGCTGTTAGAATAAGAGAAAATGACAGAGGAAAACTGAAAGGGAGAACTGAAAGTGGGAAATTCCTCTGAGGCAGAAAGGACCATCCCTTATAAATAGCACAGACCATGAAGGAAGATCATTCTCACTGCAGCCTTTGACAGCCTGTGCCTCATCTTGCAGGTAGCAGCCAACCCCAGCCCAGCTTCCATCATGAACAATAGGTGGATCCTCCACGCTGCGTTCCTGCTGTGCTTCTCCACCACGGCCCTCTCCATCAACTACGAGCAGCTCCAGCTCCAACAAAGGACGAGGATTCGGAAATGTCAGAAGCTCCTGGAGCAGCTGAATGGAAAGATCAACCTCAGCTACAGGACGGACTTCAAGATTCCTATGGAGATGATGGAGAAGATGCAGAAGAGTTACACTGCCTTTGCCATCCAAGAGATGCTCCAGAATGTCTTTCTTGTCTTCAAAAACAATTTCTCCAGCACCGGGTGGAATGAGACTATTGTTGAACGCCTCCTGGATGAACTCCATGGGCAGACAGAGTTTCTGAAGACAATACTAAAGGAAAAGCAGGAGGAAAGATTGATGTGGCCGGTATCCTCAACTGCTCTCCACTTGAAGAGCTATTACTGGAGGGTGCAAAGGTACCTTAAACTCAATAAGTACAACAGCTATGCCTGGATGGTGGTCCGAGCAGAGATCTTCAGGAACTTTTCCATCATTCGAAGACTTGCTAGAAACTTCCAGAACTGAAGACCTGTCAACTGATGCCTCTGAATGGGTGATGGTTGCAGGCAATCTTTAAGCCTCAGAGACTGATTCTGGGACTGGCGGTGAATCTACTGCATTTGAAAGGTCAAAGGAAAACATAGTTTTTATTAATTTATAATTTAAATTATTTTATACTTTTTATTTAAACTTTTAACCTCAGAAAATAAAATATTTATAATTCAAATGTCAACACGGCAATTTAATTTCTACTGATTTCCATAGCCATCTATGTTAATAATTGCTGGACAGTTCTTATAAAGGGTTCTTTGTAAAGTACTCCTAAAAAAAAGTAGTATAGTTCCTGGCTCCTGCCTTTGAGGAACTTAAAATCAAAGGAAGACACATGCAATACTCAAGGTAAGAGATAATGGGAAATCTAAAGCTTCTAGGGAAATGACTGTGGCATCACCTGCTATGGGATTGATAAAGGAAGCAGCAAGCAGGTGGCTCTAAAGCCAGAACCTGGGGTACCTTCTGCTTCTACTCTATTCCTGGGGCTCTGTGCTTATAAAGTTACAGCCTGCCTGGGCATTTAGGGTGGCCAGAGAAATGTATCAGCTGTTTGGTTTACCCCAAAACCTTTGCTATCAGAAAAATGGTCTGCTCCAGCAGGTTTAGTAAATGTGTACGGGCTTCTGAGCCTACAGATGAGGAGCCCCTATGCATCACGACTCTTACTAAATGCCTTTATCTTGCTCCTCATGATTCCCCGGGGAAGCTGAGGGTGTCTGTCCCTTCTTCATTCCACATCCGCATCATCTTATTCTTCATCCACCTCTCAGAATTATCTGCTCCTGGCCCCTCAACTTTGTTCGCATGGAATCCTGGGTTCATCCTTCTGGCTTCCATCTTTTCTGCAACTCTCAGAGCCGAATCCAGGATGGATCATCAAATCAAACCTGGTCCCTAAGTGGGTGTCAAGAAAGTATATGCAAAAGGGGTGTTCAGGAGAGACAGAAAACACCAATGTCTCCAACAATTGTCCTGAGAAAAATCAAAACTTTTAAGGAATTGTTCTGGTACCTTGCCAGCATGTGCCAACTAGCTAGATTTTTGTCCCTGTACCCAACCCTTAAAAGCTTGGGCTTTTACGACTTCTACTGCCACATGCAACAGCTATGACTTAAGAGATTCTAATAAAATGGGCACTGTTCAGAGCAGCTATGGACACAATTGATTTAATCCCTTTCACATATACTTCTTGGGTGGAAATAATTCTGCTACTTCATGTTCCAGGGCAGGCAGGAAACTAAGTCTCATAAAGATCTAGTAACCACTCTAAGTTCTTATTACTAATGAGGGTAGGGTTTCCAGAGGCAGTGCAATGTGAAAAATTCATGGAGGTTATTACTGGGTTGAGGCATTTTTCTCTGAGAGCATCACACAACTTTGAGAGCTTCATCTAAAAGAGTGAGTCCTTAATAGAAGAATTCTGGCAGGGGACAAGCTACTATTGCCCTGACAGCATGGGGTGAAACTAAGAAGACATATCACAAGGAGCCTGCACCCTTGGGCCCCAAACAAGAAAGTGCCCTGAAAACACAGTTCTCATCTTCTGCAACTTCCTACCTCAGCCCCCGCAGGAGCTCTTCTTCAGCAGGGCTCCCTTCTGCCTGGGAGTCAAGTACAAGTTCAGCCTATAGAAATGCCTAGGCTAGCAGTGTCTAGAACAGTCTAGAGACCGATGCGAACAACTCAGCAATGGGTATATTTTTCTGTCTTCTCTGGGCCGTACAGATAAACTGGGAGGAAGCTGTTTCTGCTTGATTTAAAATATGGACCTGGCTGAGCTTACTAGCTACCCAGAATGCCAAAAGTATGTCCATCACCAGTGGAGAATAAGTGAAAGTCCCCCAAAGAGCAAAATGCTTCCCAAAAGAACCCAAGCACAAAGAGTGTCGTCTGCTTAAGTGGGCAACTGTGCACGGAAGCTATGGTAAGGTAATATTAGTTTAGCTGGCATCAGAACACTCATAAGGATAATACCAACAAAGACTTAATAGAGAGGGTGAACCTAGAAATTTTAAGTACAGCACCATACGAGACAGAAAGGCATCTGCGTGGTGCTGTTTAAGAATCAGCACATTTGTGTCTTCATGAATGAGACTTAAATTCCTCCTCAGTACAGCTGTGTTACGAGGTAGGACCTATTTGGCTTACAGGTCTAGTGCTCCCACGCGTGAATTAATGTGTTTCTTGAAGACGTGAGTCAGGTATAGTGATGTTCAGAACCATTTTCTCATATGCATACCAATCTTCTCTTCTGCTTCCCATTATGAGACTCAAGTGGCTCCATGATTGGGAATGAAAAGAAACCTCTCTTATTTACAAATTACTCAATTTTGGGTATTATGTTACAAAAGCATAAAACGATTCAAGATAGCATACGTGGAGGTGTTAATTTGTTCTGAGAAGATAGACAGAGGAAACAACCCTACAAATTGCCTGGACATGTGGTGCTCCCTGAAGTCAGTCAGAAACTAACCACTTCCTGGTAGAGGCAAACCGGGCTCTTCAGAACAGATCGTGTCACTGAAAACTCGCCATTGTATATGCTGATAACAGGTCACTCTCTGTCATCTCCTCCAAACCGCCAGCAAAGACAGCTATTCAAGCTGGGCATGGTGGCCAGGCAGAGTGACATTGTGAGATCCCATCTAGAAATAAAACTGTTCAAAGTCCTTTTGTGTGCGGAATACATATAAACCACAGAAAGCGCCCCCGTCCACACGTCAAATAGTATGGGAAAAGAGGATGGTGGATGACCAGACCTTTGTAATGAACTAAACTTGTGAGGAAAAAAAAAGGCTAAGCAGTAACAGGACACTGTCTCTTCCTTCTGCTCTCTCAGGCTTCCGAGCGAAGCATGAAGACACTGTATCTACAGAGGTGGATTAGCAAGGCCAGCCGTCTCAAGCTCACAAGTTGTATGGAGATCCTCAAAAGCAATAGGCTATATGTAAATATAGAAGTGTTGGCTAGACACATGGGCAGTGTAGGCATGTAGATGCAGTAAAGCATAAGCACATGTTGCTATTGCCTTTCTTGTAGTTAACAAAAACAAATGATATTTTAGATAATCAAGTGGCATTAAGCACTTCCAGGTACTCAGATAACACCTGATTGTAGATTTACTCATAAAATGCTTCAAGAAAAGGAGGATTGTGCCATGGACTGAGAGAAAATATTTGCCAATAATTTATCTGATAAAATGTTCGTACATGTATATATTTAAAATACTCTGAAAATCCAATAGTTAGAAAATAGGTCAATAAAACGGTTAGAATATTTACAAGGTGGCTTCATCAAATAAGATGCATGAGAGTCAGATAAGTACGTAGAGATAGTAAAGCCACACTTGGGGACTTGGAGTGGGTGAGACTAGAAAGGAATGCGAAGTGGTCAATTCCACCATGAGGGCCTGCTCTTGTCACTTCTCTTCCGAGGACAGCCCACCTCAGCCTGGCTGCATTTGTGTGTGATGTTGGCAGATTTGCCTAGTAGGGGTGACAGGGTCCTAACCAATTTGAACTTCTGTTTTTTCTCTCCAATTATGAGAAATGCAGAGGTAGCAAGCAGTTGGGAGTAGGTCAGAACTATGCCCTTGCCCATCATTTAAAAAGTTGAACAAGAGGGTGTGGGGCTCGACCAGGCTCAGTTAATTCAATCTAACCCACAAGAGGCACACTGCAGACTTCTTATAGTGGCCAAGGTTGAAAGAAGACTCAAGTATTGACAAGAATATGTAGTGACTCAAATAAGAACTGCAGGTTGATTTGGAAAGCCATTTGGGAGTTTCTTAGAAAGGTAAATATATGCCAAACATCTGATTCAATAAGTCCTCTCCCAAATAAATGCTGTATCTATACATTTTCTCTAAGTCTGTTGCAACACCAGATGACTTACAAAACGAGCTCCTCCCTGAATCCTCTCGTTCTCCACGTTGTTTTTAAAATGCTGGTTTAATTGACTTAAACCCCCTAGAATTAATAGTTTTAAGCAGACACCAGTGTAGGACTAGAAGTGCCATACAGCTTTCCCCTAATTAATAGGATCGAGTTAATTACTTATCTCATTCATTGATTTGATGGAGAGTACTCCAGAAATGTGTTCCTACCAAAGCACACTCGCCGTTCAGCACACTCTGCTTCAGTTAAAAATCCTACGGTTGTACAAATCCCTGTGCAAGTGCACTGAGAATGCCCAAACACAGCCTAAATCATGTTCCATCATAGTTAATTTTGAGCAAGTACAGCTCCAAAATAAAAAGACAAAATACACTGTGCAAATAGATCTTCCAGCCACTTATAGCTGATAAGCTATTATATTGTTTTAAACAATAAAGACTCCCAAAACTCGGTGGTAAGAAAACAAATGTGACTAAAAACTGAGCAAGGTTTTGAACCACTGCTTCACCAAAGAAGGCACAAGAGGGTGTGGGGCTCAACCAGGCTCAGTTAATTCAATCTAACCCACAAGAGGCACACTGCAGACTTCTTATGGTGGCCAAGGTTGAAAGAAGAATCAAGTATTGACAAGAATATGTAGTGACTCAAATAAGAACCACAGGCTGATTTGGAAAGCCATTTGGGAGTTTCTTAAAAAGGTAAAGATAGATAGATAGGTAGGTAGGTAGGTAGATAGATAGATAGATAGATTGATAGATAGATGATAGATAGATAGATAGATAGATAGATAGATAGATAGATAGATAGATAGATAGAAAACATCTTATTCAACAGCTCCTCTCCCAAATAAATGCTTTATCTATCAAAGAATTGCATATAAATATTCTAGGAGCTTTATAACAATATGAAATGAGCAATAAACAAACAACATCACAAAGGAATGAATAAATAGATCCATATAATGAAATTCTATTTAGCAGGGACAAAAACCATGAATCACCAGTAGATGCGGCCACATTAATGAATCTCTAAATAATAATGTTGAATATAAAAGGATAGTCCAACTATACAGTTGACCACACTCAAGAGTGAGTTTTCAAAACAGGACACAAAGTTGGGTTGGGTAGGGCAGTAGGGTCAGAGTGTAGTTAGAGAAGTCAAGATGCACAAAGTAATTTATATAGAATTTGAAAAGACAATATATATTTTTTAAAAAAAGAAAGTGGTCCAAAAGGAGTAAACTCTGTATCAATCTATTTCTAGAAATAAAAACTAATCTACATGGCATAAAACAGATTGGTGGTTACCCGGGGACTTGGGGCAGTTGCATCAAGGAGAGACACAGTAAGAGCCTTGGGACGTGGATGGTCATCAGCTTGACTGTGGTAATGATCTCAAAGAGTTCATTCTTGTCAAGACTTAACAAAGTATTCCTCTTAGATACGTATAGTTCATTGCGTCAGTTTCACTTTTTACTAAGTTCAAGTTCTGTTGTGCAAGTATAAACACAACACACACATACAACACACATACACAGCACAGACACAACACACAACATACTACAGACACACCACACCACATACATATACACCCTCCACACACACACAAACACTACAAACCACACACCCTATAGACCCTATAGACCCACCACAGACACAAATAGCATACACACATCCCATATGCACACCACACATATACAACACAAATACATACCACATAAACACACAAAAAAACACCATATCCATTACACAGACACACCACAGACACACAAACATCACACCACATAAACACACACCCACACCACTGAACCACATTGTGTTTATCTAGTCAAACATCATCTCTCTGTCGCTCTCAATCTATCTCAGACTCTACCTCTCCTCTTAGTTAATGTGAATACTGCTACTATGAACATGAGCATACAAGTCCCACCTTTTACTTCTTTGCAATACATGCTCAGAAGGAAAACTGCTGGATCACATAAGCTCATCATGATGCAAATATTAGTGATAAAAACATTTTTTTCTTCTCTTTCCTTTTTCTTTTTTCTCTCTTTCTTTTCTTTTTTTTTTTCTTTCTTTCTTTCTTTCTTTCTTTTTTTTTTTTTGTTGTTGTTGTTTTTCAAGACAGGGTTTCTCTGTGTAGCCCTGGCTGTCCTGGAACTCACTCTGTAGACCAGGCTGGCCTCGAACTCAGAAATCCACCTGCCTCTGCCTCCAAAGTGCTGGGATTAAAGCGTGAGCCACCACTGCCCAGTGATAAATACATTTCTTAAGGAATTTCTTTCTGCAATGGGTTCTGCTGAAAGATGACTTAGGGGATATCAGAGAGGTCATTTTATATAATTTTCCTGATACCCTTTCAGGTAGCTTTGTACACAAGGAAACCAAGGGAGGCCTGGTGAGGTTCAGCAGGCTGCATAGTCTGGTAAAAAGCAGAGGCATCACCGTACCACACTCTGCTACTGTCGACCTCCAAGTCAACTGATATTTCATTCATCTATAAAGTACTGTCATAGTTGCGGGGATGGAGTATGAAGCCCTACTGCCCAGTGACTCACACTGCAGTATTACAGCCTCTGGCTTTGTGCCAAGAGTTACACTGACCCCCTAGGGGTTCATAGGACCCATCACTGAAGAGGTTGCTTCCATCCCCATTTAGAAGAGCATTCCCCCTTCCCCCTCTAGAGATAAGAGCTAGAAATTCCCATCTCCTTCTGCCCCCCCCCACACACTCTGCTTCCACCCTGAAGGTTCTGAAGGTAACTGCACTGAGTCATCACGCCCCCTGGCTGGCTGCGTTTCCTTCTTTCAACCAAGCCGGTTTTATCCTGCAGAAGCATGAAACCTCTGCGTGCAGTTTCCTTTTCAAGTCTGACCCACACTGCTTTCGTTATCTCATAGGAATGTTAAAGAATGAGAATGGGCTGCCCTGTTCCTTAGAGTGGCACAACACATTTCTCCTTCCCTTGGAGTTTTAATTAATGGATTAGCTCATTTTATGTTTGCAGGAAAATCCAGAGGTCAGACAACTTTCAAAGCAGAAAATAACCCACCAATCTTAATGCGTGAATTAGAAACTATGATTTTTAAAGGCTCAAATGTTTAAAAAAAAAAGAAAAACTGGGTATACTTTGCTGACAAAAGCCTAGAGTATGGGGTAATACAAACCTGAGTGCTGATGGGCTCAGCTACTTGCTAAGTGGATCATATTGGAGACATTATGTAAAGTAGAAATAATACTACCAGAAGCTCTTCAGGGTTGCTGTGAGAAGCCAGGAGGCTGTCTGATTCAGTCTAGCACAGATCCAAAAGAAAAGGTACAATGATTAACTTCAAAGCAAATAACAATTATGGAATTTCTTAGCATCAAATTAGACGTGCTTTCCAGAGCACCCTTCCTGAACTCAAGTCCCAAATAATCAGGTTGCTGACGAAGATTTGTCGTCATAATGGAATCTACGTAAATGTTACTTTTACCATAATGGCAGGTGTTGGGAACGTATTCATATATTGAACATGTATGATAACACACATAGCTAACATTTGTCCTGCCTGAGCCCCTGTTAGTATCTCAACCCCACAAACACTAACTGGGAATAAACACGTGTTCCTAAAATAGGACGTAATAGAATAGGCCGATATCATGCCAGGGTGCTGGAGGAAGGAACACTAGCTGGGAGTGCCCACTGTTAATTCTTAGGGTCAGGTTGCCACTTCCAGCTTGCAGCCTGTGCTTGGTTGGCCTCTAGGTGGCGCCCTTCCATGACGGGCCTGATTAAAGAAAACCAGCTCAAAGGACAGAAGAGGGAAAGACCCATGCATGAAAATACTATTTAGCTGTGTCTGAAGCAGATAAATCTCACAGTGTGTTTAGACTATGAGTCTGAGAATAATAAAGGGGGCTGTAAATCAGCTAGAAACCTATGGACCCAGGCAATGACCCATCTTTCACCATAATCCAAACTTTGTGAGGATTACTCCATAGGCCCATCTTTTAAAGTATAGAGAGGCGTTCTAACTCACACCTGGCTGGACCCCTCTTTGCCCAGGATTTATGAAACAACCTTTAGCCCTCCCCTATTGAATATTTTAACCCGGGGTACAGTGGAACACCTAAAGAAAGACGACTAAGGCTTTCACTTTAACTAACCTCATTTTTTTTTTTATTCAGATAATATGAAGTAGAAGCTCATAGCTATGGCATTCAACAAAAGTCAAGTAACATTTATTTCCTCAGTGCAAGCAGTACCCGATGCTGTGTCAGCCCTGAGCTCACGCAGATAAGCAGATACAAGCTCTCTACTCTAGACGCTCATTTCCACAAGGAAACAGATGTACAGGTCTAAAGTTGATAACTTGATAAATGCCATTCTAACAACGAGCAATTTCTTGCAGAAACTCCGTGGAAAGGGACTCCCTCTATCTGATAGGACCTGAACAGACTATATAAAGGTGAGATCTGAACTAGGACTTGAAACCATACTAACACTTTAAATGAAAAGACGGTGGCAAAGACCACCATGGTAATTCAGGACATGTCATGAAGTACAGTGCTACAAGAAAGCAGGGACTGGGTAAGAGCAGAGAGAAGTGGAGCTGGAAATTAAAGTCAGGATGCATGCTGAAGGCCTAGCAAGCTGGGTTTTTAGGTGGCATGGTCATGCCTTCATTGTGGACAGGAACCTTGGGTGGATGGACAGGGTAGATGGAAAGAGGATGAGACTGGGAAATAGAGAAGATTCTGAGAAACTGGGACAAAGACTTGGTGGCCTGAAGCAAGACTGAGGGTGAGTTTGTAGACGTGTATCACTGGATCCGGTCTTTGTAAATCTCTCCGCTTTCATCTGAGCTTCCCTTTTTCACACACACTGCACAGTATCACCACTCTCAGATGGCCAATGTTTGAGGAGACTGAAAGTGCAGTTCTTCATCAGACCGGAAGCAGCAGTTGATGCTACTACTCAATACTTCCCATGCTCCCAGAACTTTCAAGAATGCTAACCAGGGTGTCTCTGCAGGAGAGACATTCCAGAACTGGCTGGGCCTAAGAAGTCACTTGAGGAGCTTAGCATAGATCGCTACCTTTCCAGTAACTGTGAACTTTAGACCATCACAGAGCATTGCTTCAATTGTATTTCGATTGTTTTCCAAGCAACAGTAGAAAGCCTTCTCAGTCCATGGCGGATGTCATCGAACTTTCAACATGTGTAAAGGACATGTGTTCTTTATGCCCAATAGGGCCATCACAGTTCTGCCTAATATCCTATCTCATACATCCACACCTTCAATGCTGGTAGAATTTCCTGGTGGCATATCTGATTTCTAGGCTGCTGTAACAAAGTCACCCAAGTTGAGTAGCAAGGAAAGCAGAACCACCCAGCCTCTCGGTCCTAGGAGATAACTGTCTGAGAGCAAGGTATTGGAAGGGGTCCTCTCTAGGGGCCTCTCTCCTAATTCCTGGAGGTTTGCTGACACTCTGTCTCTGCAACCATCATGCTTGTCCCTGTGTGTATTCGTCCCCTAATCTCTTCCTTTATATGAGGGTAGTACTTCTTTTGGCCTACCCTCTTCCAACACAACTCATCCTAATTTACCTTCAAGAACCCTATTTCCACAGGTCAAAGTGGTGAAGTACTGGGGGCTCACATTTCAGCATGTGGGTGTTGAGAAGATAACCCACCCAGTAACACAGGGAGGAGACAGCTTTGTTCTTCTTCCTGGGCATCACTTTGTGTGTCTACTCTTCTGTTTGGTTTTACCAGAGAGTCTCCTCTAGTCACTTCAGTTTCCTCCATCTGCAGCAGCAGGAAGTTGGAGCATAGACTACATTGATGCTCCTTCAAATGATGCAATGAAACCATTTGGTTTCATTTTGAAAAACTAACAACTCAAACGCCACAGAGCTCTTCCAAAGATGCTAAAATCACCCCCTTTCTCATGGTTGCTATAAACTTGGTAAATAGCTTAAAATACAAGGCTTGGGACCAACTGTCTCTGTTGGGCATTGTGAATCTTGATACCAGTTGAGGAAAGACAGGCCACACCGGGGAGGGGCCCTGCAGGGTGCAACATCATCTTTGCTCAACTCCGACGCAGCATTGAGTTTCATAGCTTAGTATTAGCCCTAAACCACACCCTTAAAGTAATAAAAGTGGTCTACATGAGGGATTCATTTTCTTTCTATTTCTATTTATCTAAATTTATTTTTTATTTTTATGGCCTAATTGGATTTACTAAGCCCAGAAAGCTCAAGCTTTCTGAGCCATATTCTGGTGGTTTCTCTGATTGAGAATTTTTTTTTCCTTCTTCCAAATTGCTTCATTTTGAACCTTTAGTTTCACCCCAAGTTCCTGTTTGCTGGGAAGTATATGCAAGGAGAGTGTGGTGGGCCGTCACATGCTTCATCTGCTACTTGTGAAGAATTTTCCCCAAACTATGCCTGGTGTGTAGTAGGTGCTCAGAAAATAGTAGCACTTCATCCTCTCTCTGGGAAATTATTATGTATTATTCTCTTTATGAAATACAGTGGTGTCTATCACAAAGAACCTAACCCTTCTGCCAAAGTAGAATTTTACAAAGTCCAGGTTAGAACAAACACTTATTCTATTATATGTAGTTTAGAACAGTGATATGATAATTCTATTATTTAGGCAATAAAATACAGTTTCCATTGGTATGAAATATATATTTATGGAATGAGACAATGACCTAGACTCCTGCCTTTGAACTCCATGTCTAATAAGGACATCATCACACAGGTCCACAGATGTTGTTGCCTAAATTCAGCCTCCTGACGGAAAATTCAATAATAGGTTTTGTGCCCCACACTGGACTTCCAGGTTGACCGCACTCCCTATATAGCCATATGAAAATGCACATGTATGTTAAAGTACACACACAACACACACACACACACACACACACACACACACACACACACACACACACACAAACACAAACACAAACACAGAATGATTTAGAAGTTCTATCACATGGATTGCTACCAGCCCTTCACACTCTCATTTGCCTTTTTCATATTACTTCTCAGGTCATAAAGTGGGGAAAGAAAAACCCAGATAACTCGTAAACTAAGTACTTTAGCAATTCCAGAGCCAAAGGCCGTCTAAAGGCTTTGAGTAAGAATATTGAACAGTCAAACTGCGATAACTGCACTATCTGATTTACCAGTGACAACATCTTCACCAAGTCTGAAGCCTATCATGATGTGCCCTCCCCTGCCTCCTCTTACTCAGTCTCTTCTCATTTGTTTATTAGATCAGTAGTAATAATCCAAAAAGGAAGGAATAGCAGAAGGACCTATGCAGAGAACGGCTCGCAGTGCTGATTGGTTGGCCTGGGTGAAGAGGAAGAGGTTCCCTCTATGTACCACCCCAATGATGCATGGCCTTCTTACTCAATGGCCATTCACCTGGTTGTACATAAAATGGATTTCGCCTCTAGTGAGTGACCATCAACGATCTCCCTCACTCTCAACTAAGCCAAAAAAGCAGGCCTATCTTTTACAAATGCCCCAAGTCATTCACACGGGACTAAGGTTCTAAGATGATATAAGAGTTCTCAGGTGGGTGCACATAACCTATTGGCCACATGACTAACTACAGCTCTGAGTCACAATGTCTTATGAATAACAGCTTTCTCAGTACATCCTCTAAATGTCAGGCACAGTGTACACTAGAGATCTGTGCACTAAAATTTGGTATTTTCTTCAAGTGTTGGGTAAGGACCAAAAGCAAGATTCATCTTTATGCCAACGTTTGATTGCTCCACCCAGGTAAGTGTATTGTAGCTCTAGTTGGTAAGTGGAGACTGCGTGTGGAATCCCTTCACATGGATGAGATGGAGATGGCAGAGAAATCATTCACTTTCTGTGTATTTGTGTACCTATCAATCTACACACCTGTGCTGGACAGTTTACAGCATTCAGAACATCAGAGACACATGGTCTGTCTGCAGGGAGCCATGACTTAGAATGAGCAGAACCAAATACCTTCCAACGCCCATGACTGCAATCTCCTAGCTGGACGAGTAGACACAGTACCTCAGCTGCCAGCCTGATTTGAACAAAAGCAATGAGGAACTCCTTTCTTCCATAGCTTGATTGGGCCTCCTTTGTTCCCACACAGCATCTCATATGCTCCATAAAGAAAGATTGGGACCTCAGTAGCCACCTTAAGCATCTTTTGACTGAAAGCAATGGACACTCAGCTTCAACCTGTTATATGAAAATGGGATTTATTGGAAGTGTGGAATTGCCACTCTTAGAAGTGGCTGTTACAGGACGCGCACCGTAAGAGACGGAGAGAGCTAGACTGGCAACAGACTTACACAGCAGATGGGCAAAAATACCTTCAGGGCATCTGTGTGGCTGACAACATGACATCTGTGTGGTCTACATGGGCCCCGTCATCCACACTCTCAGGGTGTATCTTGAAAACAGTGGATAATTGTGGATGGCACTTAAAAACTCCAGCACTGGAAGCCCAGGCTGTGATAGCTAATAAGGAAATGGTACATTAAGCTGCTCAAGTATGTGTGTGTGTGTGTGTGTGTGTGTGTGTGTGCGCGCGCACACACACATTGGAGGAGATCACAATGATAAATGTCCTTTAATCATAATGTCTCATCTATCTAGTTCCTAAACTGGCTGACCTCACAGTAGTTACTAGTCTTGAGTGGTCACAGGTCTAAGTGGTTCCCTGTCTAGGTGGCTCCCGGTCTAAGCACTGCATGGGGAAGAGCTAAACATGAGGCTTGTTCATGATGTCAATTTACGATAGTAAAAAGAAATGCCAGATGGACCCAAGAGACACTGACTAGATCTTCTGATTATATATGCCTGTGTGCCTTGAAATATAAACTGGCTTTTTTGAACAAATGAGCTATATGACAGGAAGGGAAGATCTCAGAGAAAAGGGCAATAATGGAGAGGTGGCATTTGGGGCTAATGTTGGCCAGTAATTGTCCTCTTATTTATTTCTTTGTGTGTGTGTGTGTGTGTGTGTGTGTGTGTGTGTGTATCTTTATGTGTGAACTTGCACGTGCATGTAGATGCCCATAAAAACCAGAAGAGAGAATTAGATCACATAGAGCTAGAGTTACAGACAATTCCTTGTAATCTATCTGATGTGGGTGCTGGGAACCGAAAGCAGATACTCTGAAGAAATATGAGGAAATAGCAGTTCTCTCTCTCTCTCTCTCTCTCTCTCTCTCTCTCTCTCTCTCTCTCTCTCCCCTCTCTCTTTCTCACTTTTCATTTTATCTCCCCATCCCCTCATGGGGGATGCCCTTGCAAACTCCTCGCCAAATAACACACACACACACACACACACACACACACACACACCACCACCACCACCACCAACAACAACAACAACAACAACAACTAAAACAAAGCATGGAAACATCTCATTGTGGAAACTGCAGTATGTCACAGTATGTCCTACAGTATATACCCCTGTCCACACATCTTTATTTAGGCCTAGGTGACTGTTACCTGACTAGTCTGCCGTTAGAAGGAAATTTTCTCATATATTTCTGCTGTTACTAAGAAACTCTCTCTCGTGCCCGAGTTGATTACATATTCTGTTATGTTCTGTACTCTTCTAAACCAATCATGATACAAGTCAGTAAAACTGTTTTGTAGAGCTACTCACAATAAGCTTGGACCTGAACAAACCACCCAGTCATGTTTCCTGCAACTGTGTATAAGCTTTTATGATATTTGTTTTTATAAGCTGCCCATGGGGTGGACCCCAACATAAGAGATGTAAGAAACTATTTACAATACGTTCCCAAGACCTCCCTGGGAACTGTCAATCCTTCTTGGTAGAGGGACATGTACATGGGTAACTGACATCCTGGTTGGCAAGTTAAGACATGAATGTTAGACAAGTCCCATCCAGGTTGACAAGTTAGGACACGGAAGCTCAACAAGACAAGTCCCCTGCCACAGTTGAATACTCCCACCAATGAAAGCAGGATACGTGTAGAATAAAGATGTGTTCCCCTATCCCTGAAGGAAATCCCCTATCCCTAATTCCTGATTGGTGGAATAACTTAGCACAGATGTTTGTAGATGTAAGGCTTAAAAAGCCTTGTAAGGACCTTAACTTGGGGTCACGTTTCAGCTCCCGAGCCTGGAACATAGCCCTGATTGGTAATCTTGGAGTATGGCATTCAATGAACCATCCCTATTTGACTGAGATTGACTTATGTGTGGTTTGCACAGTGATTGCCAGACCCCCGAGTCTTCACTCACAAATGTTCATTGTAACAAGTCATCTGGTTTGAGATCACTGACTTTGTGACAACATCAGTATTAGAAAGGATGTGGAGCAAGGGGAACACTTCTTCATTGCTGGTAGAAGTGCAAACTTGTTGGGGGTCTCTCACCTCCACTGACCACTCTCCCTCTAAACATTGTATTGCGCCCCCTGCAGACGCGCTAAGAGTTGCTACCCAGATCTCCCGGAGTGCAGCTTTGTCGGACCGCCCTGTGTCATCGTCATCACTGCCCACTGTCGTCACCCGGACCAACCACTGACGTCATCACTGTCCACTCATTCGGACCCACCTTCCAGACACAGCTCTGCTCATGATCGGACCGTGAGCCATAGAGAGAGACAGAGGGACACGGGGGAGGGCTGAGGGTTCTCCCTTGTCCGATCAATAAATAATGCTCTGATCGGCGCAAACCACCAGCGCATTTGTTTTTTCCTTGCAGCTCATTCTTATCTTAGGATGTTTAGCCCTTCAGTATGAACCCAGTCCAAGGTGTTTTCTGCCCATGCAGATACACACAAGTGGCACCAGTGGCGTGGCGCAGAAACACACACAAACTTATACACCCACTATGGAAATCAATTCGGTGGTTTCTCAAAAATCTTGGAATAGTACTACCATAAGACCCAGCTATAACACTCCTGAGCATATATCATCCAAAAGCTGCTCCAACATTCCATAAAGACACTTGCTCAACTATGTTCATAGCTGGAAACAACTTAAATATCCCTCAACTGAAGAATGGGTAAAGAAAATGTGGTACATCTTCACAGTGGAATACCATTCAGCTACTAAAAGCAAAGACATGACTTTTGCAGGCAAATAGACTAAACTTAAGAATATCATCTTTAGTGAGGTAACCAAGACCCCAAATGACATGTATGGTATATACTCACTTATAAATTGATATTAACCATAAAAAACAGGTACAACCCAAAACTCCTTGGAACTAAACCACCAATCAAAGAAAACACATGGTGGGACTCATGGCTCTAGCTGCATATGTAGCAGAGGATGGCCTAGTCGGTCATCAATGGGAGGAGTGACCCTTGGTCCTGTGAAGGTTCTATATCCCAGTATAGGGAAATGCCAGGATCAGGAATGGGAGTAGGTGGGTTGGGGAACAGGGGAAAGGGGGAAGGGATGGAGGATTTTTGGAGGGTAAACTAGGAAAGGGGATAACATTTGAAATGTAAATAAAGAAAATATCAAAAAAAAAAAAAAGGTACTATGTTACACTCCACAGACCCAAAGGAGCTAAACAAGAAGGAAGGCCCAAGTAAGAAAGCTTGAATCTCACTTAGAAGGGGGAATAAAATAGTCATGAGAGGCAGAAGGAGGGAGGGAACAGGGAATGGGTAATTTAGGATCAGATGTGGGGAAGGACAGGAGAGATAGCAAGATGGCCATGAAAATGAGTGGAAATTTGCAACTGACAAGGGTGAGGAAGTGGGAGGCATCTCCAGGATGAAAGAGAGACCTGAGATAGGGAGGCACCCAATGGGGGTGACCTTAGCTGTGACTCACTACACTGGAGATAGGTAACCTGAGGAGGCCACCTCCTGTAGCCAGGCAGGAACCCCAGTGGAGTGATAGAAAGATCAAACCATCCACAAAACTTTCAATGCAAAATTTATCCTGTTTATAAGAAACACGGGCACAGGGGGATGGAGCAGAGACTACAGGAACTGCCAACCAATAACCAGCCCAATTTGAGACCCATCCCATAGACAAGCACCAATCCCTAATACTATTAATGATGCTCTGCTATGCTTGCAGACAGAAGCAAGTTGTCCTCTGAGGGGCTTCACCCAGCAGCTGACTCAGACAGATATAAACACTCACAGCCAAAGAGTGGATGAAGCTTGGGGGCTCATATGGAACAATAAGAGGAAGGATTGTGAGCCCTGAAGGGTTTAGGAACTCCACAGGAAGACAACTAATCTCCCTTGGGAATCTCAGAGTCTGAACCACCAACCAGAGAATGTACACAGGCTGGACCTAGGTCTCCTGCTGATGTGTAGCAGATGTGCAGCTTGTTCTTCAGCTGGGTCTGGAACAACTGAAATGGAGGCCATCCCAAAACCTGTTGACTATATGTGGGATATGTTCTTCTAGCTGGGCTGCCTTGTCTGGCCTCCATGGAAGAAGAAGCACCTAGCTTCGCAGAGATTTGAAAAGCCAGGTCAGAGAATATCCAGGGGGCCCCACTTGCTCAGAGGAGAAGGGGAGGGGTGGTGGGAGAAGGATTGTAGGAAGGGATGATTGGGAGGGGGGCAGTGAGCAGGGTGTAAAGTGAATAAATAAAAAAATATTTTTTTTTAAAAAAAGAAACATATATTTGGATATACAATAATAAAGATTCCAGGTTGTATTGTTTGAGATATCCAAATATTTAGCAAATGGTATGTCTGTGGAAGGCAATAGTAGGGCAAAACTGTTTATTCCTTTTGATTTGTTCTTTTGATTATTCCCGATTTTAAACTGTTTATTCCTTTTGATTCTGTACTATAATCTGCTAAAGAAATTATTGGACACACTTTGAAAAGATGATAGTGATGTCTATTGGTTTAAAGAGTTTCTAATGCTCACAATTGGGGAATAAAATATAAATTTCAACTCCTAGATCAGTTGAATTTTGTTTTTGTTTCAAATGGGAAATCTTTATACCCATTAAAAACAGCGAGGCTGTGGAGATAGTGAGGTCAGTAACGTGCTTGCTCCTGAGGACTTGGGTCCTTGAATTTGGATCCCCCACACCCACATAAAACCTGCATGTGGAGGTACTTGTCTATAAACACAGAGATGAAGGGTTTTCACTGGTCAGTCTGCCTACCCAACCCATTAAACTCCAGGTTAAGTGAGAATTTGCCTCAAAAAATAAGGTAGATGAAAAGTAAAAATTTTTAAACAACAAAATAAAACTTAGAGTTGGAAGATGATAGCAAATGTCTACCTCTGGCCTCGGAACAAGCAGCAAATGCATGGCCAACAACACACATGCACTAATGCATACATCACACGCATACACACATACACTCACGTGCACGTGTATACACACACACACACACACACACACACACACACACACACACATTCTATCACTATTTCTCCTGTATTTACTTGGAAATTACTCCTAGCCAAGCTACTAAGTGCCAATGATACACTTGCAAATAATATGTATTCTGTAGATCTACTTAATAAGAAATCATCTATAGATATGCATTGATTAAAGCTTAGAATTGTTACACCCGAATGGAAAAAATATGAAAGAGATTGTCTCTGAGATTTAGGAGTTTATTTCTCTTTCATATGTTTGCTGAGTGGTTAACACATTCAATAGTACATAATGACTTTTATAAACATTTAATAATTGTAAAGCTATCTCAGTTTTAAGACTGAGTCATATTGACTCTAATCTTAGTCCATGAGTCCTGGTTCCTGGTGTTCCATTTATTGCTTCATGTCCCTGAGAACATGAAAATAAGCTCTAGTTGATATAAACTCCAATTTAATTTCAGAGAATCACATAATGGTAGTATTTTATACCTCCATGAAATCTTAAAACATAATTATGCACTCATAAACCTTTATCATTATTGGAAAATGGACTACACTGGGATTTAGGAGGCTTCAGTACATTTCCCGTTTAAGTGCTAACTTGTTTGGGCAAATTGCTCACCAAGACTCCTTAGGGACTCATGGGTGTTTAGCAAAGACTTGGTTGTGCATAAATTTAACATCTCTCATTCTAAGATTTAATAACTTATCTGGCTTCTTTTTCTCTTTAAGATTATCATTGAATGTAAGAGATTTTTCTACTGTTGTGTTTTGTTTTTGTTTTTGTTTTTGTTTTTTTCATGACAGGGTTTCTCTGTGTAGCCCTGGCTGTCCTGGAACTCACTCTGTAGACCAGGCTGGCCTCGAACTCAGAAATCCGCCTGCCTCTGCCTCCCAAGTGCTGGGATTAAAGGCGTGTGCCACCATGCCCGGCTGATTTTTCTACTGTTTTGTAAAGACCCAAAACAGAAGGCTGGCTTTAAGAAAAGTGGTAAAAGTGTTTATTTGAATCTTCTCTCAAACACTAATATAGCACATGGTCTGGAACAAACTTCTTGATTTTTTAAAAGCTGATATCATCCCTTAAACATAGGATAATAAAATTGTCTACTTTTATAGTTCCCCAAAGGAGCTACTACACTTAAATCTCAGCACAAAGGGACATTTGGCAAAGGTGAGGCTCTGACAGTCACTGGTCGCAGCCTTAGCTCCAGCACTAAGCCCTGATAAGAGGTAAGATATAAAAATGAGACTAAGGAAACTATAGTTTTGGTAAATATAAAAAGACATTTTGGTGATACGTGACAAGTAGTGGAATGAGGGGTAAAGAAATGGTTCAACAACATCACATTCCGCGGGTACCAGTGAAGGGCTTTTCAGTACACAAAACTCAAGAGTCGCCTTTTCCTTCTCACTGGAAAGAACAACTTGCTTTAAAAAGGTTGACAGTAATCACAATGTGCTGTAATGGAAGGAGCTTTTCATTTCATAATAGTCATTAAGTAGTGAATTAATGTGTTTATTTTGGTAGACCATCCATTTTCGTTCAAAAGTTTTCCTCGATAAATTGCATGTAAACAATTTAAATGCCCAGGCTCATTCAAAGATTGCCTGAGATCTGAGATAAACACAGATTTTTTTTAAAAAAAGCGGTACTTGAAAGTGCTTTTGTAATTTAACCTCCAAATTCTGAATTCAAATGGAAAGTGGGGGATTTTACCAAATATGAGACGGAGACTGGTGTTTTCATGTTCTTTCATTCTGGCAAGAACTCTTGTTTCAATTGAAAACATTCCCTCACCATTTCAGAAACCCAGAGGGCAATTATGAGTTAAGACCTGGAAAATAAAACTGAGAGGAAAGACTGGAACAGCATGTGGTTGTGATTTTCAGGGCCACAGAGAGGGGAAGTGGTTTTCCACTGCAAGCTAAGCCAGGGAGTGCGAGCACTCTTGCCACAGGAACCATGAGGGCAGGCACAAAGAGACAGCTCACCTTCTTCATCCATGGAGGAGCAGGTGCTCCTGGGCCCCGCAGTTAGACCTGCCTGATTCAGGATCTTGAAATAATACTTTTCTGTTGACATTTGTGAATTCTCACACCCAATCTCAAAGATATGACCCTCTTAGATGCTGTTTTTTCATAAAGACAGACCTCAGTGGGTTGTAGGACTTCCCTAAGACCGTGGAAGTTCATTTAGAACTCTACTGCTGTTGTCTGTCTTAGACGTTGTCTGGGGTCAGTCGGGGTCAGGGGGGATGGAGAGGAAGGAGGTGGTAATTTTTGTTTGACAATGCCAGGTTGTAAAAGCAGTTCGAATCTGGAAATCTCTACAGCTTGCAGTTGCCGGTTCCTGACTTCCTTTTGAACCTTCTCTTACTATCCAGTGTGAAATCCTACTTTATTTGAGCAAACCAAACAAGACTCATATTTAAATATTTCATGGGGAAGCATTTCAGCTCCCAAAGAACCCTTCTTAATTCAGAAGACTAATCCCAGTTCATTTACAGTAAACCTTAACGTGTCTCTCTAGGTTACAGCAGTCCTCCAGCCTTGTGGCTTCTTCCCCTGGGAACATTTTTCTCTGCCAGGTGTATGGTCTGACCATATTTGTTAACTTTTTAATATTTACTTTCTCACCTGTAAAAAAAGAGATATTCCACAATAAGTTGGTATAAAGATAATGTATTTACACTCTATATATTTGTATGGCACTGTATGAGTGCAAAATGCAGAATGATTATTACCTTCAATGACATATAGATTTTTCTTATTGGTTTCATTTACATTTTCCTCACCATGACCATGTTTTTCTTTTAGAACATTTAGGCTATGCGAACACTATGTTTACAGTAGTGTGTCTTTAGTATAGCACTGGTGCGTGATTTGCTCTCAATAAGTATGACTAGATCTATCACATAGGTTAGTTACTCCTAGCGAAGTTAACCATCTCTCTCTAAGGATGTTCAGGGTACACTTCCACATCTTCCCTAGTTAAATGAAACACAAAGCATAGACTTTCAAAGATAAAAATGAAAGCAAAATCTTGATAGGTTGCATATTACTTCACCTGTAGGTTTCTATGATGTTCTTTTCACTGAGAGAAGAAAACTCTGGGGTGGGGGCAGAGGGTTCATGACAAAGGTGGCCAGGCTTTCCCTTCCATAAAAAATAAAGGTGGTGATGACGCTGATAATGGAGGTGGTGCCTGTGATGCTCACACACATTGAGTGTGTTCTTCCTTATACCAATCATTGATTAGAAATCATTGTTAACAACCAGCTTTAATATTGTTGTCTGAACCTCAGAGATCAGGAAATTGGCACAGAGATTAAACAAATTTACAAGGTCATGTGACTATTAATAATTCAAATCCAAGAAATCTGGCTCTGAGGCCTACATTCTAATTCAACCACATCCCTATTTCTCTACTCTTATCTGAGAAATTGGGACCTTTCTGACAAACAGAATGGAATCTGTCTAGAACAAATGTTTCACGATGTTGAGCCACAGTCTACCTTTCTTCTGGGCACATCTTTCAGCTACAGGACTGATGGTTGCTCTAGTATTGCTCTGTTTTCGTGCCCAAGGAAGGCATATTTCAAGCCAGGATTTAGGATTTTAAGTATGTCATGGAACTAGAGGCATATGTGAAGTTTTAAAAATGGAGTCAACGCACTCATCTTTGTTTTTGGTGTTGCTTTTAAATCCCTAGTGCTTAGCATAGTGTCTTGCAAGTGGTCAAACAGCAATACATAAAGGGAGGCATGAGAACTGTTGGAGTTTTAGTGATTCATTCACCACAGCCAGCAGAGGTGTTCCCTGTGACAGTGCTTGGTGACCATCATTGAACATTGAGAGTTGTAGAGCTCTGTCTTAAATGCTTTACAGAAACTGGAAAATATTAATAACTAAGACTGAGAGGAGCCAGGAACAGACTCTGCCAAAGGTACAATGTAAGTCCAGGGCACCCTCAGCTTTGTGTACAGCAAAATGACAGCTGATCCTTCCGAGGAGACAGTTAGTTTACATTTATTTTAAAAGTATATGTTTGTTTATTTATCCTTTCAGTGTGCGTGACATGTGTGTGTGTGTGCTTACTTGCCAAGACACACATGTAAAAGCCAGAAGACTTAACACGAGCCCTTTCTCTCTTTCCACCAGGTGGGGCCCAGGGAACAAACTCAAGTTATCAAACTTGGTGCAAGTGCCTTTAACTGCTAAGTCATCTGTCCCCACTCCCCAAAGACAGTTTATATCTCAATCATGTTAAAAGAAAGTGTGCATATCATTGTCTAAAGACACTTTGAGGTTTTTGTCAATGATAGGAAAGTGTCTGGTAAAAAGCAGGAAAGACCTTGAGAAAGGAAGGTTGGGAAATGTCACTCTAAAACAAAGCTCCCAGAGAAATGTCTATTTGGAGACTATGGGACTTACACAGGACAGGTGATGCACAACCAAACTCTGTCTCTCAGGCAGGGTCAGTCCTGGGGGGTGGGGGTGGGGGGAGGGAGGTCTACAAGACCTAGTGGGACTTGTTGGGGGAGGTAGGAGGGCTTGTGGGGGTGTAGGTGTGGGAGGGGTGGGGCATGGGAGGGTGAGGGGTGGGGGTGGGAATGGTGAAGCTTTACTTCTTCCCAGGAAGTCCTGCTCCACTGTCTTTTTCAAAGGACAAAAGGCAACTGGGAGACTGTCCTCTATGAATTCTAAAGGACAGAGGCAACTTCAGATTCCTCCAGGTTTCAAAATCTCTGCTGTTCCCAGAGGAAGGCACCTGCATAACCAGCCCAGAGGTCTGTCACACACCCCCTACACATTCCGCCTGTGTGCCCCAGACTCCTTGGGAGAACCACAGCGTCCAGCATCACCAGGCTTCTCATGGGACTTTACCTACAAGTGGAAACCAGATTGGAAGACAAACTTATGGCTAGAAATCCAGCAGCAGGGTCCTGGTTCCTATTGCTTCCAAGGGCTCTGTGACTACTTACAAGGACAGAAGTCTAGCAAATGTGCCAGAGAGATTGTTCATGCAGAAATAGTTTCTAGTTAATGAGCAGCTCCTGAGAATGTTAAGATTAAGGACCCATAGGACCAAGATAAAATTCACTGTCCCTCAAATCAGTTTGATGTGACCAAGAGCTTTTCGTGTATTTTAGGTGGCTTGGGATATTTTCAACTTTGTGTATTAATAAGATTATTTTTATCACTGTTAAGTACTCATATAAACTACTTTATTATTGAAACACTATTATATTTAATGACTTTTATTCACATAAAACATTTTTAAAGTTAAACATGCTCTTTAAATTTTATAACCAGCACCTCTTACATTCATTATTGTTTTAGCTTTGTTCAAGAGAATTCTTTCGACTACTCAGTTGACAAACAATATTAACTGTCTTCGGAGTCATCTCTCCATCCAGAAGGAAAAGCTGTCTTTTAAAAGAACCAGATTAACAGGACAAACAACCTTATAAAGAAAACTGTGGTTGTGGCAGGATAATTAGCATTTTCTGTTCTCACGGAGTCTGGAAGTTGGTCAGGGGAAGCAGGAACTGGCTCCTTTCCAAATCCGCAGTTTGCCAATCTGATAATCTGAGTGGTTTATGTTGCTCCCTAAGAGAAGGGAAACAGAGGAAGGCTGGAAACAAAGATGCTGGCAGAGTTGAGGGGAGCTGCTTCCCTGATAAGTCAGCTTGCAGTGTATCAACAAGGTGGACTGGGTGATTTATAAAGAAGTCTAAGGTCAGGGCATCTGCAGGTTGAGCCCGTGATCAGGACCTGCTTCCAGGCTAATGAAGGGCTGCCCTTTGTCGTGTCCCCAAAAGGTAGAAAGAGCAAACAAGCTGTATCCCTCCAAGAGGGCTCTCTCCTCAGGACCAAATCCTCGCTATGGGTGTTAGGATTCAAACATGTGAAACACAAATTTTCAGATCATACCTAGTAAAACAATGGGGTTAGAAACTCCCAAGACACTCTACTACTCCCTGATCTGCTAAACTGCCATTGGGGACAGCCCAGGTGTCCAGACCCTTCCTAGATTTCCTATCACCACATTCCTGGCTAAAACCCCAACCCATCCCATAAGTAACAGATCATCAATCTGCACCATGTTGTTTTGGTTTGGCGTTTTGATATTATCTTTAAGCCTACGGGTAGCCTGGGAAAATTCTCGATATCATCACAATGTTTAGGTTTTTAAAAATTATTTTTGTGTTTCTGGGTGTAATTGAGGGCTCACTTAAGTTTTACAAATAGTATGAAAAGATTGTGTTCACTAGGGAGAATGATTGAGTAGGAACAAGATTCTGGGACCTAAGGAAGCCAGTTGTTTACAATTATAGTCATTCGTTTCTACAGCAGAGGCTTGAGTTGCAAATGCAGAAATCATTTTTAAAATGTTGCTATTTATCTCCAGTACAACTCTGAAATGTTTGACTAAGTCATACTTCACTGTAAGTTCGTTCCTGAACCTAAGTTACTGATGATTAAATGCTAAATACTTTCTCCTATGTAGATTGTCATCCAATAGCACTTTCTGAAACAGTTAAAATTATTTCTGCTGCCTGTTGTGTAGGACTGTCTTCCAAGTCCAGCGCCTGCCATCTTGGTGAATTCAACTGTGCCCACCTGCAAAAAGATTAGTATCCCAATTGGGCTCCTTGACAGTTTATGTCCCTTCACAGAAGGGTGAGGAGGGTCACGAAGCCCTCCACAGGATTCAGATGATCCTTACCACCTGTTGTGTGGCACACTGTCTTAACTTCGTGCTCCCTTGAGCAAGGGCCAGAGAGTGGGGAGAACAGAGGAGGGCAGTTCCATCTACCCTGCTACAGGGAAGCCATCAGTCTTGCTGCATAAAGCTTTCCTGGTGCAGCACTCCTGAAAGAAATCTAAACTCTGCAGGGAAGCTGGATAAGCACATTATTGTTCTCCAAAATGGGCTTAGGCTGTCCTTGGGATCTCAGGAGGATGGGTGGACCTTATTTCGGTCTCCCCAAGGAAAGGGATTTTTAACTGCATTGCCTGAGCACTATAGACAGCAACCACATGACTACTGAACACTCTAAATGTGCCTAGTGTGACAAGAATTGACTTGAAATTAACTTCTAATTAAGTTTGATTTCAATGCTACATGTACCTAGTTACCCAATTCTACAATCCCAAGAATTCCTGAATAAGAGGAAAACCATGAGAAGGCAATTTCCTGAAACTACTTGGTTCATTTTTGATATGAACACAGCCTCCATAAAAACAATATTTATCTAACTACTTAGCCTAGACATTAATCAGACATTCGCCAGCCATTCCCTCTGTAAAATATTCTCTCAGGTGTTGCCCCCATTTATTGTTATCTGGAAAATGAGAAATGTTAGTAATTTATTTTCCCCTGACTTTCTCCCAATAGACATAAGCTCTAAAAACCCAAAGCATTTTGAGTGTTTTACTGAATTATAAATTTATGTATATGTCTGCATAAAGACCCATGCACACATGCAAATGAATATCCACCCATAGTTAAGTACAGCCCACATCCTTGGCATGTAACAAGTACTTGAAAGATTACTGACCTGGCTACCTCATAAAGAACAGTATAGCCAGGAATGGTCACATGTGACTTAGTTTCAGCCCTCAGGAGGCACAGACAGATGGGTCTCTGTGAGTTCAAGGACACCCTGGTCTGCACAGTAACTTCTGGTCCAGCCAGGGCTACATAGTGAGAACCTGCATAACTACTATTTTTCAAAGCCTATTTTAATAATGGTTCTTACATGCTTTATCCTCCCTTCTAGCCCACCGCCCAGCAGAGGTAGTGGAAAAGAAAGGTTATTAGGATATGGGGAAAGTGGACCTGTTTAGAAATGGTTCTTTGGAGCAAATACTATCTGCATTGTCAGGAAATCAGCAGTTCAGTTCACAGGAGTCAGCAGCAGCCGCTCTATCTACTTGAAAACTCTTCAGGGTTATACCGGCTGTCCAGTTCAGTTGTTGGCATGGCAGCAGCAGTGGCACACCCTAGCAGGAACAGACAGGCCTCACCTGAATTGGCATGAGTTAGCAGGAGGAATTAGGACCAATAGGGACACCAGGAGAATCTCAACGAAGCAAAGATCAGCGAAGACACCAGATCAAGAAGCATTGCATAGCTAGCTCTATCAGCAAGCTCCTCTCACAGTCGGTTGAGTCCTGTTTATACTCCCTCTAAACATTACGTGTTCTCTACGGGTCTTGCCTCACCACGTGTCTTGCCTCAGCATGCGAGTCTGTCTTAGCAAAACTCCAAATGAGTCTGCATCAGCTGACATCTCTCTGCAAATTGGCCCAAGCCCTCAGAAGCACCTAGAAGCCGCCAGCACACCACCAGAAGGTTTTTTGGTGTGTTTCTCTCTATGGAGTCACAACAAATGGAGCTCAACAACACATGTAAGGCAAACCAATACATGCATGTAGTTAGTGAAGAATCCTTAATCATATTCCTTCACATGCTTGCCTTAGCAAAAGATCCCTGCAGTTGTGCCCAATTCAGGAAAACAGTCCTTCACATGTTTGTCCCAGCAAAACACCATGTGACACAACAGACTCTCTAAAGAACTCTTAAATTTCCACTTCAATCTGTCTTTAAAAAAAAACTTTTAAATGAATAAAAAGAATCGAAAGTAAATAGCGATGAGATAGATTGACCAGTGGGTCTGCCATATTTTGAGGTTCTTTCAGGTCCAGAAAAGCATTCTTCAACTCAACTTCGAATACAATTTCAGAAACATAGAATTTATTTCAGAATTTATTGAAAATAACAAAAGCAGCATTTTGGTTGCACTTAAACTTATTAAACAATAATTCCCTTGGAATATGTATAGGCAATAGGCTACAACTGAACAACTTATATTCTGTGTCAAATGGCTTTGACTTTATTTAATCATCAATTCTTTCTCTCTGAGACAAGGATTTCTAACCATAGGTAAACATGAGACTTCTCTGTGGTACTTTCTAGAACGATGTATTCATGCCCTTCAACTCCAGACTCTCTCATTTACAGTGGGAAGGTTCAGATATGCAGAGTTCTGTAAATGCAGAAATGAAAACCACTGTCCAAAACACAAAGCTTCTCTTTTCTAATGGTCAGCAGGAGTTGCAGCTTGCTTGAAGTTCTAGTCATTCTGACACCCTTAAGATACTCTTTACCATCAGTAGTCATTTGGAGCAAATCCTCTCTGCATTGTCAGGAAATCAGCAGTTCAGTTCAATAATGACCCAAATTTCCTGGGCTTGAGAGCATTTCCTGTCTTCTCTGTGCTGGTGTATTTTCCTTACACTTCCTTATTTCTGAGGCCTCCCATAGCTATACCCAGCTATTCATTCTCTTTACCGTTTATTAACTACAGTTCTAAAATTCTTTCTCTAAGTCCATGGTTCTTGAAGTTCACACCAATGTTGAATGAGTTTGCTTCATTTTACCCCTAGAGGTTCTGGCTCAGTTGGTTGAATGGAACCAAGACTTATCATTCTGACAAACTACCCAGTGAAGTCAATGTTCCTGAGACCCATGCTTCAAAAGCCACTGGTTTCGGGTGATATTCCTTTCACCAGATAGGTGATGTAAAAGTCACCTACCTGGGAATACTGTTAAAATAAATTGTGTGATTCAGTACACACTTTCAAGTGGAGCCTGAAATTTGCATAGTTAATTAGGGCTCAGATAATGTCTGTTTCTTCTGGTCTGGAGGCCACCATCAAAATGTACTGTGTATAATGTTCCCTACCCTGTGTAATTTTTCTCCCTGTGGTCAACTAGATGAATGGAGAATTAAATTGAACAAGTTGGTCATCTTTCTCCTCTATTGACAATGGATCTCTGGGTTCCATTGTGTCCTGAGAAAAATATATGCTGAGGTCCTAATCCTTACTACAAATATAGCCATGACTGTGACCTTATGTGAGGACAGGCTTTACACACCTATAATCTAATTACAAGGGATGCACACTAGATTAGAGTGGACCCTAACCCAACAATGGATCTTTTTAGACACGGAGTATGTATTCGCATACGGTCGCCCAGAGAATGGCATGTGAAGACAGATACAAAGTCAAGAAATGCAGTTGTGATAAACTAGGAAGATGAGTTAAGGAAGGATTGTCCTCTACAGCCTTTGAGAGAACTCAGACCTGCTAACATCTTGGTTCGAGACTTCTGGCCTTTAGAACTGGGTGACAATGTACCTCTGTTGTTTTAAGCCAGCTGGTTCCATGGCACTTTTTTTAAACCTTTTTTTCATTTTTTTTTTTAAGATTTAAAAATTTATTTTATGTATATGAGTACACCATTGCTTTCTTCAGACACACACCAGAAGAGGGCATCAGACCATATTACAGATGTTTGTGAGCCACCATGTGGTTGCTGGGAATTGAACTCAGGACCTCTAGAAGAGCAGTTGGTGCTCTTAACCATGGAGACATCTTTCCAGCCCCCATGGCACTTTATTATAGCAATTTTATGAGGCTAATAAATTGTAACATCAACTGCATACTGGACATACCCACCTCAGGGCCAATGGTGGCTTCAGTTGACTCATGACTCTTCCTCACAGTCTTCTTGACTTCCATACTTTCCAAGATCAGACAAGATTGGGCACGTTCAGGATGGTATGGCCGTAGACCCATATTGTCACAATTCCCTACTTGCTAATCTCCATACTGACATATATATATATATATATATATATATATATATATATATATTCAACATAACACAAGCTCGAGTCATCTGGGAAGAAGAACCTCAGTGGAGAAAATGCCTCCGTCAGATGGCCAGAAGGCAAGTCTGTGGGCCTTTTCCTGAGCAGTGATTGATGTGGGAGGGTCCACTTACTGTGAGCAGATGGGTCTGGGTTGTATGACCAAGCAGGCTGAGCAAACAAAGAGGAACCAGCCAGTAAGAGGTGTTCCTCCATGGCCTCTGCTCATTTCCTGCCTCCAGGTTCCTGCCTTGGCTTCTGGACAGTGAACCGGGATATAGAAGCTAGTTAAGCCTCCTCCTTTCCAAGTTGTTTTTAGTCACGGTGCCTTATCACAGCAATAGTAAACCTAACTAAAGCATGACTTTACTGTGAGAGGTGAGGAATATGGGGTATTTTTGTTTGTTTGTCTAGTTGTTTGGTTTTGTTTGTTTTTAAGTCTCCTATTCATTTGCATCTGAGAGAAATCAGTTGGTTAATTGGAGGTAGTGATGGTGTGTATGTGTGTGTTGTGTTTTCTCTTAGTTTTTGTGTTTCTTCCTGTCTTATTTGTTAAACAAAGACATAAAATACCTATTTCACATGAAATATACCTTTCACATGAAAGATTATCATGGCTTCAGAGAGTCCTCAAAGATCTTTCAAAGTCACTGGAATCCCTGTATTTTTGTCAGTACATTTAATAGAGAATGCATGCCCCATGTGATTTATAGAATTTAAGAATTAAAATATGTCTTAGTTAAGGTTTTACTGCTGTGAACAGACACCATGACCTAGGCAACTCTTATAAGGACAACATTGAATTGAGGCTGGCTTACAGGTTCAGAGGTTCAGTCCATTATCTTCAAGGCAGGAGCATGGCAGCATCCAGGCAGGCATGGTGCAAGAGGAGCTGAGAGGTTTACACCTTCATCTGAAGGCTTCAGCAGAATACTGGCTTCCAGGCAGCTAAAATGAGGGTCTTAAAGCCCATGCCTACAGTGACCCACCTAGTCCAACAGGACTACACCTTCTAATAGTGCCACTCCCTGGGCTGAGAATATACAAACCATTACAGAATATAATTTTAAAAGTAGAAAGGCCACGCATCAATAATTTTTGTCTTTTGAACAATATCACTTCAGAAGATTTCCTTGGGTCCAGCCTATAATATCTCAGGATATCTATATTAGAATATTTTTTCTGAAATAAAAAGGCACCCATACTAAAAATTAGGTATCCAGTCTTGGATACTTGATAACAAGGAAGGTATGGTACTTAAGCTCTGATTTATCCTGAGAGCTGATTAAAACCCAGATGCATGTTTCTAAACACACTTGAATTAAAAATTGAAACCAGTGACTGATTGCTGCAACAGAGAGAGAAGTAAGAAGGCATGAATGTAGCTTTGCTTAGAAAGCCCAGCTCACATAATCACCAGCTTCGGATAGCCAAGGGTCACCTCATGGCAAAGTCCTTCCATCCATTGTTGAGTTTCCAAAATTCTAAAGCTATAGAAATAAAAGCCAACCCTTCATACTCAGTCAGAAGGCTGTGAAAATAATTATCAAGCAAAACATGAAGAACATTAAACTTCCTACAAAAAAAAAAAAATACATTGAAAGCCAATTCGAAAAAAAAATGTCATTCCTTTATTTGCCCTTAAGTTTTCTTATGGAATAAAGAAGCAATCAGCCACCACATAATTATTTAATAAGCAAATTGCCATTTGGTGTGTGTGTGTGTGTGTGTGTGTGCGTGAAAGAGAGAGACAGAGACAGAGAGACAGAAAGACAGAGAGACAGAGAGACAGAGTATGTGTATGTGAGAGAGAAACAGACAGAGTCAAAGACAGAGAGAGACAAAGACAGAGACAGAGACATAGAAAGAATGTGTGTGTGTGAGATAGACAGACAGATAGAGACTGTGTGTGTGTGTTTGTATGAGAGAGAGAGAGAGAGAGAGAGAGAGAGAGAGAGAGAGAGAGAGAGAGAGAATTTGGTAGCATGCCAATTCCATTGGTGAACATCAAAAGTATTTTAGCTCTAAAATGGATGTGTCACACTTATTAATCAGTTTAATGAATAATTTATTGAATCTATATTGTAAGAGTATCCCAGGCACCATACTAATGTATGAATTTGCACAAATATATGTATTTGTACACATACAGTGATGGTGATTTTGTGCTATCTTGACCGAAGTGATCCTGGAATGACAGTAAAACGTTATCTACTTCAGTAGATGCTGTGCCCAGTCCTTTTCTATTGAAAGAAAAGCACAGGTGACACGGCTTTGATTAGGTTTTGATTGGAAACCACCCAATCAACTGGGAAGCCAGATGGGCCAAAAACAAAAAAAGTAAGGAAAATTATTGCTCTCTCTTCTGCATCTAGAATGCCCT
The DNA here is from genome assembly GCF_900095145.1 of Mus pahari. Lineage (NCBI taxonomy): Eukaryota > Metazoa > Chordata > Mammalia > Rodentia > Muridae > Mus > Mus pahari. Next base: position 40,478,699 of record NC_034595.1, on the reverse strand, counting down.
TTCTCTTCTGCCCATGGCTGTCAACATAACAGGTTCTCTCAACTGCCACCTCTTGGTATTGGTCTAACACTGTCCACACATTGACTCCAGTTTGGACCTATTCCCAGTTCTACCCCCTGCTCTCCAGTTTGAGGCCTACATCCTCAATCCTGGACTTTTAAAAAACCTCAGTCTGTAGCGTTGAACTAAGCAAACATCAGCTTCCCTTGTTATTGTGTTGCCAGAGAGCCTACGGTGAGACTTCTGAACCCCATACTAAAATAAACAAATTCCCTCTCAAAGATCTTAAATTATCCCTGTACCTGTTAGTGATAGGACCGGACCTCTTTCTGCAAAATACAAAATTATGCAATTTCAATGCTTCGTGAATATAATAGAGTATGTGTACATAAACCAAAATGTCTGCGACACCCTCTAATGTTGGCAAGAGGATCTCATTAGGACAGCAGTATGCATGTGATCTGCCATGAGTCTATAGCCTATTCCTTTGCCTCTCTAGAGAACACACCAAACGTCTTCCTGACTGTAATGCTGTGTTTGTAACTAATACTTCAGAGTTAAGGAATCCAGGCTGTAGGGGATATGCTCCCTAGCCAAGGTTTCTTAGTTGCGATCACTAATTTGACCTACAGATTCATGTTACTGTTGAAAAGATGCTTGCCGTGGCTTGGGCATTGGTTTTTTGTAGTTGAAGACTTTAATATCTGTCTTAGTCAGGGTTTCTATTCCTGCACTAACATCATGACCAAGACGCAAGTTGGGGAGGAAAGGGTTTATTCGGCTTACATTTCCATACTGCCGTTGATCACCAAAGGATGCAGGACTGGAACTCAAGCAGGTCAGAAAGCAGGAGCTGATGCAGAAGCCATGGAGGGATGNTCTTTACTGGNTTGCTTCCTCTGGCTTNCTCAGTCCACTCTCTTATAGAACNCAAGTCTACCAGCCCAGAGATGGCACCACCCACAAGGGGCCTCTCCCCCCTTGATCACTAATTGAGAAAATGCCTTACAGCTGGATCTCATGGAGGCACTTCCCCAACTGAAGCTCCTTTCTCTGTGATAACTCCAGCTGTGTCAGGTTGACACAAAGCTATCCAGTACAATATCCCTTTGAAGACAGTCCTCTGTTTCATTGCTATAACGTTTAACATAATCTCTGACATCTGTGAGAACTGCATCCAAACACCAGCACTACATACTTTTCATGTACACACATGAAGGGCAGGTCCATCAGCACTATGGCACCTGTACACAGGCCCACTTAGAGGTAAGCTTTGGGGTGCTAAATTTACACAGCCTTGAATCCCAGCCCTCGTGTGTGTGTGTGTGTGTGTGTGTGTGTGTGTGTGTGTGTGTGTGTGTGTGTAACTTGAGTTTGTGATGTGATGAAATCACCACACTAGGAATGTAGCTCTCATATCCTCTAATGCCTAAACTAGAACATGTTGTTTTGGAGGGAAACTACCAATTTCTTGTCTGAACATTTCTGATTTTCAGGACAACTTCTGAAACACATTTGTTCTTTGAGAGAAAAGGAGACTCAGTTGAGGAAAACTGAAGTGAGACAATAAGTATACCTCCCTCTCTTCTATGTTCCCCAGTGTCCTGCCCTTAATCCCAATCAAAGTAGAAAGTGTTCTGTCTCTAGGATGGATGCTCATGTTCTGGATCATTCTTCCCCTGGGTCTTTAAATATGCTCAATGTCCCCAGTGAAGAAAAAAATCTTTCCTTGACAGTAATACCCATAATTTTCCTAGATTTCAGGCTCCTTACCAAACTCAAGGAATCAATATGACAATTTTCTCAAGGACAGCTGTTTCAAATGACATTAAACACCACAGTATGGGTGTCTCTCATTTGGCACCATGCAAAGTTGAGGTGGCACTGCTGAGACTCCTGGTTTTGGAAGGCCCAAGGTGTGATAAAACAACAGATGAATGGATGAATGACCATGGTCCAGCCCACAGTAATTGTGATGGTTTGTATATGCTTGAGCCAGGGAGTGACACTAGTAGGAGGTGTGTCCCTGTTTAAGTGGGTGTGTCACTGTGGATATGGGCTTTAAGATTCTAGTCCTAGCTGCCTGGAAGTAAGTATTCTGCTAGCAGCTTTCAGATGAAGATGTACAACTCTCAGCTCCTCTGTTACCCTGCCTGCCTGGAGGCTGCTATGTTCCTACCTTGAAGATAATGGACTGAACCTCTGAACCTGTAAGCCAGCCCCAATTCAATGTTGTCCTCATAAGAGTTGCCTAGGGTCATGGTATCTGTTCACTGCAGTAAAACCCTAAGACAGTGATGTGAATAAGAATGTGGAGCCAGAGTGCGAAGACAGCTTAGTGGGTGACTTGCTTGTGAGGCAAGCACTGGGACCTAGCTTGATCCCCAGCACTTACACAAATGCCAACTTGTGATCCTAGCTCCTCTTAGGTAGAGACCAGGGATCCCCAGAGAGAGCTCACTGGCTAGCTAGACTAGCCAATGTTGACTTCAGGTGAGAGGCTCTGTAGCAGTATATAAAGTGGAGGGTCATCAAGAAACAAGAAAGACATGTGACCTCAGTCTCTGGCCTACACATACATATCCACACACATGAACACACACACACACACACACACACACACACACACACGGAAGAGGGTACAGAAACCAGAACACAAGTGAATATGAGCTGAGAGGGAGAAGGAGATAGGATGGAGGTTGAGAACAGCTGTGCAGAACAGCAGGTTTAAAGAAACAGGAAGTGGTTAACAACTGGCAGAAAAGCCAAGAAGATGAAGTCTGGAAAGTATACCAAGCCTGATGGCAACAGCTGGAGCAAGAGGCAGGCACAGTCATGGGAGAGGGCCCCTTAGCTGTGTCTTAACATGCCTTGAGGTGATCGTTTCAATTGCTCTAATAGGAAGATTTTCTCTCTGGCTGACAGCTGCCATGGAAAATGTAATGGTGATGGATGGCTATCAGAAAAGCTTCACGTATAATTAAATTAAGTTGGAGAAGAAAACATACTTTCTGGAACACACTCCGGAACTGAGGATTAGTGTAAAGACTAGCCAAAATCCTGTTTGTTTAACAAACACTACTTTCTAGGGTTTTGCAGCAATTTTTGAATCTCTCTCTCTCTCTCTCTCTCTCTCTCTCTCTCTCTCCTGTCTCTCTCTTTCAATCTCTCTCTGTGTCTCTCTCTCTGCCTCTCTCTCCCTCCCTCCCTCCCTCCCCCCTCTCCCCCCCCTTGGAACATATCTGTGTGTGTTACTGATCTGCTCAATCATTTCAGCCTGAGTTCAAGCCTTAACCTTCCCTGCTTTCTGCAGTTCCTCACACGGGATCCTCAAACCCAATCACCTGGGTCCAATTTCCTCATCAGAGAGAGGGAAATAGCAGTGACCTGTGGTCTCATCGCAGCTAGACTCAAATGAACGCATTCCCCATCAGGTGTTTGAAATAATGGCCAGCATTAGACAATCCCCAGATAAACTTAGTAGTCAGCAGCGCTACTGTAATCATCTAATTTATAATATAATTCTCACCACTGTGATCGTCTATCAAGCAGAGTTCTATAAATACAAGGAAAGTGTTCATTTTGTCTTCTTTCTTAAATCTCATTTTACAAATGAGGTGAGTTGGCTTCCCTGGGGTAAATGTTGCACTGTGAGCCCTGCACTGGTTGAGTCAGAGTTAGGACACAGCCCCCAAATCCCTCTCACACACAACCTAGGCTCTGAGAAAGGCCAACAATTGTCCATGTTAAGGGAATCATTACAATCGCAAAGCAACCTGGCTTTTTTCTACGTCTAACAAGTGAAGTCATTTTTTTATATTGAGGGCTCAGTTCCTTCTGTTTATCATGCTGGCCCTGGGTCACATAGTATATAAAATAAATTGAATTGTACTGAGGCAAAAACTAATAAAAGAAAAAAAATTAACAGGAAGAAATGTTAATGTGTATCGAACCATCCAAATGTACATAACTCATAAGCAGCCTGAAGTTTTGTAAAGCCTTGAGTGAGCTGAGGCTGGAATGAAGGACCAGCTCGTGAACACAGAGGTTTTCCATAAGAAGCACACCAAGTGTGGCTTCATGTTTTCCCTTTGTAGAAGAATCACCAGGCCCGCAACCACCCTCAAGATGCAGCATTTAGCACCTGGGCTAGAGCAAAATTGGCATGTAATGCATGATGTTTTGTTGAATTTCCTGGAAGTAAGTCAAAGAACGGAACATAATCTAAACTCCTCTTGGAAAATTGACAGGCATATGACATCCATCACAGTGCAGAAACAGAAGTGGAAATGTTTGGAGAGTCAAACCTGTCATGAGTGTGGGAAACTATTCTAAAGCAGTAAAGCAGAAAGCGCTTCTAGTAAACATTGAGATGTAGAAAGGGAGAACAACTTAAGGGAATAAATGTGTTCTTCCACTGTATGAATACACTGGACTAAGCCAAGGTAATTGAGTTTTCAGACAGTAAAAAGTAAGGAGAGATGGGAGGTAAGAGAACAACACTCAAGGGAAAGGTGGGCTGAAGAGAAAGAACTAACAGCTTGTTCATTGAGAAAGGCCAAGTCTCACTTCAATAAATCTGCTTTTATTGAGGTATAGTGTCTGTGCAGCACATGAGGCAGATAATGGTACACAACACACATAATCAAGGGACTGTAAGAATCTCCATTTCTGCAAACATTAAGGTTTGGTTTAATTCTTAATTCCATGTATGTGTGGGTATGTGTACATGAGTACAGGTATTTATCCATGCTGGGCAGAAGAGGATGTTGGAGCCCCTGGAGCTTGCGTCACAGTGGGTTGCAAGCCATCCTGTGGATGCTGAGAATAGAACTTGGGTCCTCTGCAGGAGCAGTATGCATTCTTAACCACTGAGCCATCTCTCGAGCCCCATTAGTCATTTTCATGTGTTGAAAATTCATATTTTTCTAGTCATCATTAAATAGATTGTACATTGTCTTAACCTGTAGTTGTCCTACACCATACTGTAGAAAAAGGAGATGATCGAGCTACCTTATGATCCCAAGATTCCACTCCTGGATATCCATTCTAAAAATAATGAAATCATTGCACCAAGATGATACTGTGTTTCCAGTTCTGTTGGGTTTTTGATGCCACTGATTGAATGTCTTTCTGTCTCCACTTTGCTTGCCCTCTCCAGTCTCTAGTAACTGTAATTTCATTTTGTTCTAAACTATTGACTTATTAATTTTCTGAAATGAATGAGAAAGTGGTAAATGTTGTGTTTGTCTTTCTCTGTCTGGCTTATTTCGCTTAATATAATTACCTCCAATTCTACACATGTTGCTACAAATGTCAGGTGATTATCCTTTTATGTCTGTATAGTACTCCAGTGTGTGTGTGTGTGTGTGATACATCTGTTTATTGGCATCTAGATTGATTCCATGTCTTAGATATTGTGAATATTGTAATAAAAATGGAAAACACAGGGGCAGGGGGCTGCTCTGCACAACTCCTGCAGGAGGTCCTAATTGACCTCCAGCATGAGAGACCAAGAATTGCTGATGCAGACAATGCCAGCCAATCGGGAACTACTGTTTAGAAGAGATGCTTTCTTGGGACCAATGGGGTGTCGTTGGAGGGTATTAAAGGAGCTTGCAGGGGCTTGCTTCAGTATTTCTCACCTGCTCCCAGCTCACTGTCAACCCCCCAAGGGCAGGTAGGGTCTGCAGCAAGTAGTTTAGGGCACAGGCAGCACAAGATGTTCCCTTTAGCGCAGAGCACTCTCAGTCACCTCCTCTCAGCACTTGGGCCTGTTATGAGTCTCCACACAAAATGCTGTCCAAGCAGGAAAAGCTTTTCTGGCCATGGATGAGCACATTCCAGACATTCTTTACACCCTGTCTTTGGTTTTGTTCCCAGAACCTTAGAACGGCTGTTAGGAATGTCCTGTTTAGAGAGGAACATCTGTTATCAGTACAGTTGAGGAGCTACGTATCTCCGCATTCACCTTTCATTGTGAAGAGAAGATTTTGTTTGCTTTTCTTTAAGTCTAAGAATAGCATTCGTCTATGAGAATAAATGTAAGTATTTAGACGGCATCTTGGTGCTGTGTCAACTGAGCTAAATGGTAAGTTTCCCTGATAGGCCTAGAATGTTGTCAGCCATGAGTTTTTAAGTGGGTTTGTAGGACTAGGCAATGGATTTCTTCTTGTGCAAGGCCTCGGAGCCAATCATGGAGTGTCAGTTGCCTCTGGAACAGTCAAGCCACTATCGCGTGAGTGACCACATCTTGTCTGGGAGGTTGATACTGTAGTTTGTAGGGTTCTCATTAAGGCGGGGACACTGGTACCTGTTTCCACTTCCTCAGCCTGTATTGCTCCTCCTGACCCTATGAAAGCTGGCCTGCAGAAGAAAGCTTTCAGCTCAGTTTCCATTTTTCTATGCATCCTGTATCCAAGGTGTGTGGTGTCTTCAGCAAGACTTAATAGCTGGTTCTGGGGAACAGGCAAAAGGAGTGGCAAGAGCCTGTGTTGTTTGGTGGGAGTTTCTGGAACCCCAGTCGCCAATCCATAAGGAAGCCTCCCACACTGAGATCTTTGTTTAGTGACATGGTTGATCCTCAGCCGTGCAGGCTCTCACATTTCTTAGTTGTGAGGTTAGCTGTTTATTCTACTTTTTAAGCAGATGTTTTCAGTGCTCTAATTTTCGAAGTTCCTTGTTCTAGATATTCATCTCATGGTAGAAGAATGCTTGAAAACCTTCATTCACATTTTGCAATTTTCCTTTTAATTACGTTGACTGTTCCCTTTGCGACACACAGGCATCTTAGGTTGACGTAACCCAGGTTGTTTGCTTTTTCTTCCTTGCTGTGCCTTTGGAGAAAGTCACTACCTAGACCAATGTCTTGAAGTGCACCCCTATGTTTTCTTATGCTCACTTCATAGTTGCAGAGTTTTGGTTTAAGGATTTAATATAGTTTTGAGTTGGTTGTTGTATACAGTGAGGAGTCTTACTTTTTTTTTTT
>NC_034595.1:40469867-40471700 GCF_900095145.1 Mus pahari | reverse complement strand
GTTGGGTGCTGTATCAGCCTGCGGACAGCCGCCAGGCGAACACCCCTCCTGGGCAGAAGAGGCGCAGGACGATCTGGTGGAGTCTTACTTTTATTCTTCTGTATATCTATATCAAATTTTGTCAGTGACATTGATTGATGGGACTGTTCTCTACTGTATGCTCTTTCATAGAAACCTGTAGGCTATACAAACACGCATTTACTTCTGGGTTATCTATTATGTTCTATTGATCTATGCTGTCTGTTTCTATCTGTGCGTCAGGCTCTTTACATTAGTATGGTCTTGTGGTCTGAATTTTATCCAGTATTGTGATGCCTCTATAGATTTTTATTTTATTTTTTATTACTTTTTTTTTTGTTCTGTAGGACTGTTTCTGTTATTCTGGGTCTTTTGTGGTATCAAATGAATTTTAGGATTTTTTTTCTATTAAGAAAAATTACTGATATTTCATGGGAATTATATTGTCTCTATAAATCTCTTTGAGTGGTATAATCACCTTAATAATGCCAATTCTCCTGATCCATTAGCATAAAATGTCTTTCCATCTTTTTTTGTGGCCTCTGTAATATCTCTTTCCTTGTTGTTCTATAAGTCTCATTGAAGAATACTTCCCCTTCCCTGTTTAAATCTATGAATCAAGATTTTGCTGTTAATTGCTACTATAGAGGCTTTCAAACTTCCTGTTCAGTAAGTCCACCATCAGCGATGAGAATACTTCATGGTGTGCTGTTATATCTAGGTGGAGTTGTTCATAAGTTTACATAGGTCTCTGATCATTGGTTTTATGATTTTATGTGTGACATCACAGCACCTGCAAACGTACGTGACTTCCTTCAGCCTCTCCAATGTCGACACCCTCTCTTACTTTTCTGGTTCCTAGTCATCCTCACCGAGGCCTTCAAACTGTATTAAACACATGCAATAAAACCTGGACATCCTTTCTTGTGAGGAAATCTTAAGGTCTTCAGCTGCAGGTTTTTCAAATACAGACTTGAATATTTTGAGGCTTAATCTGTTGAGAATTTTACCATGAAGGAGAGTTGAACCCTACCCAATATTCTCTTTCATTAAAATGAACATATGGTTCATGAATCATTATTATCACATGTCATGAGATAATACATGTCACATGGTTGATTAGTATATGTCAAGCCATCTTTGCATTCCTGGTGTAAATGTCTCTTGATTGTGATATTCAAATTTATAGATATGCTTTTAATCCTGTTTGCCAGCATTTTATTGTGAATTCTTTTTTATTAGATATTTTCTTTATTTACATTTCAAATGCTATTCTGAAAGTTCCCTATACTCTCCCCCCACCCCTGCTCCCCTACCCACCCACTCCCACTTCTTGGCCCTGGCGTTCCCTGTACTGGGGCATATAAAGTTTGCAAGACCTAGGGGCCTCTCTTCCCAATGATGGCCGACTAGGCCATCTTCTGCTACATATGCAGCTAGAGACACGAGCTCTGTGGGTACTGGTTAGTTCATATCGTTGTTCCACCTATACGGTTGCAGACCCCTTCAGCTCCTTGGGTACTTTCTCTAGCTCCTCTTGTATCTCTGTACATCATCCTCTTTGGAGTAAGGGTCTAGAATGGTGGACATTGAACAGGGCCCCACTCATGCCAAATCATACTCCACTGGGTTATTTCCCAAGCTCCCTACCCTGCTTTTAAAACATGACCATACTATGTATCCTAGGCTAGTCTTAACTCTTACTGCACTAAAAATATGTCTCCCTTTATGTCCAATAATATTTGTTTTTAATATTTGTATGATTTCATGTTTGAGATATGTGTGTGTGTGTGTGTGTGTGTGTGTGTGTGTGTG
>NC_034595.1:40442340-40469287 GCF_900095145.1 Mus pahari | reverse complement strand
GAGAGAGAGAGAGAGAGAGAGAGAGAGAGAGAGAGAGAGAGAGAGAGAGATGTGGAAGTCAAAGGTCAATATCAGATGTCTTCTTTATTACGAGCTACCTTATTTTACAAGAGAAGGTATCTCACTGAACAAGGTTTGGTGGTTCAGCTAAATTGGCTGGCCAGCAAATCCTCAGATTCCCCTGACTCATCTCCACCTCCCAGCACTGGGGATATAGTTGTGCACTGCCACATCTGGCCTTTAATATGAGTGCCAGAAATTGAACTCAAGTCCTCAGGCTTCCATGACAAGCAGTTTATCACCACGCCGTCTCTTCAACTCCTTGTTATCTATTTCTGTGCCTCAGTAGTTTCTGTCGTGTTAAGGTTTGATCCTCTTCTCTTTCTCTCTCATGTATCTGTTATTCTAGTGAGCTTTATATAGACTCATGAATTTTCACGGTGGCCATCACCATCCTTCTGTTTCATGTGCAATGCCTCACAAGTCTCATGAATAAGCACAGGTGATGCTGGGGATTGGCAGTTCTGACACAGTGGACTCAGTTCGTGCTCTGAGGTGTGAACTAGACCTTCCTTCATCCTGTGGGGCAGTTGTTTGATTCTGGAGCTATGGACCTGTCAGTTGCTTGTATTCACCTGTGATAACTACATAACTCAGGCATGTCCAAAGTGACAGGCATGTACAGGGCCTTCAGCACTGGCTATTTTGTTTCCAAGGCTGTGTGCTGTGGGCATTCCTTCCCTAGGTTCCCCAGTGTATATAAAGGAAATATTTGGGCTATAACACTAGTGTTTTTATTTCTGGAGTTTCAGGCATTGTAAATACCTTCCCTACTGTGATGATTAATATTGATTGTCAACCTGGCAGTTTGGAGGAAACTTTTGTGGGTCCTGATGAGCCAGTGCAAGCAAAGCCCTGGCTTGGGCCACAGCAGCTGAAATGGCAGGATGCTGAAGAGACTGTTTTCTTCCCAGCAAGGTATGTACCAGCTAGGGTCTCTGGAGGTACCCAAGGGACTAAATAACAGCCTCTAAGTTCTCAACCTGTGGATTCCAACCCCTTTGGGAATGCAACAACCCCTTTCACAGAGGTCACACATTAGATACCCTGCATATCAGATGTTTATATTGCAATTCATAACAGCAGCAAAATTATAGTCATGAAATAGCTACAAAATAATTTTATAGTTTGGGGGTCACCACAGCATGAGGAACTGTATTGAAGGGTCACAACATTAGGGCGGTTGAGACCCCCTGTGCTAAGCCAAGATGATGTCTAAAGGGGGATGTTCTAGTCGCTTATGATCTTGGAGTTGTAGAGACCCAAGACGAGTTCCTTCTTTGTAGCACAATAATTAACCTTAGATCAACCTGCTCCCTAAACTGAAGTCATAGACGGCAAGGACCATGGGATTTCCCTACAATTAGGCTACTGTCCATCTGTCCGTGAGTAAGTGGCACCTCTCTGTTTACCCTTTCCTGTCCCTGTGTGTCCCTTGGCCCCTTTACCCGTATCCTGGGATCTGGGATTGATATTGAGAGTTACTTTGTCCTTTCTCCTTGCTGTTCTTCCATTTTCAATCCAGGAAATGCCCTGTCATTTTCTTGCTGGTTTCCAGGCTTCCTTTTCTAGCTTTTCCTTGAAATACAGCATTTTGTTGTTTTTCTGTTTCTGTTTTGTGTCAGATCATACACAGGGTATCTCTACTCAGTCATATTGGCTCTCCACATGTTGAGGGTCTCTCAATGCTATTGGTGTAGCTAGCATAACAAATATTATTTGTAATTATGGGTAAATTCTTTAAAAAGATTAAATAATAATATTTATGACCTAATTTTAAATGTCAGGAAAATAGGTTCTTATTCTATAATTTCAATTAAAATATTTATGTTTTATATTTTAGTTCTTTGTATATTTTGGATATTAGCCCTCTATAGGATGGACAGTTAGTAAAGATCTTTTCTCAGTCTGTAGGTTGCCATTTTGTCCTATTGAGAATGTCCTTTGTCTTACAGAGCTTTTCAGTTTCATGAGGTTCTGTTTGTCAATTTTTGATCTTAGAGCATAAGCCATTGGTGTTCTGTTCAGGAAAATTTCCTCTGTAGTAATCTGAGGTTCTTACCCACTTTCTCTATTAGAGTCAGTGTATCTGGTTTTATGTGGAAGTCCTTGATCCACTTGAACTTGAGCTTTGTATAAGGAGATTAAAAAAAAAAGGATCAATTTACATTCTTATACATGTAGACCACTAAATATACCAACACTATTTGTTGAAGATTATTTCTCTTTTTTACATTGTAGGTTTTGGCTTCTTTGTAAAAGATCAGGTGTCCATAGGTGTGTGGGTTCATTTCTGGGTCTTCAATTTATTCCATTGATTGATTTTTCTGTCTCTGTTCTGATACCATGGAGCTTTTATTGCTCTGTAGTACAGCTTGAGGTCAGGAATGGTGATTCCTCCAGAAGTTATTTTATTGTTGAAAATCTCAAATGGCTGAGAAACACCTAAAGAAATATTCTATATCCTTAGTCATCAGGGAAATGCAATTCAAAAGGATTCAGATTCTACCTTACACCAGTCAGAATGACTAAGATCAAAAACTCAGGTGACAGAAGATGCTGGGGAGGATGTGGAGAAAGAGGAACACTCTTCCATTGCTGGTGGGATTGGAAGATGTTACAACCACTTTGGAAATCAATCTGGCAGTTCCTCAGAAAATTGGAAATAGCTCTACTTGAAGACCCAGCTATACCACTCCTGGGTATATACCCAAAAGATGCTCCAATATACCACAGGGGCACCTGTTCTACTCTGTTCATAGCAGTCTTATTTCTAATAGCCAGAAGCTAGAAACAACCTAGATGTCCCCCAACAGAAGAATAGATACAGAAAATGTGGTACATTTGCACAATAGAATACTACTCTGTTATTAAAAATGATGACTTCAGAACTTTGTAAGCAAAAGGATGGAACTAGAAAATATCATCCTGAGTGAGGTAATCCAGACCCAAAAGGACAAACATGGTATGTACTTACTGATAAATGGATATTAGTCCCAAAGCTCAGAATACCCATGATACAACTCATAGACTATATGAAGCTTAACAAGAAGGAAGGCTAAAGTGTGGATGCTCCGAACTCACTTAGAAGGGGGAACAAAATAATCAGGGGAGTCAGCAGAAAGGAGTGAGCTGGGTGGAAGAGGGGAGGGGGAGGAAAAAAGGGGGGGAAAGGGGGGCAGGATCAGGTATGGGATGAGACAGGAGAATAGTCCAGAGAGCCAGGAGAACAAATAGAAATAAATAGCAGCAGGGGTGGAGTCCTTGGGGAACCACTAGAAAGTGCCAGATGCCAGGGACACAAGAGGCTACCAGGACTCAGTGGAGATGACATTAGCCAAAATACCCAACAGCAGGGATATAGAAGCTGAAGAGGCCACTGTGGCCCCCAGTAGAGGGATGGGGCCACCCCCCTTCTAAAAACTTTTAGCTCAGAATTGTCTCTGTATAAGGGAAATGCAGGGACAAAAATGGAGCAGAGGCTGAAGGAAAGACCATCTAGAGACCGTTCCACATTGCAATCCAACCCAGGTACAAACACCAAACTCTGACACTACTGCTGATGCCAAGACGTGCTTACAGACAGGAGCCTTCTGCGAGGCTCTGCCAGCACCTGACTGAGAGGAGAGATGCAGATACAGCCAACCATTGGACTGAGCCTAGGGACTCCAATGGCAGAGTTAGAGGAATGAATGAAGGAGCTGAAGGGGATTGCAACCCCACAGGAAGAACAACGTATCAACTTACAGGACCCCTCAGATTCCCAGAGACCAAGCCACCAACCAAAGAGCATACATGGACTGGCCTGTGCTCCCCCTGGCTCCCACTACATATGAAAGAGAAGAGTGGCTTGTCTGGCCTTAGCGGGAGAGGATGTGCTTGGTCCTGTGGAGGCTTGATGACCCAGAGAAGGGGGATGCTAGAGGGGTGAGGTAGGCGTGGGTGGGTGGCTAGGGAAGCACTCTCTTAAAGGTGAAGGGGAGGGGAAATAGGGTTCAGAGCTCATGGAGGGAGAACTGGGATGAGGGACAACATTTAAAATGTAAATTAATTAATTAATTAATTAGACTTTTTAAAAAAGCTCTTAAATAATAACTTATATTAGGACTTTCAAATAGCAAGGAAGCCAAACCCCAGATTAGTAGATGAAAAAAAATAGAGATGCAGACAACAATTCCCAAAATAGAAATGAAAAATAATATAAATAATCAATGAAAAATAAGTTAGTTTTTAGAAAAAAAGACAAGTTTGACAAACCCTTACACAAACCAAAGAGAGGATACAAATTAATAAAACTAGAGATGAAAGTAGAAACATTATAACAGATAGTAATAAAACTTTTTGTAAAGCCAACATTATGCTAATACAAAAACTGGATAAGATACAAATATTGGCCAATTTCCCTGATAAATATGGATTCAAAATTTTTAAATAAAATATTCAAAGATGTATTAAAATGTCATTCATCATGAATAAGTTGGTTTCATTTCAGGGATGCAAGTATGGTTCAACAACAACAGCAACGAAAGTCAACAGTTATAACTCTTAAATGGACTTAAAATACAAATGACATGATCATCTCAATATATACAAAAATACATGATAAATAAGAGTCAACATTCCTTTATGATAAAGAGACTGGGAGTAGAAGGAATATATCTCAACACAATAAAGTATGCATATGATAAACTTATAAAACAGTACACTAAATGGGGAGAATTTCAAATCATTCAATTAGTGTTTGGAATAAGACAAATGTTATTTTGTCTACTTTGTTTTGTTCTTGTTCAATATAATATTTAGAGTCTTGACCAAAGCAGTAGTCAAGAGAAGAAAACAAGGATACAGATAGGAAACTGAAAATACCCATATATGTAGATGATATGTGCAGAAGCCTTTGAATTTCATGAAATTACATTTGTCAGTTTGCACTATTTTCTGAGTGACTGAATTCTTTTTAGAAGTTTTCACTATTCTTTACATCTTGAAGTGGGTTTTTGTTTTGTTTGTTGTGCTAAGCTAATGGATTATTTGGTGTTGATTTACATATAGGACTAAAAATAAAGATCTAGTTTCATTCTTCTATATGTGGATATCCAACTTGCCCAGCACGATCTGTGAAAAACACACGTGGTGGTTTGAATGTGCTTAGCCCATGAGAAGTGGCACTATTAGGAGGTGTGGCCTCATTAGAGGAAGTGTGTCACAGTGGAGCAAGGACTTTGAGGTCTCATGTATATTCTCAAGTCCGGTCAATGTGACATTGTTTCCCTCCTGGCTGCCTACAGATGACAATCTCCCCTTCTGGTCTTTGCAGATCAAGATGTAGAGCTCTCAGCTCCTTCTCCAGCACCATGTTTGCCTGCACATTATTGCTCCCATGCTTTCCACCATGATAAAAATGGATTAGACCTCTGAAACGGTGAGCCAGCCCTAATTAAATGTTTGCCTTTGTAAGAGTTCCCTTGGTCATGGTGTCTCTTCACAGCAATCAAAACCTAAGACAACATGCATCTTCTCTGATGTATATTTTTGGCATCTCTGTAAAAACAAACAAACAAAAAAACCCAAACAGGTGGTTGTAGCTACATGGATTTAATTTCTCTTCCTCCATTTCATCTTCTTTTTTTTTCCCCTTTAATGTAGAGTTACTGTGTACCATGTATCTTGTTACCCCTGGCTGATGTGGAACTTACTATGTAGACAAGTCTGGCCTTGAACTCACTGTCTCTGCCTCTCAAGTACCAAGATTAAAAGCATGTACCCCCAGGCCTGGCTTAATTCTTGATTCTCTCTTCTGTTCCTTGATGCGTGTGTCTGTTTCAGTGTTGGTATTAATGCTGGTTTTATTACTGTGGCCCCAAAGTGTGACTTAACATCAGGTGGTATGAGACCTGCAGCTTTGCTCTTTTTGCTCAGAATTGTTTGGACTCTGCAGAATTTTTGTGGCTCTGTTTGAATTTGAGGATTGCTTTTTTTCTTTCTGTGAAGAATATCATTGCATCGAACCAGTATATTGCTTTTGGTAAGATGTCATCACGGTACATTTTTTTATTATTATTAGATATTTTCTTTATTTACATTTCAAGTGCTATCCTGAAAGTTCCCTGTACCCTCCTCCCCGCCCTGCTCCCCTACCCTACCCACCCACTCCCACTTATTGGCCCTGGCGTTCCCCTGTACTGGACATATTAAGTCTGCAAGACCAAGGGGCCTCTCTTGCCAATGATGGCCAAATAGGCCATCTTCTGCTACCTATGCAGCTAGGGACACGAGCTCTGGGGGTGCTGGTTAGTTCCTATTTTTGTTCCACCTATAGGGTTGCAGACCCCTTCAGCTCCTTGGGTACTTTCTCTAGCTCCTCCATTGGGAGCCGTGTTCCATCCAATAGATAGATGACTTTGAGCTTCCACTTCTGTATTTGCCAGGCACTGGCATAGCCTCACGTGAGACAGCTATATCAGGGTCCTTTCAGCGAAATCTTGCTCATATATGCAATATCACTGTAAATTTTAATGATCCATGAGCATAAGAGTTCTTTTCTATTTGGGTGTCTACTTTAATTTCTTTCCTTTAAATTTTTGCTTTTTTAAATTCCTTGCTTCAAATTTTTATTGCAGAAATCTTTTACTTTTTAAATCAGGTTTATACCCAAAATTTATAGGCTTATAGTTCATAATTTATACTTATACTTTATAATACATAAATACAAATTTATAACATAATTTATAGGTTTCTAACCACTTTAAGTAGGTTTATATCACTTATAGCTATAAGCTTTCTCCCCTCTTAGAACTCTTGTATTGTATCCCAAAGGCTCTGGTATGCTGCGTATTCATTTTCATTTGATCCAAGAAGTTATAGAATTTCTTTCCTGATTTCTCTAATGACCCATTCACCATTCAATAATGTGTTCTTCACTCTTCGTAGATCCATGAGTATACTATAACCCATGTTATATTGATTTCCTGCCTTATTCCTATGTGATCAAATAGAATACAAGAAATCATTTCAAATTCCTTATATTTTGCTAAGATTTGCTTTATGTTCTTCATTATGATCTATTTTAGAGGCAGTTCTATGGGCTGGCTGCTGAGAATAATATTTATTATAAAATATTTGGCTAGAATGTTTTATAGCTGCCTCTTAAGTCCATTTACTCTGTAATGCCACTTAGCTTTGGTGGTTCTTGGTTGATGCTCTACTATTGCTGAGCATAAGTATTTCAGGCACCCACTATTACTGTGTACTTTTCATCCAGTAGTATTTGATTCATGAAACTGGGTGTGCCCATGTTTGGTGCCTATGTGTTTTAATCAACACATAATGACTTGGTATATCTGTTGTGGTTTTGATTTAAAGTTGATTTTGTCAGAAGCTATCATTGCCACACCTACTTGCTTGCTGTCTCCACCAGCCTTGTATCTGTTTGCATCTTTTCACACTAAGGATGTGCTAATATTTTTTGTTATTGTTTTTATCAGTAAATACATGGATAGTGTGTTTTAATTCAAGCTGCTAATTTTCACTGAGGAATTGAGAACAGTGACAGTAATTATTGAGAGGTACAGGTACAGAAAATGTGTTACATTTACACAATGGCGTACTACTCAGCTATTTAAAACAACAACTTCGTGAAATTCTCAGGCAAATGGATGGAACTAGAAAATATCATCCTGAGTGAGGTAGTCCAGTCACAAAAGAACACACATGGTATGTACTCACTGATAAGTGGATATCAGGAAAACAGCTCAGAACACCCATGATATAACTTACAGACCATACAAAGCTGAAGAAGAAGGAAGACCAAAGTGTGGATGCAGTCCTACTTAGAAGGGGGATCAAAATAATCACAGGAGGTAGAGTGTGGGAAGAACTTGGGAGGAAAAAAGGAGTGGGAGAGGAAAAAAGAGGGACAGGATCAGGTGTGGGAGGAGATGAGGGAGATGTACAGAGGATGGGGAAATTGAACAGTGGTGTGTAGCAATGGGGGATGGGGAACAGGGGTAGCCAAAAGGAAGTCCCAGATGCCAGGAAAGCAAGAGGCTCCCAGGGCCCAAAGGGAATGACATTAGCTGAAATACCCAACAAAGGGGAGAGAGAACCTATAAAGACCATATGGAGACGTTAAGCACAGCCCCTGGTTGAGGGATGGGGCCACTCACCCTTCTCAAAAAATTTAACCCAGAAATGCTCCTGTCTAAAGGAAATATGAGGACAAAAAGTAGAACAGAGACTGATGGGAAGGCCATCCAGAGACTGCCCCACCTGGTGATTAATCCCATCTACAGCTACCAAACCCAGTCACTATTGCTGATGCTAAGAAGTGCTTGATGACAGGAACCTGATATAGCTGTCTCCTGAGAGGCTCCGCCAGAGCCTGACAAATACAGATGTGGATGCTTGTAGCCAACCATTGGACTGAGCACAAGACCCCAATGGAGGACTTAGGGGAAGGACTAAAGGAGCTAAAGGGGTTTGCAACCCCATAGGAAGAACAACATCAACCAGTCAGACCTCCCAGAACTCCCGAGGACTAAACCACCAACCAAAGAACACACATAGAGAAATCCATGGCTCCAGCTGCATATGTAGCAGACGATGGTCTTATCTGGAATCAATGAGAGGGGAGGCCCTTGGTCTGGTGAACACTTGATGCTCCAGCATAGGGGAATTCTAGGGCAGGGAGGCAGGAGTGAGTCGGTGGCTGGGGGAAGGGGTGGGATAGGGGTGGAATAGAGGGGAAACCGGGAAGGGGATAACGTGAGGATTTTGTAGGTTCTTTTTCTCCTGATCTAGTGCAGTTTATTTGTTCCTGGGGCTTCTTGGATGAATGAGTCTCTTCTGTGTGTAGAGTCTGGATTAACAGTTACTGGTTTTTAGATCTTGAAACACATCACTTCATGCTCTCCTTGCTTTTTCAGTTTCTGTTAAAAAAGTATACTTTTATTCTGACAGGTCTGCTTTTAAGTGTGACTTGGTGTTTCCTTACCTTTAATTATTCTCTTTGTTCTGTATATTTAGTGTTTTAACTATGATGTGCTATGGGGAAGTTCTTTTCCGGCCATGCCTGTTTGGAGTTCTGCTTGCTTCTGTACCTATTTTCTTTGTCCTTAGCATAAAATTCTTCTTCTTTTATGCCCATAGCTCATGTTATTTGGTCTTTCATAGTGTCCATAGATAGACTATGTTCTATTTGTACTGTCATATTAGCTTATCCTCTTCATTGTCTGAGTTTTAAGTCACTTGTCTCCCCTGGGACCTGATGTCATGTCCTCCTTTGATCTGTCTTATTGCTGAGCTCTTCCACTGTTTGACTTACTGAACTTCTCAGTTCCGATGTTACATGTCTTTCAGTATTCTCTGTATTAAATTGCACTTTCATATCCTGTGCTAACTTCCTTATTTTATTAGCTATTTGGTTATGTTCTTTTTGATTTCTTGATGTCCTCTTTGATTTCTTTGAACATATTTGTAAACTGTATTAAATTCTTTATCTGAGACTTCATGTAACTCATTCACGGTGGGAGCCATTATGGTGAGATTACTAACAGTGCTTTGCTTTTTGCCAATTTTATATGTGCAATTTCACATCTGAGATTAGATCCGCGACTTGATTTTTTTTTTTTTTCGAGACAGGGTTTCTCTGTGTAGCCCACGCCTTAATTTTCTAATCACTCATTTTCTTTCAATGGCAATAGTTACAGCTTTCAATTGGGACTAAGTTGTAGTATGGTTGAGGCATCATTTTCTCCTCTGGATTGGAGTTACAGCTCAGTAGAGCTAATGTGGTCAACCCTGGGATCTAGCTCCAGTACTATACTGAGAGCAAAATACTGTTTTCCAAACCAATGACTATAAAACGTCAGGTCCAAAATACAGTAACATTGCATTAAAAAGCAAGCGTCCCTTCGGTTCTAATAGTTTTAGGAAGGAAAGGAACCTTGGTTGTACAGTGTTACCTGAGAAACTCAGTTCTTGAGAGTATAAATGGAAAGGAAAAAAGCATAGGAAGACTAGCATTCTTAGGATGGTAGAGAAAAGTAAAGGGGGGAAGTAAGTAGAGGAAGGAACAAATGGGGCAATGAGATAGACACAGTTAAATGGAGAGGAAACAGAAAAAGTGAAGAAATGCGATCAGACAAACTGAACGCTCCCAGCTCTAAGAAGGTTGAGTCAAGGGCCAGTTGATATTCTTCGGGAAAATCTATTTTTCAAAATGAAGAAATCAGGAGAGAGAGAGAGAAAGAGAGAGAGAGAGAGAGAGAGAGAGAGAGAGAGAGAGAGAGAGAAGATTGAACTCTGTTACTTGCATTTTCTTTTTAAATTTAATTTTATCATTAATTTTTTTTTTTTATTTACATTCCAAATGTTTCCCTTCTTCCTTGTCCCTCCTTCCTGCCTGGTTTATGGAATGAACCATCCCCCAGGATTCCTCTAGGTAGCCTTTTGCTGAGCCAGTTATGAGTGCTTGTCCACGCCTCTGTGAAGCCTTTCAGAGGCGCGGAGATGCTTGTGTTGGTCCTTCACAAGTCAGAATGAAAAGGCCGCCTACGCTACTGTGTGGAATAGGTACGCACACAAACTTGTGTCAGTGTTCCGCTGCATGCTATGCCTAGGATCAGAGGTCAGATTTCTGCCATCTGGTCCTAGTTCAGTTTCTCCCCTGCTGGCTGGAGGTATTCTGCAGGCTGGATTTTAGCATATAGCTCCCCATGTAGAACCATTAGCTCCAGGTTCCCAGCATGTGTGGTTCAGAGAGGGTCTAGGATCACTCCTTTGCTGACTCGGAGGGGGCCTCTTAAATGGCTGCTTGCCAGCTCTGTGACTGAGCGTCTCTCCTCCCATTGCCAGTGCCATTGTCATGCAATGTTTTGTCCCCTTCCTGTCTCTTTTTCTGCTCTTTAAATTTCCTGCTATCTTGGACCCCGGTCTAGCTGTCTCAGTCGTCCCGAGGAAGAGCGAGTTGCACAATGAACACCGGTCAGCTCCTCTAGGAGCCGCCCTGACTTTCTCTCCCATTCTACTGCGGTTTCTTACTGTGATTTGCTAGTAACACTAGAAGTGTTCAGCTGTTGTCTGTCTCTTATAATAATAGCAGTTAAGAGCAGTGGCTGCTCTGCCACAGGACTCAGGTTGAATGCACCCACATGACAGCCCACAACTGTCTGTAACTCCAGTTCCAGGGGATTCTATGTCTTCCTCTGACCCCCACTGGCAGCAGGCACACATGTTAAAAGTGAAACATTCATACATATAGACTTATAATAAAAATTAAAAAGTGATAGCTATTATCTAACTTGATTTAAGAGATTTAAGCAAAATCATGTGCCCTGATAAGTTTTTTTGTTAACATTTGCCACAAGCTAGAATTATCAGGGCAGAAGAGAAACATCAATCGAGAAATATCTTCATAAGATCACCTGTGGGCAAGTCTGTAAGGAATGTTCTTGACTTTAATGTGAAAGGACTCAACCCTGTGTGGGCAGTGCTACCTCTGGACTAGTGGTTCTCTGATGATTTAAGAAAGTGAGCTTAGCAAGCCATGGAGGAACAAGCCAATAAGCAGCAGTTCTTTGTGGTCTCGGCTTCAGCTCCCGCTTCATGGCTCCTGACATGCTTGCCTGCCTGTCTGCCCGCCTGCCTGCCCTAGTGATGGACTGTGGTAGGGACTCATAAGCCAAATTAGTGGTTTTCTCTCTAAATTACTTTTGGTCATGATTTTTTTAATCACGGCAATAGAAAAGCAAATGAAGATACCATGTCTTCGTGTTATCCACTACTTTCTTCACAAATCATCTTTTCAAGAAATCAGTCTTGTATATTTTTAATTTTTTATCACATTTATTTCTATGATCTTTACTATTTCATTTCTTTCTTTCCTTCTACTAATATAGTCGTGTTTTATATTATTTTATAGTTCTTTGAAGTACTACAATAAATTGCTTATCTAAGACTTCATTTACCCCCTACAGGGTCATGCTGTGTAGCCTAAGCTGGCCTCGTACTCATGATCTCCTGTCTTGGCGTTTCCCTAAGCGTTGAAATGAAAAGTAGTCATCATCATTCCTAGCTCTTTTCATTTCTTTTCTTGTTGCCATGGGGGGGGGGGGGAACCTAATAACAGTAACTTGAGGGACAGAAGGTTTGCTGTGGCTTTCAGTTTGCAATGGCAGCTTGCTACAGGGGGAAAGCCATGGCGGCAGGCTCACGGGGCTGCAGATCACATTGCATCTACAGTGAGAAACAGAAAAAGATGATGTAGGTGCCAGTTTGCTCTCTCCTCTTCACCCAGCGCTGCCTCCTCCTCATCCACGGAATGGCAACACTCGCATTCAGGATCATCTTCCTTCTTAAGTCAAAGCTTCCAGAGATACCCTTATAAATTCATCCAGAAGAAGTATATTTCCATGGAGATTCTAAATCTAGTCAAGTTGATAGTAAAAATTAGCCATTATACCAACAGTCTTACTAGATTTTTGTTATAATCCTAGTTGTTATAAACGTCCCTGTTATTAATGTTTTGTTGATGGCATACCTTTTATTATGCGGTGTTTCTATTTCTATTTGTTTTGAGAAATGTCTTAATTCCCTCACTTGGTCTGTTAATTGCTCAGGAGTAAATGTTAATTTCCGAGGTTTTTCTTGGTTTTGATTTCTAGGTTTATTGTACCATAGCTTGTTTGGTAGCCCACATGATCTGTCCTGGAGAATGCCTCACATGCTATTGAAAGGAATGTGTCCTCTGTAGCTGTTGAGGGAGAGATGTGTAGAGGATTGCTAGGTCTGCCTGTGGCATAATTAACTACTGTTTCTTTGTTATTTTTTCAACCTGGATAATCTGTCCACTGAAAGTAAGTTGTTTAAGTCACTGCTATTATATATTGGACTCTAACTCTGTCCTTGGGATTTGCTTCAGATGTTTGAATGCTTTGATACTGAATACACACATATCTATGCCTGTTACGGAATTGGCACTTTCAACATTACATAGTGTCATTGCATAATATCATTACATAGTGTCATTGCATAATATCATTACATAGTATCATTGCATAGTACCACTATATTAGTATCATTCATTACATAGTATCCCTCTTTGTCTCCTCTCATCATGTTTTGCAAAGTTTACTTTATCTTATATGACTGACTACCCCTGTCTTTGCATTTCATCCACATAAATACTGCAATCCATCCATTCACTTTACATATGTCATTAGAGAGAAATATAAGTTTTATATAGGCAGCATGCTTTATATTTATATTTTAACATGTTCTTTTAAAGAGTTGCTAGGTCTTTTAATTGAGGAATTCAATTTATACTTAAGATGATTACCAGTAGGTAAGGTCCACAGCCAGGTGATAACTTCTTTTCTAGTTTTCTTCCCTCCTTCTTTTACAGTGTTCATTGTGATTAATTAACTTTTCTAGTTTATTTTGATTAATTTTTTTTATTATTTTGGTTTTCCCCTGGTAAGTTTTGCTTTATAATTACCAAGAAGTTTATAAAAACAAATATGCTTGTTATAAAATTTGCTTTGAAATGAAGGTAACATAAGATGACCTAAAGATAAAAAGGGTTCAAGAAAGACATACAGAAAGAAATTAAGAAAACACCCCAAAAGAAACTCTATAAGAACATTATGACTATTCAGTTTTCTTAAGACAGGGTTGCATGTAGCCCAGTTAGGCCTTGAACTCACAGTGTAGCTAAAGATAACTTTCATTTGGGGGTTTTACTACTATCACTTCTCAAGTGCTGGGATTTCCGCCATAAACCACCACACCTGGTTTTAAAACTTTAAATTTTTTGTTGTTGTTGTTGTTGTTTGGGTTTTTTGTTTTTTGGGTTTTTTTTTTTTTTGAGACAGGGTTTCTCTGTATAGTCCTGGCTGTCCTGAAACTCACTTTGTAGACCAGGCTAGCCTCGAACTCAGAAATCCGCCTGCCTCTGCCTCCCAAGTGCTGGGATTAAAGGCGTGCGCCACCACGCCCAGCGAAAACTTTGAATTTTTTTTTTTAAAGATTTATTTATTGTTATATGTAAGTACACTGTAGCTATCTTCAGACACACCAACAGAGGGCATCGGATCTCATTGTGGGTGGTTGTGAGCCACCATGTGGTTGCTGGGATTTGAACTCAGGACCTTTGGAAGAGTGCTCTTACCCTCTGAGCCATCTCACCAGCCCAAACTTTGAATTTTTAATCTCATACTTTATACCTCTGAATGGTGTCTTTATCCTAACACATTAATTAATGCTTTATTTACTTTATGTATATATATGTTTATATATAGTTGATATAGATATAGATATAGATATAGATATAGATATAGATATAGATATAGATATAGATATAGATATAGATATAGATATAGATATAGATATAGATNGATATAGATATAGATATAGATATAGATATAGATATAGATATAGATATAGATATAGATATAGATATAGATATAGATATAGATATAGATATAGATAGATGCTCCAAGTACCAGGAAAAGACATGGCTCCTTTGAAGCAGGAGTTATAGTGGTTGTGAGCCTGCAGATGTGAGTGCTAGGAACTTAACTCTGGTCCTCTACTTAACTGCTCAGCCATCTCTCCAGTCCCAAATGTTTTTATTTTTAATTGTCTTTTTGGAATTCACACTAAATAAATACTTTATATACTATGTTTACAATATTATAGCACCTTCTATTTGCTTGTATTGTTTTTGAAATTAAAATGTTACTACATTGTTTTCTCCCTTCCATTTTCTTCCTCCATGCACTCCTTCTTACTGTATCTCAAACTCATGGCCTCTATTTCCTTAATTGTTTTTACAAATGTGTATATGTGTTTATTCATATCCATGATTGTTTAAATATAATCTACTAGGTCCATATAATGTTACTACTATAAATATAACTGGACTGACTTGTAAATATGCTTGGTAATGACTTTTATACCTTCTCCTGATCACTTCTTACCTAGTAATGTCTCTTTTTGTCCAGGCTGAAGGAAGTTCTTTATTATTTCGTTTAGTCATGTCTGATGAAGAAATGCTCCTCTCTGTTTTTGTTTGCTTGGGAATGTCTTTATCTTTCCTTCCCATTCTACAGACTTACTTGCTCAACATAGGATTTGGCTTGGCAGATTGTCTCTTTAATTCTGGTAACATCTCCTTTCCTCTTCAGCTTTTCTTTTTATTATTATTTTAATGAAAAAAATCTTTGTATTATATATTTTGATCATGTTTTCCCTCTCCTAACTCTTTCCACATTCTCCCTACCTTCCACCCCACCCAACTTTATGTTCCTGTCTATCACTTTTAAAACAAAAACTTTTGTTTCAAAAAAAAATAAAAATTCAAAATAAACAAAAGACCAATAAAACAACAGGTGTAAAAACAAAGCAAAATGAGACAAAAAAAGTCCATAATAATACCCTTTAGTTAATTTTGTGTTGGCCAACTCTTCTTGGGCGTGATGCCTACCCTGGAGTGTGGGTGATATACCCAATGAGACTCCATTGGAGAAAAACTGATTTTCCCCTTACCAGTGGGCAGCAATTGTAGTTTCTTTTTAAGAACAAAACTTTATGTTTACTACCCCCTCTCTATGCTGACATGCCACCCAGCTTGAATCTGTGCAGGTCTTGAACATGCTGCCACATTGTCTGTGAACTCCTATGTGTATCAGTTCTGTTTTGTCTATAAGACACTTTCTTTGGAGTCATCCATCACCTCTGGATCATACAGTCTTTTTCCTTACCTCTTCTTCTACATAGATACCTCAACATTGAGGGATGGGCTATAAAAGACGTCACATTAAGGACTGAGTGCTTCAAAGTCTCTCCTGTTCTATACATTGTCCAGTTGTAATTCTCTGCATTATTTCCCATCTACTGCAAGAAGACGATTCTCTGAGGAATCTTGAGCAAGTTACTGATCTATGGGTATAGCAGTGTTAGCAGAATAACAGTAGTAGGCTTTTTGCTAGGTCCATTACCCACTTAGTCTCAGATTTTTGGTACATTGGCAGTGCCAAATATAGATTCCATTTTCATTGAGTGGGCCTCAAGTCCAGTCAAAAAGTAGCTGCTTACTCCAGTAACATTTGTACCACCGTTAAGCTAGTATATCTTGAAGGCATGTTACTACTGTAAGTTGCAGAGTTCATAAATGGGCGATATTGATTACCTTTCTTCTCTGGTAGTATGCAGAATATTTTCTAGCACAAAGAATGCAAGTTAATAGGGGTGAAACTTCTATTTAGGCACCAGCTTAACTTCTCTGTGTTCAATGGCATACATCTTCAGCAATAGGGCTTTACCATCAAGTTGTAGAATGTAATCAACAGCCTTGGCAGTAGCCTGGGATGTTTGAGTTTTTTTCTATGGAACCCATTTGCCAATGAGTCAACAAGATGTAGTCCATTTTACTTGGTAGCCTAAGATGTTTAGTTGGGACATTTAAATTCCTTTCATACTGCAGAAAGCTTCCATATATTCCATATATACTGCAGAAAGCTTCTACATAGTAGGTTTCCATATGGTTTTTCAATGGCCTTCTCCATTTTTTCCTTTACCCTTCTCTCCCATCCCCTTCCTTATTTAATCTTTCTAGTCTAGCTGCCTTGTTGTCTCCCCACAAAAACATATCATATTTCCCTTTCCTTGGGTGATCCACTTCCCTATTTCCTTGGTCGATGTCTAACTTCTGTGATTATTTGGATTGTGGTACTACAAATATCAAGAACTTAAAAGTCATTATCCAAATATAAGAGAAAACATACAATTTTTAAAATCTAGATTATCTCCTTGGCTTAGTTACTCCTTAATATCTGTGAGGAGACAGCATGACTAAGTCAACTATAAATCAAAGGAATTGATTGAGGATTTGCTTACAGTTAATGAGGGTAAGTCCATGATCATCATGACAGGAAGCATAGAGGCAGACTGGCGGGCATGGTGCTGGAGCAGGAGCTGAGAGCTTGTGACTGATCCACAGTAAGGAGGCTGAAAGAGGGCAAGATTTGGCCTGGCCTGGCTTTTGAAACCTCAAAGACCATCCGCAGCGACACACCCCCTCTAACTAGGCCACACCTTCTGTCTTAAGGTTTTACTGCTGTGAACAGACACCATGACCAAGGCAAGTCTTATAAGAAACATTTAATTTGGGCTGGCTTACAGGTTCAGAGGTTCAGTCCATTATCATCAAGGTGGGAGCATGGCAGTATCCAGGCAGGCATGGCACAGGCAGAGCTGAGAGTTCTAAATCTTCATCCAAAGGCTGCTAGTGGAAGACTGACCTAGACTGAGAGTATTAATCCCACACCCACAGTGACACACCTACTCCAATCAGGTCACACCCATTCCAACAAGGCCACAACTCCAAATGGTGCCACTCCCTGGTCCAAGAATATACAAACCATCACACTTTCTAAACTTCCTAAACAATCTACCAACTTAGAACCAACAATGAAAATATCTGAACCTATGGGGCAGGGGTGGGGGTGGGGAGGGGGCCATTCTCATTCAAATCATCACTCTCAGGATGATTTTTTTCTAGCTTCACCAATTTACTTATGAATTTCATAATTTCAGTTTTCTTAACATCCAAATAATATCCCACTGTGTATGCCACATTTCTATTATCCAGTCATCAGTTGGTTGACATCTTTCTAATTTCTGAGTAAATAGAACATAAGCAAGCATGGATGAGCAAGTATCTCTGGAGTAGGGTGTAAAGTCCTTTGTGTATATGCACCAGAGTGGATAAAGATCTTGGATCTTGCTGTAGGTCTATTCCCTGCTTCCTTAGGAGCAGCCCCACTGATTTCCACACTGGCTGTACAAGTTTGGACTCCCACCAGAAACAGATGAAGTTTCCCCTTCCCTCCACATCCTTGCCAGCATGAGTTGTCATTTATTTTATTGATCTTTATCACGCTGAATTGTGTAAGATGAAATGTCAAAGTGGTTTTAATTTGCTCTCTCTTGATAGCTAAGGATATTGGACATTTCCTTTTAAATGTTCTCAGCCATTTGTGTTTCTTTCTTTCTTTCTTTTTTTTTTTTTTTTTTTGAAAATTCTGCTTAGCTATGTAACTCATTTTTAAACCATGTTATTTGTTTTCTTAATGTCCAGGGTTGTTTTTATTTTGAATATTAACCTTCTATCAGATGTATAATTAATAAAGTTTTTTTTTCTCATTCTGTAGCCTGCCACTTTGTTGGAATGACAGTGCCACACAGAAGCTTTTCAGTTTTATGATGCCCCACTCAATAACTCTTGGTCTTAGTGCCTGTGCTATTAGTATATTGTTTAGAAAGTCCTTTTTTTGTTTGTTTGTTTGTTTTTGTTTTTCTGAGACAGGGTTTCTCTGTGTTGCCCTGGCTGTCCTGGAACTCACTTTGTAGACCAGGCTGGCCTTGAACTCAGAAATCTGCCTGCCTCTGTCTCCCAAGTGCTGGGATTAAAGGTGTGTGCCACCACTGTCCAGCTATAAAGTCCTTTTTATCACAATTAATTCAAGGCTGTTTTTCACTTTTTGGTATATTACTAAGGTTTATATATTATTATCTGGTTTTATGTTGAGGCCCTTATTCCATTTGGAGTTGAGTTTTACGCAGGAAGGTAGATATGGATTTATTTTTGTTCCATATGAAGCCATTCAATTTGGCTCACACTATTTATTGAGAATGTTGTTTTTCCCCCAGAGTGTACTTCTGCTTCTTTATAAAATCTGAGATGACCACAGGTTATTTGGGCTTTTGTCTTGATTTTCAATTTTATTCCATTAATGAATATGTATGTATACATGTGTATGTGTGTGTGTGTGTGTGTGTGTGTGTTCTTCAAGTTATTTCTTCAACAACTTATTTTATCATACAAGTCATTCACTTGTATGATTTTAATTTATTTTGGTTTCTCAAGGCAGGATTTCTCTTAGGCTGTCCTGGAACTTACTCTATAGACCATGCAGGCCTCAAATTCAGAGATCTGCCTGCTTCCACCTCCCCAGTGCTGGGATTAAAGGCATGTGCCACCACTGCCTGGCCACTAATTGATGCCACTTATATCACTTAACTTCAGCAGTTCTCTGTTTAGTTTTTTTCTGGATGACCTGTGTATCGGTAAGAGTGTGGTGTTGAAGTCACATACTACCAATTTATGAGGTTCCATATGTAATTTTAGCTGCTGTAGTGTTGCTTTTACAAATTTGGGTACCCTTGCATTTGGTGCATACTAGTTGGAAGTTGCAATATCCTCTTGGCTATTTTCCTTTAATGAATATCCTTTCCTATCACTGTGATTAGTTTTGGTTTGAAAACTATTTAGTCAAATATTAAAATAGCTATACCTGCTTGCTTCTTGGGTTCAATTTTTCCATCCTTTTATCCTGTGATGACATCTATCCTTGATTGTGAGGTGTGTTTCTTGAATGCCCCAGAAATATAGTGCCCATTTGCTAATATAATTTATTAGAGTACAACTGTTCGTTGGGGTAACTGAGATCATTTATATTGAGAATTACCAATGAGCAGGGTTTATTGATTCCTGTTATTTTATTGTTGTGGTATGGGTTTTCTTCCTCTCTTTTGATTTACTGTTTTGAAATTATTATTCCTGTGTCTCTCTGTGTATGTTTTAACTACTTCATACTGATGTTTACCTTTTGGTTCCTTTCATAGAGCTAGATTGGCAGATAGAAATTGGTTAAGGTTGGTTTTATTGTGGAATGTTTTTCTTTCTCCATCTATTGTGATTGATAGTTTTGCTGGTTATAGAAGTCTGGTCTGGCATCTGCGGACTCTGAAAGTTTGTAGAACTTCTGTCCAGACCCTTCTGGATTTTAGAGTCTCCACTGAGAAGTCAGATGTTACTCTAATGGGCCTGCCTTAATTCATGATATGTTCTTTTCCATTGCATCTTTTAAAATCCTTTCTTTGTTCTACACATGTAGTGCTTTGCTTATTATGCGTCATGGGAAATTTCTTTTCTAGTTTTGCCTCTTTGGTATGCTATATCCTTCTTGAACCTTGATAAGTACTTCCCTCTTTAGATTGAAAAACAATTTTTTCTTTGATGTTAAAAATATTTTCTCTCCCTTTGACCTAGGTTTTTCTCCTTCCTCTATATTTATTATCTGTAGGCTTTGTTTTTTTCATAGTGTCTCAGATTTTCTGAATATTTTGTACCTGGATGTTTTTATACTTAACATTTTATTTGACTGAGCTGTTTCTACCTTTTCAAGACCTGGAATTCTATGTCTTGTACTTTATTGGTAAGATTTATCTTTGAAGTTTTTTATTTCACTTCCTAAGTTCTTCATTTCCAGTTTTATTTCAGTTTTGGGTTTCCCTTTTTAGTGATTCTATAAGAATAGAATTTTCATATCTCAAAAACATTTCCATTATTTCATTCAATTCAATGTCTTCATGGTTTTTGTTAAGTCATTTACCCATTTCTATTTGAAGACCTTAAAATAGTCATAATTGCTGTTTTGAAGTCCTTGTCTCATGCTTCAGCTAAATTATATTTTTCAGGACTACTGGCTTCAGGAGGAGTCATATGACCGTTCTTGTTTGTGGTTTTGGAGTAGGATATAAACAGCTAGAGTTGTGATGTTTGGGGTGTTTCTTGATGTCGATGTTTTATCTTTGTTGTGTGGGGATTCTGTTCTTTAGTTGCTATAGCCTACTCAGGATCCTTGGAAAGTGTGGTAGCTATGGTATCCTTTGCAGAGAGTTCTTCTGAAGGTTGACAGATGACACTAAGCAATGAAAATGGGCTAGGAGGAGAAGCTTATAGCAACAGTCTGAAAGATCTATGTGACGAGGTCCTCACCAAGAGGTAGAGTCCCTGTAGAGCAGAGGAAGAAGGGGGCAAAGGGCTCCTGTACAAGACTAAGAGTAAGACTGGACAAATTGGAGCAGGGAACTGGAAAGATAATACTTGTATCCCAGCCTAATGTGGCCATTGGGGTTCCTAGTAGAAAATGCTCCTTTGGGTAGGCATCTGAAACAAAGGAATGAAGTATGGATAGAAGAGAAGGTTGAGAGGGTAGAGTTGGCAGGAAAGACAAAGACCCTGGCTTCCCACCAAGAGATGGAGCTCCCAGGGAATAGAGCTGAAAATAAATTTCCTTCATCAAACTAACTAACTAACTAACTAACTAACTAACTAACTAACTAACTAATTTCCTCCAGCTAATTGCTGGTTAGTCTTTTGTCAGGTTGGCACTAGGAAACCACAATTAAAAGCACTTTCATACAGGCAAAAGGAAGGGCCAATGTGGAATTGGGGGTTGGTGGAGGGTTAACTGGGAAGTGGGATATCATGGGAAGGGGGATTGGTGGAGGGGATAACTGGAAAGTGGGATATCATTTGAGATGTAAACGAATGGAATTATTAATAAAAAAAAGAGAAAGAAAGAAAAGGAAGTGCCTTAATCTGAGTGGCCTGTAGAAAAGTCTGTGGGATGTTGTTATTATTATTGTTATTGTTATTATTATTATTCACTACTTTATATTATATTAATATAAAGTAGTGAATAATAATAATAATAATAACAATAATAAAAATAATGAGTGACTGATGTGGAAGGGTCCATTCCACCAGAGGCTGTACCACCCCTGACTGGGTGTTTCTAGGTTGTCTAAAAAAAATCAAGTAGAGCACACCAGAAAGCCACAACCCTCCATGCTTTAGTTCTTGTCTCTAGGTTCCTGCACTGCTTGAGTTCCCACCTTGGCTTCCATCTCCTCATCCTCTGCACCCTGCGGTTGGATCAGGAATTACTGTTATCACTGTTGTGCCTCCCCAGACTCTAAGTTCATCATGATTATACGTAATGGTACCTAAAGTCCCAGAAGAATCAGTGACAGTCATCTTTCCGTGAATGCCCTACTGTATTTACAGAAGTGGAGCTGTCAGCCAACCAGCTGCTCTGTGCTTCAGGAGCTGTCCTCATAACTTTAAGGTGCTCTATACTCATAGTTGCTCAAGGTGCCTGTTCTGGTCCCAGAACTCACTGCTGTGATCAGCCTATTGCCAAAAACTGAGGCTTTGGCTTCTGGAAACATTGCCTCAGTCATGATTTCTTCAACCCTCCTGAAACAACCCCATAAAGCTTCCCTTTACTGAGGAAAACTTCCAATGGTCTTTAGATGCCCCCAACAGCAAACTTATAGCTTCCACCTATCTTGCAGCTGTCTTCAGTCCCCTCAAGTAAGCACACTTTCACATCCTGATGTTTGCCCTAGGCAGCCCCAGAAAGCAAGTGCAGACAGCTATGACTAAGCATGGAGTTTAGTGGCTAAGAGGCTGTATGGGCACCATACATACCCATGTGGTTTTGTTGCCTACTTGTAGCCTTTCTCACAGGTAGAGCAGGCCTAGCTGGTGACAGGCAAGATGGAGTTCTGCTTGTTACAGCTGCTTGTCCCAGGCATAGCAGCCCCCAGGAGACAATTAGAGTTCCAGAAAGGTAAGAGAATCAAGGATGGTAGAGAGTGGTCCCCAGGAAGCCCATGGAAGTTCAGTAAGTGGGAGAAGCTGGAGAAGCTGGAGGATGTCATGAGTGGAACGGCCACCAAGACTGCTGGGTGACCTAGTAAGACCTGCTGGGTGCTGGGAGGCTTGAAGCCCAGAACTATCTCACTTAAACCCTGTTGTCACTGGTATCAGACTTCCCAAAATACATCAAAAGAACCCCCCAGCTGGAGGTCATTTTCTTTCTCTCTGGTTTATCATGGCATCTAATGTGCAAAGATGACATTTTGCTTTCTCATCCTCTATCCAAACCCTAAAGAGACCCATAATTACTTATTCCCAGCGCTCTCTGCCAGAGACAGGAGCTGCTCTGTCTGTGTAAGCAGGCACAAAGGAGCACAACTGGCCCATGGCATCTGGCTTACCCTGCCCCATCCCTAATCCCTCACCTTCACTGTCAACCCCCATGATCATATCTGGGTTGAGCCCTGGTGTTTGATCTATTATGGAACTCCCCACTTCCAATCCACCTTTGCCCCTCCCCACTCCCTCATATCCTCTATCTGTCTATCTGGCTTTAACTGGGGGGGGAGGGGAGGGCTAGGGATAAAACTGAGGACTTGGACCATTCTGGCTAAAGGATCAGTTCTTGACTTTCTTTAAGGAGGACAATCTCTTTGCCTGCCACTGTTTGACCTATTTGCATCTCTTCTTCCAGGGTCCTCCAGGTCTTCAACACCAGACTGAAACTTCCAAGATACCCAGTCTGCGGCCCCACAGCTATCTACTGTCAGTCTCTGCAGTGTGGAGACAGCCATTGTTAGACTATGGAGACCACACTGTGTAAGTCAATCTGACAAATATTTAACATGCATTCACTTTATAGTTCTCTTCTGTCAGAGAACACTGAAAAATAAATTAGTAAATAAACCAATACATTTGCCGAGTCTCAGGCAGACTTTGATACATGTCCGAGATCACAGAGAAGTGAATCCTAACCCGAACTCAAGCCTTGTGATGGAAGATTTATGGCCTCCTATAACTCCTTTGCTGTACTTCTGAGTATAATAAACAGAGAAAATGCCTGACCTGGAGAAATTTTAGACTAATTGGGAATGGAGAAAATGTTTTCTCATCTTTGCATTCATTCTGATCTAAAAGTCCAGCAAGGACCCTCAGCAGTAGGTCTTATGCCAAGTTTTGGATGAACACGTCTGCAGAAAGTGTGCTCAAGTCAGAGTGAACATGTAACCCAATATGTGAGTGGAGTCAGGAAACTGACAGCGCTCAGTGCCTGGCACTCCCAGACCAGCTTTTATGGAGAGAGTAAGTTTGCATCATAGGGTGACTCATAAGATTCTATTAGAGATATCCATACAGAGCTGTCTGGCCTTTTTCACAAATGTCCTCACAGGAAGAAAACAGTCATTAGGAATGTGATATGAAAGAGGGATCTGAGAGGTGACCCACCCCTTTTCCTTGGTTTCTGGAGTCTGTTACTCAAAGGAGGAATAGTGCTGAGTATATTTCTTTGGGGACCAGCATTATTAATCCTCACAAAAATTAAAATAATTTTTAATTATTAAAAAATTAATGCTATGGGGCTGGAGAGAAGGCCCAGCTATTTAACAAAAGGTTCACAACCAACCAAGCAACCAACCAAGCAACCAACCAACTAACCAAGCAACAACAGGTGCCATGAACTATGTTCATCTATTTAAACACCCAGGAAAAGATGTTATCTTTTAAATAAATTAATGTGTAAATGCTTAGAATATCTAATATTGTTTAATTTTCCTTATCCAATAATATAGAAAATTTAAGTTCTATTTCTTGCATTACAACCATAATGCCTAACATTTTTATAGGCTAATTAATTTAAAAATGATTTCCTTTAGAATATTCAACAAACACTGTCTTAAAAAATATCAGAATATAACACCAATAATTTCATACAATCAATAAATATAATAGTTATCTCCCTTTAGAACTTTATATCTATAACAGAAAAAGCTTTCAATTTCCCAGTAAAATTTTTTTAAAGATTTATTTTTTTTTTATTTATTATATGTAAGTACACTGTAGCTGTCTTCAGACACTCCAGAAGAGGGCATCAGATCTTGTTACGGATGGTTATGAGCCACCATGTGGTTGCTGGGATTTGAACTCAGGACCTTCGGAAGAGCAGTCGGGTGCTCTTACCCACTGAGCCATCTCACCAGCCCTCCCAGTAAAATTTTATCTTTAAAAACTATGTATGTTAAGTGTTTTTTTCTATGTATGACTCCCCTAAGTAATTGATAAAATGGATTGATCGGGTTCTGTTAAACACAGGCAAGTCATGGAACAAGGACACACAGAAATAAAATCGTATGTAATTTAAATTGTTTAGTTTAAATAGGACCTTGGCTATATATCTGTAATAGGGATAGCAGTCTGGAAACACAGCAAGAATTTCTTCTTTTATTTGATTGTGTGTGGTCTTTGTTTATCACTGACCAGATCCAGTCGGGATCCTGGGTCTGGATGTATTGTAGTGACACAGAAAAGCAAGGGCTGTACCTGCTCCCTGCTCAGCTTTTCTCTGGCTCAGAGGGGTGTCCCAAGGACAGTCCCTTTGGCAAGAAGAAAAGAAAGAAATTTCCAAATTCTCCTAAAGATTCCTTTAATGATAGCAAAGCTTGGGGCACAGGGCACAGTAGGCTGACTTTTAAAATAAGCCAAAGAGAAAAGAAACTAAGGAAGAGGGCATAAAGTAACCACACTTGCCTAGGGAATTAAAGTAGAGCATCCTAGGAGGGGTGGGAGGAGAGAGCCCAAGACAGAAGGCATGGAAGTGGAGGGTGGTAGAAGCATACAGAATGGAAGATTGTAGCTACAGCCCTGTTATTTCTCCCTTCGGTGCCACAGACCCAGGCTGAGCCCCCAGGGGTGGGTGTAGGGATGGTCAGGAGATCCTTGACTGCAAACCTTGAGAGGTTCGCCCTTCCCATACCACAAGCCCAAAAGGGAGCCTTTCAAATAGTGTGTTCCCTAGGTCCCTCACCAGCTCCATGCAGTATGGCCTCTGTACCAAAGATGCAGTACGGTAACAAAGTTTCTAAACATCTTGGAAGAACTACAAGCCAATAGTGTCAGCTTTCTCAGCCAGGTACAAGAAAGCCCGAGAATTCTTAGAGAAACCCCATTCCCTCTATTTAGGGCAGCATCCAGGTCCAGCAGAATGTGGGAAAGACAGGAAGGTGCCTATATGCACTCCTCCCCACCCCAGCTTGCTCTAGAACCTTCTACATAGCCTCCCAGGTGGCTGAGTAGATCAAAGGAAGATAGGAGACTACCAAAACCAAAGGCTGGGAAATTAAAACACAGCAACCTTTCCAAGCACCGGTGGAAGCCTGGTAACAGATGGGACCAGTTTACCCTCAACAGACATATCTGGTGCATATGCCTCAAACCAGAGGCTATCAAACCACTAAATGACAAACTACAGACTGCTGTGTACAGCCCCGAGTTCCAGTTTTCACATCCCTGGGAG
Organism: Mus pahari; assembly: GCF_900095145.1. Taxonomy (NCBI): domain Eukaryota; kingdom Metazoa; phylum Chordata; class Mammalia; order Rodentia; family Muridae; genus Mus; species Mus pahari. The sequence continues at coordinate 40,443,203 of NC_034595.1, read as the reverse complement.
GGCAGCATGAAAACGGCTGAACTAGAAGACACTGGGCGCCTTTCGCGGGCAGATTTTGTTTGGTTTTCTGTTTCCTTTAAGAAATGCAGTCATTTCGTGAACAAGAATAAATCGCTCATTCAAAACAAATAATGAAAAGGTATTTGTTTTTAAAACTTAGTAGGCTAAGCCGGGCGTGGTGGCACACGCCTTTAATCCCAGCACTGGGAGGCAGAGGCAAGCAGATTTCTGAGTTCAAGGCCAGCCTGGTCTACAGAGTGAGTTCCAGGACAGCCAGGGCTACACCGAGAAACCCTGTCTCAAAAAAATAAAAAATTAACTCCGTAAGTTACAATTTGATGACTTTTGGAGACAAAGTCTCGCTAAATATCCAAAGCTGCCCTAAAAGTTTTGATCCTCCTGGCTCAGCCTCCTGGGTACTGGGTTTGCAGGTGTGTGCTACAGTTCTGTGTGTCAAACTACTGGCACAATGTAACAATAAAACTCCCCTTCTCCCATCCCCTCCTCTCTGTCATTTCTTTCTCTCATTCTTTCTCAGGCAGCCATTGCTCTGAAGTCTATCACTGCAACTGGTTTCCATTTCCTAGAATTTTAAACAAGTGGACTCATAAAGTATGAACTGTCTTGAGTCTATATCTTTACACTCAGCAAAATTATTTTGAGTTTCACCAGTATTACTGCTGGTACAAGCAGATCATTTCCTTTTTTATCAGTGAGTAATATTCCATGAGTGGCTTTGCCACTATCTGTTTACCCAATCAGCTATTGATTGAAGTTTGGGTTGTCTCCAGTTGAGCTTTTTTTTTTTTTTTTTTTTTTTTTTTTTTATTTAAAGATGGGATGACGAGTCTCATGGGGGTAGT
>NC_034595.1:40437420-40442186 GCF_900095145.1 Mus pahari | reverse complement strand
GCAAAATTATTTTGAGTTTCACCAGTATTACTGCTGGTACAAGCAGATCATTTCCTTTTTTATCAGTGAGTAATATTCCATGAGTGGCTTTGCCAATATAAGTTTACCCAAACAGATTTTGTTTTCAGTTAGGGTTTACGCCTGTTATGCTTTTTTTTTTTTTTTTTTTTTTTTTCCATTTAAAGATGGGATGACGAGTCTCATGGGGGTAGTCTTGGTCACATGTCACATGGGGTAGTAGTGAGCTCACTGTGTAGCAGAGAATCCCTCCGAACCCTGGATTTACAGGCATGGAACTTAGATCTTCACTCAGGTTTTTATGGTGTATATAAAACTTCCAGCTATCTTTGCCACCAATTGAATCAGGGAGTCATTTTTAATTTTAGAATCTTTATAAGTGCATAGATTCAGTGTGGGTAACTTGTATTTTTTGAATATCGATTCTCAGGTTATTTCTATGTTCTTTCATGCAGTTTTGGTGGAGCCTGGGTTCAGATTTTTTTGTTCAATTTTTATTGGGTTACTATCTCATTATTACCTTTTGCAAGTTCTTTGTATTTTGGCAGAGAAGTCTTTTATCTATCATGTTTTATAAAGATTTCTCTCACATCATACCAGTTTAAATATCTTTTAAAAATGGCTAGTAGCTGAGAAATATCTGAGATGAAATCTAAGGTAGGTTTAAGAAGTAACTATAGAATCTCCACCAAACACAAGCCACAAGATCTTTCTTTCTTCTGTTCTCTTTTTAAAATATTACACATGTGGGTTTCTTTTTTAATTAATTTATTTACTTTACATCTCAATCCCAGCTTTCCATCTCTCCCCAGTCCCTCCTTCTCACCTCACCTCTCCCCATCCCCTCCTTTTCTCCTCGTAGAAGGGGAGTCCTCCCATAGATATCAACCGTCCTTGGCATATCAAGTTTCAATAGGACTAGGCACATCTTCTATTGAGCATAGACAAAGCAGCTCAGTTAGGGGGGAAGGGTACAAAAATAGGCAACAGAGTCAGAGACGGCCCCTGCCCCAGTTGTTAGGAGTCTCACATGAAGACCAAGGTGCACATCTGCTACATATGTGTAAGGACCTATATCTGTCCCATGTATACCCCTTGAATGGTGGTTCAGTCTCTGTGAATCCCTGTGGGCCCAAGTTAGTTGATTCTGGAGCTTTCCTTGTGGTATCCTTAACCTATCTGGCTCCTTCAATCCTTCCTCCCCCTCTTCCACAAGATTCACTGAGTTCTAACTTAATGTTTGGCTGTGGGTCTGTGTCTGCATCTGTTTCCATCAGCTGCTGATCAAAACCGATCAGATAACAGTTATACTATGTTCCTGTCTTCCAGTATAGCAGAGTATCATTAATAGTGTCAGGGTGGGCCCTCTCTCATGGCATGGGTCTCAAGTTGGGCCAGTCACTGGTTGGCCATTCCCTCAATTTCTACTCTCTCTTTATCCTTGCATGTGTTATAGGCAGGGTAAATTGTGGGTTGAAGGTTTTGTGGGTGGATTGCCATTCTTCTATTGGGAATCTTTCCTTGTTATATATAGGAGGTGACCCTTTCAGGTTCCATATCCCCTATCATGAGGAGTCTTGCTTAGGGTCACACTCATGTGTTCCTGGGAGTTTTCCTTGCCCTAGGTTTCTAGTTCATCCCAGAGATACCACCCTATTCCAGTTCTCTCTCCCTCTGCCTCCCCACAGTTGATCCCTCCTGTTCCTCTCCTGAGCCCCTCTAGCACCAGTTCCCTCCCTCCATCCACCCCTCCATGTTTGTTTTGTTTTCCCTTCTCAATGAGATTCACTCATCTTTCCTTGGGCCCTCCTTATTACTTGGCTTCTTAGGGTCTGTGGACTATAGCATGGTTATCCTGTACTTTATGGCTAATATTCACTTATAAGTGGGTACATATGTGTGGGTTTAACACGGTGTCAAAACTGGACTTTTTCATATACAATAGACAGAGAATCAGTATTTGCAGACAAATCCTGAACCATTATAGGTAACAAGCCTATGTAGCATAGTAGCTAAAATTTCACTATCTACACGAAGACCAAACATTTAATCTCAGTTCCAGTACTCACTCGATGTATAACCCCGACTAAACCATTTGTAGATCTGACTGTGTTTTTACATTTACAAAGTTATGGTAAGAAGCATTCCCATGACTTCAGTTACTGTTGAGCATTACAGGAAGGCAAAGGAAAGCACTGTAAAACAGATACAGCTAATGGTCAGTAACTGGATAAGGAGAACAGGATGGAGACAACGTACAAGGCACAGGATCAAAAAAGCGATCACTGCTAAACTGGGGTGATGCACACTTGTAATCCTGGCACTCAGGAGGCTGAGATAGGCACATCATAGTGAGTCTGAGGCTAGTCTAGGCTATTCCAACCTCAAAAACCCAAATGAAATGAAGGCAAACAAATAGCCAACTTCTGCATGACTGAATGACCTGGATATATTTGGTTTGGAACAGGACGTTACCCTGAGAAAGATGATGCAAAAATATTTGGCCCAGGGAGTGGCACTGTTAGGAGGTGTGGCCTTGTCAGAGTTAAGTGTGGCCTTGTTGGAGGAAGTATGTCACTGTGGGCATGAACTTTAAGACCCTCGTCCGATCTGCTTAGAAGCCAGTCTTCTCCTAGTGATCTTTAGATGAAGATGTAGAACTCTCAGCTCCTCCTGTACCATGCCTTCTTAGATGTTGCCATGATCCTGCCTTGATGATAATGGACTGAACCTCTGAACCTGTAAGCCAGCCCTAATTAAATGTTGTCCTTATAAGAGTTGCCTTGGTCATGGTGTCTGTTCACAGTAGTAAAACCCTAACTAAGACAGAAATTGGTGCCAGGAATGGGGTACTGCTGTGATAGGTCTGACCATGATTTGGTTGGAAGAATGTGGATTTGGGGACTTGGGAAAGCATTGGAATCCCTTCAGTGGGGCTTAACGAGCTATTCTAGTAGGAATATGGAAGACTTTGTTGCTGTGAGTTATTTGAACTGTGAAAGCCTGGCTATAGAGGTTTTAGAGAAGAATTTTAGTATGGGGCTGAGAAACTGTTCTTATAATATTTTGCTGAAGAATATGGCTGCTTTTTGCCTTGTCTAAAGAGTCTGCCTGAGGCTAAAGTGAAGAGAGTCAAATTAATTGCAATGACAAAGGAGGTCTCAAACAACCCAGTTTAGATTATGTGCTGTGGTTTAGTCTCATGAGGAGAATTTTGATGAAGTATAGCAAGCTTTTTTTTTTAAAAAAAAAAAAGAAAAATATGTTACTTTATAAAAATACATAAATAAATAAAAAGAAAACCTACAAAATCAACTACCCTGTGACCACAGGGGATCACATAAACTGAATGATCAACCATAGAGCTTGCACGGGATGGATCTAGGTCCTCTACACATTTGTAACAGATGGACAGTTTGGTCTTTTTGTGGGCCTCCTAACAGCACGATCAGAGTATGTCTCAGACTCTGTTGCCTGCATTTGCATCCCTTTCCTTGAATGAGACTGACTTGTCTAGGCTCAATAAGGAGAAGATGTGGCTACTGCAACTTGATAGTCCAAAGAGTGGATGGATATCCATGGGAGGCTTCCAATTCTCTGAGAAGAAAGGGACAGGGAATTGGGGAGGTGGAAGAGACTGGGAGGAGAGGAAGGAGGGAAAGGTGTAATATGGGTGTAAAGTACATAAATAAATCAATTAATGAAAAGGAATAATGTATAACAAATGTATAAATGTGCATAAGATATTAATACAACCATAAATAAGATACATTATGGACACTGGCTGACATTGTCTGCTGTCTGCTGTTAGTCACTCCGTCTCCAATGTATGATGTATATCTAATATGCATGTATCTTGAATTATCAAAACTCTGAAGAGAAGAAAATGAGGTGAGGAATGTATATTCCACTTCCTTAAAATATTCTTGCTGACTTGTGTCTAGGAGGGAAAAAATTTGAAATGGTTGGTTGCAGTCAGAGGCTACAAATTAGGTTTGAAAAAGAGAAGAAATCTTTCATGGTAATAAGAATGGGGTATAATGCACCCGATGTCAGTAGGCCACTTGTGGCCCTTATTAGGCACAAATGCAGTCAAATGCAAAAGAGTAAACATATTTAAAATATTATGATCTTTAAAAGAGTAGTGCGTTATATTTTTATTGAATTATTAATGTATATGTATATACATGTATTTGTGTAGGAGGGCACATGTGTAGTGATCAGAGGACAACTTATATTTGTCACACTTATATTTCTACCTCTGAGTCTTAGAGACGCAACCGGGTTATAAAGCTTGGAGGCAAGTTCTCTTACCAGCTGGTCCATCTTGATTGCCCATGTGATTCTTAAGTATGTTTGTATTCTTGATCTACCAAATTGTGTGAAGTTGTAATTAATTAACCATGTAAAGTGCTCAGTCAACTCTGAAAACTCAGCACACATGACCAGAATTAATGTTGACTTTAATGATCATACCCAGTGATGCTAACAGTGGTTACTGCTCATTTAGAAAAATGAAGCCTTGAACTCCACTCCTGTTCATCCCATAGTTCTCAGAATTTTTTCACTTTTTTTTCCAGTTTTTATTACGTATTTACTTCATTGACACTTTAAATGCTATCCCCAAAGTCCCCTATACCCTCCCCCCCACACACACTTTCCTACCCACCCACTCCCTCTTCTTGGCCCTGGTGTACTGTACTGGGGCATATAAAGTTTGCAAGACCAAGGGGCCTCTCTTCCCAATG
>NC_034595.1:40388762-40434060 GCF_900095145.1 Mus pahari | reverse complement strand
CTGAGCCTCTGGTCAGGAAAGGCTCTGGTGTCCTTGTTCCTGCTGTCACAGGCCTGTCACTATTGGATTAGAGCAGCTGTTGTGTTCCACTCACCAGTGATCCTAAGATCCTCTAGGGACCGTGGGGGTGTCCACCCACTCCGCACCCTAGGTGACCTGGTGCTGGTGCAGACCAGAAGGGATTTGTGCCAAAGTATAGCAAGCTTAAAAAGAGAAAATACAAAATATATGGTTCAAATATTAAAGAAGCACCAAGAAGTAAGATGGAGATGAATCCTGTATTCTCGAAGAAACAGATTAAGGGAGTGTTGATGTCAAAGCAAGTTCAGGCATGGTGGTACACACCTTTAATTCCTGAATGCAAAGGCAAGCAGATTTCTGAGTTCAAGTTCATGGCGTCTGTTTACAGCAGTAAAATCCTAACTAAGACATACAGTCTGATGTTTGGTTTTCCAAATGGGGTGGTAAAGGAAAGGGGGTCAATGTTTTGCAGAGAAGCAGAAGCAATGCTTTGAATCACCTGCAAAGGAGTGACTATAGAGGCTGAGAGCATGCTCCGGCAGTCAAAGTAAACAACGGTTTCCAATTAATGTCCCAGTAACACTATAGGATGGAGAAAATAGAGGTGAACCACCAAAGGTGCTTTGGAAAAAGAGCTCAGGATAGCTTTAACGAGTGCCTGTGACATCAGTCTAAGGTCCCTGCATCATCCAAGCAGTCAATGGAGGCATCCTGTGCTGTAGGACTGGGGGTGACAAAGGGTTAAACCCTAAGAATTCTAGGGAGTAAAAAAGAACAAGGAAACTGGATGTCATCATTGTAAGACAGGAATTGGTCCTTTTAGGGCGGTTTCTGGTTGAGGGAAGAAAAATGGATTAGAGACTTATTGACCCAGAGCCTCTGCTCTTGCTGCCCAAGCAAGTGAAAGAGAAAAACCACATAGGAAAGATGGGTGGATGGAGAGAGAAACAGTGGGATGAGAAAGAGAAAGGAAGAGAGGGAAGGAGATAGATGGGGGGGGGGAGGATATGTACCCAAAGCTTCATCCACTAGATGTAGTTTCTCTGAGGGATCTGTTGGTTCCAGCATGCTTTGCCAATACCCCACATTTCTGTTTCAATCTGCAGCCAGTCTCACTGTCATGGACTGTTCTTCCAGGCTCCCATCTTATGTTCTCTAGAATGTGTAATGCTGTAAACATTTCCCGTAGAGAAGCATAACTAAAATGTTTCAATAATTTAAAAATTCCTCTCAAAGACAAGATTATGTGAATTCAGAGTTAACTGAGCCAACAGGCCACCAATGTCTTCTATATGAACAGGTAAGTGAAAGTTCACAGCATACATTTCAGGATAGCAACCGTCAGGAAGTACTCATTGTGTGAAAATGCAGTGAAGGGGAAAAGCAGGCTTACCTGGTTCATCTGTGTCCACGCAGCACTTTAATAGACACCTGCTGGGCCAGCCACTGTGACCCTCTTTCATCTGTGCATTTTCCTGCTTAATCTTCCCAACAGCTGTGTGCTTTCCACAAAAGGAACCGTGTTTACAAAGGTTTAAGCTGCCAGATTCTCACTGTTAGTGCAAGACATACAGCCCTCTTGGAATCTATAATCTAGAGGAGGGAAGGACCTGGGTAATGACAACCTAAGGTGCGGGTCATCTTAGACATACATTAACTCAGTGTGACTCCCACAGGAAGCTCCGGGAAAGCCTTTAAAGAAAGAATAAAACTCTTTAGGGTAAATGCTGGGCTGTGAGAAGGGACGGGGAGGTGGAAGAGAAACGTAAAGGGAAAAGATGCACAGAGGCGCAGGGACAGAGAGTGCCTGGTGGAGTCAGAGAACACAAGGGGCGATAGGCAACAAAAGACGCCCATGGGTCACAGGCTAAAGATAAGGTTGGACTACCAAATCAAGTCCCTCTATGAGATAGACTTCTATTTTAAGAAATGCTGTCTGGACACTGGAGAGATGGCTCAGTGGTTAAGAACACATACTGCTCCTGCAGAGGACCTGAGTTCAGGCCAGTCTACATCCAGGAGTTTGGATGCCTCTGGCTTCCACAGGTGCCTGTACTCACATGCACTCATACATACATACATACATACATACATATGTAAATACATATTCATAAATATGATTTAAAATAAAATACAAGTTTAAAAAGGAAGAAAGACTTTTTGTAGCCTTGCACAAATCTCTGACTGGGCGTGGGGTGGGATAATGGTAGCTCAATATCACTGCCCGGGCCTCAGGAACACAAGCACTGGGTTTGTCTTCCAAGGGAAAAGAGGAATTTCACTTCTCATCTAGACAGATTTATCATAATAATTCTTGTACCTACTTCCTTGGAAAATGAGATAGGATACTTTGTTGGTTGGTTGATTGGCCTGTTTTTCATCTGGCACTAAAATGGAATCTTTGATGCATCAGAAAGACGTAAGCCAGGTCAAGGAGTGAAGGTTGAGGAGGTGGCTGTGGAGATGGTGTGGACTGGGTTGAGGGGGACGGCTTCAGCTCATGCTGCTGCTGGAGAGTGTGAACACATGTAGGAAGTAAGCAGTCGCTCTAACTGGTAAGACTGTATTGGGTGGGGATACTTTGCAATGATGCCAGAGGTTTTTTTGTTTTGTTTTGTTTTGTTTTTTCTTTTTTCTTTTTTTTTTCAATTTTTATTAGGTATTTACTTCATTTACATTTCAAATGCTATCCCCAAAGTCCCCTCTACCCGATGCCAGAGTTTTAAATCTAAGTAGCTCTGAGAATGGTGACTTCGCTGTAGGAAATTAGGCAGTGATCTAAGAAGGAAGGTGGAAGCTCATTTGAAACAGTTTGAACTGGAAATAATGAAACTGTCAGAAAGCAATACCCAGAAACGGTCCCAAGACCAGAGCTCGTATTCAGAAGAGAGTTGGAAAGGCTGCGCACAGCACAGTGGTTGTCTCTGCAGAAGAGCTGTCCAAGGGCCTCTGAGGAAGCAGAGGGAGGAGCCTGTCCAGAGAGGCGGGGCAAGGGAATCAGCCATATGCAGAGCTGGAGAAGTGAAGGGCCTGCAGGAGGAGGATAAAGAAGTGTTTGCTGATAAAGGGCCTCTTCTTGGGCAGACCCCTGACCTCCCAGCTCCAGTCCGTCCATCCAGAACACCCTGGCTTCTGCTGGGTTTGGGTACAGATGGCTTTGGAAACAGCTCCTTGCCTATGTGTTGTTTGGGTATAGGCGTGCTTTTAAGCTCACAGGTTCGCGCCCAATAATTGAAGCCTGGGAGACAGTAAAAAGGACTTGGAGAACCCTGAGAGTAGTTTCAGGAGTGTTGGGAATCCAAACTGTAGGTACATGGAGCAAAAGGGTGATAGGAAATGAGACGGGGTCCTGGATGTTGATGGCAGACGACAAAGGTTTGATGAGGGTGTTTAAAAGGTGGATTCTACACTCTGGGGTTAGAGATCTGAAAATGCACCCCCATCCCTCTACCCCTCCAGATAGGGTCTCCCTCTGTACTCAGGGTGCCTGGAACTCACTGTGTAGCCCAAACTGATCAGCTCCCCACCTCGGCTTCTATAGTGCTGGGGTTACGGGGTGAACCACCACGTGACATGAATTTGTTCCTACGCTGCCATGAAGGCCAGTGTACAGGAGACAATGGAGACAGTTGAGAGGACAGTGCAGCCTCTGCCATCGGGCTTGAGAAGGGACCGAGGCTACAGGGGAGCTGGTCCCAGGCGGGGTGTGGGGAGACATGGAAGGGTAGGACACTCTAAGAGGCAGACTATGACAGCTGTAAGGAAGGAAACCGTGACCCAATAAGAAAAGTTGCTGACTGTAACTTCTAACCCTGCTGTTTATCAGCTGTGTGACCTGTGGTGAGTGACAATATTTCTTAAGGCCTCAACTTCCTTTTTGGTAAGATGGGAGCACTACCTTCCAACTCCAGCAACTATTTTTTGGCGGGGAGGGTCTTTTCTTTTCTTTCTTTCTTTCTTTTTTTTTTTTTTCCCCCACGTTTTCTTTTTCTTTTTGGTGGTGGCAGTGGTATTGGTTTTTTGGGGAAAAATACTTTGGGGAGCTGTTTTGTTCTCTTTACCAGATAGAACAGAACAACTGGAATCTGTTCTTCAGGAACCCAGGAGGTGGGTCTCTCTGTGTAGGAGATGGGAAGCCATTGTCCCAAGAAACCAGTAAAAAGGTGTGTGGGATTGTTGGTCATGGGCAGCAACATTAACTTAAGTGAATAACATTAACTTAATGACATTAAACATTAAATAAATGACATGAACTTAAATGAACAAAAGCCTTTGTGCACACCACCGCCACCCAGGCCTTAAGAGTCAGGGATGGATTTCTGGAGGGTTCTGGCTCCAGAACAGGTTTGAACAGGTGTTGGGCCATGTGCCCTGAGCTTTCCTTCCTGAACTGTTCTCCTACCTTAGGGCTTCAAAGAGAAGACCTGGCCACCCTGAGGATCTGTGCACCCTTAGAGCTAGTTATATCCAGTTAAGAGTATAGGCAGGTGAACTTAAGGGTCTCCAGCCACACATCAGTAGCCTGGGATCAGTTTGGAAAGCCTCGGGTGCAGATGTGCTTGTTCATCCGGCATACTTTCTATGCCTGGCCAGCTCTCCTAGGGCAACATGGCAGGAATTTGACTTTCATCTCCTGCCCATCTCCTGACCTCTGCTTTTTTTTTCAAAACTTGCTGAGTGTGTTGAGGCCCCGCCCTTCCCGAGCCCAGCCTGAGGCGTCCCGCCCCTAGCGCCTTCCCAGCCCACTCCGGCTGCTTCCTGGAGGTGCCAGAGGAGCAGACTGTGACCCATGGGGCCCTCGGTGCTGCCAGCCTGGCTGCAGCCCAGGTAGGGCGAGGGGCTGCGGGGAGGGAAGGGCCAGGGAGCTGGGCAGAAGCCCATAGGCTTTCACTCCCGCGAAGCTCCTGACTGTTTAACTGCTCCCCCTGCCTGGTGTTAGTGGATTGCATTTTCTCCTCCAGAGACTCAGAACGGAGGCTTTGCTGTTTCCTTTGGTTTTTTAGTTTTGGAGATGAGGAAATGGAAGGGCGGGCTGCATGGCCACTTCTTCTCTTTGTGCGCTCCCACAAGTCCTTCTCTTCCTTGTCCTCGCTGCGCCCTAGATTTTGGCACAGGGTGATTTTTACAGCATCCTGTTACAGCAGCATCTGTCACAGGACAGATTCCAGGGAAACTAGGGCCTGGGGTGAGTGCTTACCTGAAGCCTGGTGATTCTGATTGGCTTGGAGTTTCCCCCTTTTAAACCCTATAGCGGTTTTGTCCTCTGTTGACTGCTCCATAGAGTTTGCTTATATACATTGTTTCTCAGAAGTTACCAACTAAGCGAAGTCATTGTTAACACTAACATGGCCACTCAACCCAAACCTTGTGCACACCGGGAAGCACTTCACCTCCTTTTCCAGCTCCTCAAATCAAGAATCGCCAATCTTTTGTCTTTCTTTCTTTCTTTTTTTTTTAAATTCAGTTTACATCCTGGTTGTCCTCTCCCCAGGAACCCACACACACATTTGTACACTCAGCTTGACTTCCCTTTTTTTTTTTTTTTTTTTTTTTGGTCTGAGAAACTAAACTGTTTTCTATGTGTATTTGATGGAAAGAACTAGCTTCCCTTGTAAAATACAATAGGAGGCAGGGGCAGGAAGAACGAGAGTGCAACCCCAATCCCAAAAGTCAGGTGTGTCATAATACATTTGTGACCACTCCCCTTTGATAACTGTAAGCCTGCTCTTTCAAGTTAATTTGGCAAGCTGAGCTACTGGAGTACAAGCTGCCCAAATCAGTCCTTTTGCATCAGTGTTTCTTCCCTGTCCCCTTCAAATTTCAAAGCTTTTCTCATAGTGGCTGAAAGTGTTCGAGAAACAAGGTTAGAATGTTATCAAAGATGAGAATGAAGTTTGGAAAAAGAACTACCTTTGGGTTTAAGCAATTTCAGTCAACATACTCTTGGTAGATAAATTCATCCCATCGGACTCTAATGGGTTTGGAGGGACAACCCAGTGAAAGACCCCAATACAGAACTCTGACCTGGAAAAGTTTTCGTTTGCTTGCTCAGTTTGACTGGTATATTACATTAAAAGATGTGTTTAATGGCATTCTTCTGTATTTATAGGTATAGGAAGAATGTGTATCTTTTCATCTATTACTTAATTCAGTTCTGTGGCCACTCGTGGATACTGGCAAATATGACAGTCCGATTCTTCTCATTTGGGAAAGGTAAACACTCCTAAATGGTTTCGATTTTTAACTATTATCCCTGGATTCATCTCGCCTCACTGATTTGCATTTCGAACTTCTGTGCACCCCGCACCTGGCACCGTTCACTTCTCTGGAGTTTGTTTTTCCATAAGTATACCTTTTTATTTCAGACTTAAACTTTTTTAGAACAGGGTGAGACCAGGCGGGAGAGGGGCCTGTCTTGCCCCAGAGCCGCCAGTTTGCTCTGAAAGCAAAGACCTATCTTTGGAATGTTCCATTTTGGTTCTGCACCAAACTTGTAAATCAAATGCATTTTGGAAAGCCTCTAAGTTCCAGCCTGACATCCTGTGCAGAGCAATGAGAAATTAATGGAATTCGTCCACTGCTTTTCATCCTCAGATTAAGGGTAGCTGGAGATTACCAGTAGCTGAATGACAAATTTTATGCCCCCCAAGACCTGTTTGATCCCTCAAGAAGTAATATGTACATGACACACACACCAATGACTAGTCACCGACATGGAGTTGGTATTGATGACTTGAATTGTAAGCTTCCTTCAGTTTCCTAAAAAGTCAAGAATTCACGCTTTAAACTATTCACTTCAGATTGTTAAAGAGTGAATCACCAAGTGACTGTCTAAACAACCTTCTCCGAGTCCCATCCCCACATGAGTAAGTGTCATTACAGTTTACAACTGTTTGGTGACTTGACAATTTGAGCAAATGCTGGTTTAGCTAAAAACAAACATGAGTGTGGCTGGAAAAAAAAAAAAAAAAACATGCTGAATTCATCAATCGAGTCTTCCGTATCACACTCATCTAGTAGACAGTGACAAACTCTCCTGTGTCTCTCAGTCTTCCTGAAAATGTATACGTTCTTGCCTTTGTTACTAATCTCAAAGCCAAAGCAGAAGACTTGAATGTCAACCATGAGAGCTGAGAGTTTTTAACCAGAGGGAGACTGAGACGCAAGTGGTAGGAGGCCATCAGTTCTGTAGCCTTGTTAGGATAGGCTGTGGGAGCAGACTGCAGCTCATTTACACCCCAGGCCCCAGGCCAGAATTCTGATGTGGCCCTAACCCCTGAGTGGGCGAAGTGGCTTCAGCCACATGTCTTACCACTATAATTATAGCAGCTACTGCGATTAGATAAACAGAACTGGTCTGTTCATTGGAAATGAAGCCTGAGAACAATGGAATGGGAGACCAGTCCCATTCCCTAAGCCAGTGCCTCTCAACCTTCCTAATGCTGGGACCCTTTAATACAGTTCCTTATGTGGTGGTGGCACCCCCCACCCCACCATCATACAATTATTTCATTGCTACTTCATAATTGTAATCTTCTAGCTATGAATCCTAATGTAAATGTTTGATATGTTGGATATCTGATATATGACCCCTGTGGAAGGTTGTGTTTCCCCTGCAAGGGGGTTGTAGCCCTGCAAGGGGGTTGTAACCCTGCAAGGGGTTTGTAGCCCTGCAAGGGGGTTGGAGCCCTGCAAGGGGGTTGGAGCTCACAGGCTGAGAAGCTGCTCTAGGCAATGCTTCAAGTTGATCAAGAGCAACAGAGCCTTGAACTTGTGAGACCCCACTATCTTCCTCTGTCAGGACTGTGTAATGGTAGGTACAGGCAGAGGGTAAGAGTATGGACTTCTAGTGTGTCAGCAATTGTGTCTGAGAGGGGCATGTGATGGGGCATTTACCAAAACACCAAGACAAGAATCTGCAGTGCCTGGTCAGTTAAAGTCATACGAGCACCTGGAATCCAGTAAAAACAGAAAAATCATCCTTCGAAGACTCTGATGGGGCAGGATTTTCTTTATTAGATATTTTCTTCATTTACATTTCAAATGCTATCCCCAAAGTCCCCTATACCCTCCCCCTGCCCTGCTCCCCAACCCACCCACTCCCTCTTCCTGGCCCTGGCATTCCCCTGTACTGGGGCATATGATCTTCGCAATACCAAGGGCATCTCTTCCCATTAATGGCTATCCTCTGCTACATATGCAACTAGAGACACAGCTCTGGGGGGAACTGGTTAGTTCACATCATTGTTCCTCCTATAGGGTTGCAGACCCCTCCTGCTCCTTGGGTACATGGGACAGGATTTTATTGAAGATCTTAAAGCAACAAGTTTGTCATCAGAGGACGATCTGTTCCCTTCTATTCCAGTTCTCTCTAAGGGGAATACCTCAGTCATGTCTTCTCACAATGCCAACTCCAAAGTTCAGTGCTCAAAACAAAGCCAGAGTCACTAATCCAGTCTGTGTACAGGACCCAAGGACCAACAAACATGGTGTGTGACATCACAGCACCACAGTGTCATTTCCATAAAATTTCTATGAAATCAGTTTTCTCATTGCCCTTTTCCTCAATGAAAAAGCTTTTAGTAACTTCACCCCCAAGTGATCTACATGTCAAGGGGTTTAGATTCTGATGGATTATGTTTGTGTCAGAATTGCTTAATTTATTCTTGGAAATAAAAACAATAACCCTAGCTGTGAAGACTTTCTAAGTTTCCATTCCTTTTGGAAGAGGACCAATTACAAAGTACTTTGCATACACTCTGTAAGCACCTCAGTACTTCTTGTACGTGCCACAGTACTTTCTAGGGGTGTATTGCATTGCTACGATTTAGTAGCTTATTTAAAATATTTTTTGCACATACAATAAATGCATCTCATCTGTATTTTGCTATACCCTGCAAATGTGTGTTTGGATGCAGTTTTGACTCACAGTGTCTGTATTTGTTTATCATTCACTAATGCAGATTCAATGGCCGACACGTTTTACGCTATTGGGTTAGTTATGCGGGTTTGCCAATCCATTTCCCTTTTGGAGCTTCTGCACATTTACATTGGCATTGAGTCGAATCAGCTTTTCCCACGGTTTTTGCAGGTAAGTTTAACCATGCTGTTATTGTAGAGTCTATTTAAGTGTTTATTTTGTCCTATTTATAGCCCCAAGTGATTTTACGGCAGAATTTGTTCACAGGATTCCCTTACCTAAGCCACAACAGTTAGAATGGCCTATTGGCAGTGTTTGGGAAGTGCCACTGGCCAGCGTGTGCACAGCTTGGATCCTGTTCCTGGAGAGTCCATAGCCATTTATCACTCTGCATGTGTCTCTCTGAGGGAGAGCAGAAGTGGAAAGGATCAGAGTTGATGCTTTTACTGTGATACCTGGCTCTTCTATGGACCACTCCGAGGTTATGCTACCACAACCACCAGGCTTGATGGGAAAGAATAGGGGATTAAAAACAAAAAAGTGTTTGTTTTAACAGCAGGTTGACAGAAGATTGAAAATTCACTTGTATATACTCCACATAGTTAATCATTGCTAGATTAAAACTAAAAAAAAAAAAATTTAAATGGTATTTTCCATGAAGACAAAATAAGTTTTGAGTTACTGCATGGATATACATTTTAGCAACTCCAGGATTTGGAATGGCCATCTAGATGAGCATAATTTTAGGTATCCCCCAAAGAAATTTGTAAACAAACTGTTTCCTAAAATATCAGAATCTTTTTTTGCATGCACATATTTTTTATTAGATATTTTCCTTATTTACATTTCAAATGCTATCCTGAAAGTTCCCTATACCCCCCCCTGCTCCCCTACCCACCCACTCCCACTTCTTGGCCCTCCCTTCTTCTGGCATTCTCCTGTACTGGGGCATATAAAGTTTGCAAGACCTAGGGGCCTCTCCTTCCAATGAAAAGCCTCAAAGATATGGGCACAGGGGAAAAATTCCTAAACAGAACAGCAATGGTCTGTGCTATAAAATCAAGAATTGACAAATGGGACCTCATAAAATTGCAAAGCTTCTGTAAGACAAAAGACACTGTCAACAAGACAAAAAGGCCACCAACAGATTGGGAAAGGATTTTTACCAATCTTAAATCTGATAGGGGACTAATATCCAATATATACAAAGAGCTTAAGAAGCTGAATGCCAGAAATTCCAATAACCCCATTAAAAAATGGAGTATAGAGCTAAACAAAGAATTCTCAACTGAGGAATACCGAATGGCTGAGAAACACCTGAAAAAAATGTTCAACATTCTTAATCATCAGGGAAATACAAATCAAAACATCTTACATCAGTCAGAATGGCTAAGATCAGGTGACAGCAGATGCTGGTGAGGATGTGGAGAAAGAGGAACACTCCTTCATTGCTGGTGGGATTGCAAGCTTGTACAACCACTCTGGAAATCAGTCTGGCAGTTTCTCAGAAAATTGCACATAGTACTACTGGAAGATCCAGCTATACCTCTCCTGGGCATATACCCAGAAGATGTTCTTACTGGTAATAAGGACACATGCTCCACTATGTTCATAGCAGCCTTATTTATAATAGCCAGAAGCTGGAAAATATCAGAATCTTAATGTATTTAAATACCCGGCAAAATGCTTGGTATGTAAACACAGAGTTTAAAACTTGCTCCATATAGTATTATAGATCCCTGTGTTAATTTACTTGAAGTAACATGAAAATTTAAAGGATGCAAATAACAGCTTAATCTTCATGTACCTAATAAAAGCCTAGTATTATAAATATTAACAGGATCTATAGATGGGTACGGCAAGAATGGGTTGGCAAGATGTCTGGGTAAGGGCATTTGCCATTGAGCATGATGACCTGAGTTTAATTTCTGGAATTCACATTGTAGAGGGAAAGAATTAATTTCTACAGTTGTCCTCTGACCTCCATACATGCACAGAAGCAGGAGAGTGGGGGGGGGGCATGCAGATACACAGACATGAATGTTTCAAAAGATATGGGGTAGATTTCATTTTACTTACTAAATAAAAATAGGGAAGCACTGTTCATTAAAAAGAAGGCCTTTTATGTGTTGACATATCAAGTATTCAAAAATGGAGGTCATAATATACAATATAGTTATATTAAAATTAACCAGCTAAGAGCTCATAGAATCTTTTTAAAACATGTTACTTTACAAACTAAGGAGGGAAACAGATTAACAGATTGGTCATAGAAGCAGTGAATAATTTAGAAACAAGCTTTATTGGTATTTCTGGCTGAATGGGTCTCCTGTACTTTGAAAATGTCAAGATGTGTACACCAGAATGCTACTTTTGGAAAGCAGAACTAAGACTCAGAGTGCAGGAAAGCGGCATCCTATCATGTGGATTGTCCACTAGGAGCTGAATTAAGTTCATATAAAATCTGAGTCATGTTATCACTTTCACTCTTTGTTAAAGGGCTTTTTTTTTTTTTTTTTGGCTGACTTGTTTATTACTAATTTCTTGGTAACAAAGCATTTTCAGAAGTAAGGGTTGCATTCAGCTTTTGCTAATGCACTGTGAGATTAGAGAACCTTGTCTTGTCGAGGAAAAAAAAAACTGAGAGCTTGAATTATCCCTAGAAAATGCACACATATTGTTTGCTTGAAAGAATTAGCTATTAAAGAAAATATCTAATTTAAAAATAAAAATAAAAAAGAATACTTTCTATAGAATTATGGAAAATTGTCTCTTCAGGGTACTTGAAAATAAAAAGGATAAAACCTCAAAAAGAATTAGCTAGACTTGCCTAATATGCAAAATTACTCTAGAGCTCAGACATCTGAATTTTGGGGAGGTGTACAAATTCCAGAACATTCAAATGAGGTTTCTAATCACTACTAATTAAATCCTTGAATCACTGAAATCATTAAATCATTGTAACCAAAGACACAATTCCTGACTTGGTCACTTAAAAACAATAGTAAATACACATGCAGATATATTCATTTAAAGAGTGATTTTACTAAGTCCAGTGCTAATGGAGCACAGTGCTCTTTAAGTCTGGCCCTGGGGAAGGACAAGCAAGGATCAGGGTATCAGGGTGGAGAATGAACATCCTGCGCTATGTATATCCTGGACAATGAGTACAGCTCTTCCGACATGCCTATCCATCTTCCTCTTTTACTTGAGGTTGTAACTGCCAACTTGAGGTTGGACTGGGATTGGAAAAACTTTATAAAGGCACCACAGTAAATTCCCATATTTCGTGCCTTTCCCTGTTCAAGTTCTGCAGACAATTAGAATCCCTCCATTAGGGGATGATCCCAAGGCCTCAGCTTTAAAATAATGTAACAAAACGCTAGGTTGTGAAATCATCTGTGGCGTTCTCATTTCCCCATTTTTAAACGAAGAAATGGTACTGAGAGCAGCTGAGTTATTTACACTGATTATGGCTGACTGCATGCAATTTTTTTTTAAAAAAAATGCATTGTGTCCCCCTGCTTCAAAGAAGACTAAAGCTGTGTTTGCAGAGTTGTGATGTTACTATGATATTGCCTTCACAGCATTGCGAAGCCACAACAGAATGCATTCTTTTGAGAACAGATTTTCCAAAATGTCAAGAGAAATAATTCCACCTAGCACGAACCATGGATTAGGATTATTTAGCTGAACAACTGATGTGACATCTGGCAAGTGCTGGTGCCGAGGGAATGAGGGTAGATTTGGGTTTGTTCATTGTTCCAAGTTATTACATGTTTTACCCTCCCATATCTGACAATAAGCAATAAACTATAATTTTAAAAATTATATGCCATTGTTCAAACAAAAAAGCAGAGAAAACACACAGTATAAGACTGTAGCTATTTAACAGACATCTATATTTTATTTTTAAATTACTTATGAGGAAAATCCAAAACTATTAACACAAAAAGCTGTTTATAGACTGCTGTTGCTTATAATAATCATATATCATCTAAATTATATGCAGAAACATAACATAGAGCTTACCACTTAAATTATACATAGAAATATAACATAGAGCTTTGCTTTCTTAGTTCCAAGTGGGAAGCTTCAAAAGACACAAAAGCAGCATGTTAAAAACGACAATACAAATGAAAGCTAAGGGCTTTCCCTTTCCAGCCTTCTCCTTCCAATCAAATTAGCATATTTCATTACATCAGTTTTTTGTTGTTGTTGTTTTTTGTTTTTTTTTTTATAAAAAGCAGTTAATTGGGACTAGTTGATTTTGATAGATTTCATTAAAGAAAGCCAAAACCCAACAACCTGGCCGTTGTAGAATGGGAACACAGTCACACAGTCTTGCCGAAACCTCAGAAGCTTTCCTTGATAAAACTTAAGGAAAGGGGAAAACCAGCCCATATAAACCTTTGTCCCAAAGCGTTTGACAGGTTCACCTTGTAGGTAACTCTCAGGGGAATATAGATCAGCTGACTACAGCTACAGGTGGTTCCGAGTCATATGCTGCCCCTCCATCAACCACGTGAATACTGCGGCAGATGTATTAATCTTAAACATGCTTATGCAACTTAAAAAAAAATCTGTAAATCAAAACACTACAAATGATTTCCTCTAAATTATCATGCCTGTAGAGGTTCCACTCATGATAGTCAAGTGCCGAAAACACTGCTGTATTAACCAATGTCACCAGCTCTGTCTCTTTTGTGTTGAAGGCAAGGAAGGCATTTTAAAGGAGAGTGTCCAAGTCTCCTGTGAGAGGACAGCGGTTTCCAGTCTGCTTTCTCCAGGCTGCGAAGCAGCTTACTTTGCTAAACTAAGTCATCTTTGAACTTTTCACAGATTTTTCTCCCTGTATGCCTTGAGTTGAGAACAGGCTTTTATTACTAGACATAAAGCTGCTGAGGTATTAAGCCCATACAGTTCACTAGAAGGGAAAGTTAGGGTTTTCAGGTTCTTGTCATTTTGATCTATGGAGATCTTCAGTGAATAGGTACAAAGCCATGATCTTTATAGTGTGATTTTACAAATGCAGGATGGCTTTTAAAAATCCACCAAGAGTCTTCATTATCTCGGCAGAAAAATGTCCCGCGAACAATACTTCCTACAGATCTGGACTCAAACTCTGGAAGTATGACTCGGAGTACTATGATCTAAACACTCAGATCTTCTCATTTTTGTTATGTTGGTAAGCCACTCTAAAACTGACATCCAGACAACGGTCTGTTCCTTACAAAGTAAACATTGAAGTAAGACCCTCCTGGATGTTCTGAGATAAATAATAGCCAGAGAGATTGCTCAGTAAGGAAAGTGCTTGTCCCGCAAATCTGGCAAACTGAGTTCAGTTCCCAGGGACCCAGGTGGAGAGAGAAAACCAACTCCCAACCACTGCCCTCTGTCCTCCATACGTGCATTATTTATTCACACCACACACCCACACCATACACTCTCACCTCACTCCATACCCCTCTGTGCCACAGTTAATTAACATTTACAGTAAAGCATCCACTTCTAGTCCCAGTGCTGGGCAGGTGGAGAAAGGAGGAGCCCTGGATTGTACTGACCAGCTGGTCTCAATGAATCTGTGAGATCTGGGTTCCACAAAAAGACCTGGCTTAAAGAACAAGGTAGACAGGAACAGTAAACGACCCCGGAGATCAACTTCTGGCTCTACACATATGTACATATATCTCCTCACATTCAAACATGCATACATGCACACACAAATGCATGTTTTGTGTCTTTTAAATGTTAGTAATATGTAAAATAGTTATAATTTTGGTAAAATAATAATTTTGAGATTGAAACTTACTGAGTTTGGAAACTCTTCCCACAGTCAGGATACTGTTTTTACCCTTCCATTTTCCCTATTTCTTAACTTAAAACAATATTGTTTATAGTTTCATACATTTCTTAATGACTTTTGGGCAATTCATGCCTCCTTCCCATCCTGATAGAAGGCTCTTCTCAACAATCCCCCCCCCCTCAACTTCATGCCTTCTTTTGTGTATGAAAACTCAGTTTATTTAGAATTTTTTGCTGGATCCATCCATGCATAGGCAAGAAACCCTTCACCTTTATAAAGTACATTGTCATTCAATGATGTAACTTGTCAGTTTTTAAAATTAAATATATACGTCCTGGCTGCACATGTAGAAGTCAGAAGACAAGGCTGAGGAGTCAGTTTCCTTTTTACAAGTCTACAAGGATTTCAGGATTGCAAGCTCCGGTCACCAGGCCTGCCTGGCAAGTGCCATGACCTGCTGAGCCATCTCAGCAGCTATAGAAACTCCTTTAAAGAAGAGACCACTGCCTGGATGTTAGGTTCTGGAGGGACCCCCAACATGAATGCAGGACTTAGAGTCATTGTCTAGATTTTGATTCCAAACATGAAGGAAATCATTATTACCTAGGAAAACACATGCTTTTGGGTAAAAGCAAATGAATAGTAACAGTACCTTCTTAGTGTTATTCTGGAGATTAAGTATAAAATTATAAATTTTGAAATTGGCAGAAAGTAATAAGTATTGACTTTTATCAGCTTACTATCTATAACAAAATTCCTCTATTTTGCCATTATTGAATATAGTTAAATACCCATCAGATAATGAATTAGGTTGACATTTCATGTGGCAGGAGCCTACCTATATCTGTATACATGCTGGCACTTGGGGGCATGTCCACTGCTGAATTTTATACAACTAGGGACTCCATCACCAAGGATTCACAGAGCCTTCCCTGATGTTCTAATATAGTTTCATCGTATAGCCCCAACCTCACTGGTAGATTTTCCTCTGTCTTCACCATTTAAAGGGCAGAGGAAAATCCACCAGTGAGGCTGCATCTCACAATACTTAGACACTATCTCAGTTTGCATTTGATTAATGCCTAAAACTCAGAGAACTTATGTTTTACAAAACAAACAAACAAGCAGACAAAAATAAAAAACACAAAAACAAACAAAAAACAAAACAAAAAAGAAAACCTCAGGAAATGCACACACATGGATGCACACAGTATAGATTTCTAAGCTCATGGTTGAGCACTCTAAAAGTTGAAGTTGATAGGATCCCTCTATGTAGAACACTGTAATACCAGCCCACACCGTCTCACTTGGCTGAAAGCTGGAAACCAGAGAAGTTAAATGCTATGATCATACCATGGGTGACTAGGAAGCACAAGTTTCCTAGCCACCAGGTCTGCAAGCCATCCATGATGAGACGGTGCCTGAGTATTTGTGAGATGCTCAAGTCTTACATCCAAAAGCTGACAGTTGTCACGTCAGCCAGGATGGGTTACTCAGTTACTTAAATTGCAGCTTAGAAGAATTTATATACGCTAAATCAAGAAACTAGATCATTATATCTTAAAGAAGGATTGATGAAAGGAAAGAGCTCTGTGGATAACTCCCATAGATTGACTAAGTTTGAATCATGTCTAATTCCCCTTAGCCATGCAGGGGCCCTCTTGACTCACCTCCGTAGTCATAAACACGCTGACATAGCTTATACATGTGGATTTCTGATCATGTGGACTGCTGTTGACACATCTTGGGGTTTTTTTTTTTTTAACACTAAAAGCCCATTAGTCTGTTGTGGATTATCCCAGGATTTTTTCCTTAATCAGCTTAAAAAAAAAAAAAAAAAAAAAAGACGGCTATACAAAATACCCATCAACCCCTTTATATTTTCTTTTCCTCTGCCACTAATATCAATCTCTAGTTCATTTTTTTTTGACCACTGAAAGCAAAGAGAAATGCCCTTTTAAGCACAAAAATGTAGACTGTCAGGCTATGTGAACATAACACAAGGCACTTTATACTTTGCAGGGAAAGAGGACTGTGTTTTATTTAAGTTGGTAATTGGAACTAAGCCAAAAATATGTGAGTTTTCCAATGATCTT
This sequence comes from Mus pahari, assembly GCF_900095145.1. NCBI lineage: Eukaryota > Metazoa > Chordata > Mammalia > Rodentia > Muridae > Mus > Mus pahari. Next base: position 40,417,217 of record NC_034595.1, on the reverse strand, counting down.
TAAATGCTTATAACTTGGCATATATAACATATATTCCAAGAATGTGTTAAATTCTTTCTATTTTCCACTGGCTTAGGAGGGTTAGGATTATATTACTGCCCTGAAAAAAAAAAGTTACACTGGCTTCTCTATTGGCTAAAATTGAAATTTCCTGGCGTGTCATTCAAAACCCTTCGCAACTCAGCCCCAAACACATTTTCATTTACCTTTCCTATTTTTCCTTCGCCCCACCCACTCCAGCCTCTCTGTGGTTGTTGATCCTCCCCAGGGCAGTGTAGATCATCACACTGCTACTTCTGAGGAGGTTGTTCTTGCCTGGAATGGCTTTCCTCCTATCTACTCTACAAGGTAATTCCCACCCATCAATCAGCAGCCAGCTGAAATGCTGCTTGTCCTCATGAACCTCTCATCCTTCTCTCTGGTAGCAAGTATCTCCTTAACTGGGCGTCCCTCTGCAGCACATACTGTAATTACATTCCCCACCACTAACTCTGAAGGCAGGGCCATTTTTATTGTACTATCTAATCCAGTGGTTGTGAACCTTCCTAATGCTGCAACCCTTTAATATAGTTCTTCATGTCGTGGTGACCCCTAACCATAAAATTATTTTCATAGCTACTTACTAAGTGTAATTCTGCTACTGATGTGAATCGTAACATAAATATCTGTGTTTTCTTATGGTCTTCAGTGACCCCTGTGAATGGTTGGTTGACCCCCACAAAGGGCTCATGACCTACAAATTGAGAGTTGCTGATCTAATTCATAGTGGATATTCAAGTAGGAGCTGGCCAAAGTGAATAGAAATGTGTATATGTGGAGAAGAGAGAAAATATCTTGACTTAGGTAAATTCTTTGTTTCATTATATATAATTATAAAAGTACAAGAAAACAAACAAAATTAAAATAATTCATGACACAGTTCTTTCAGAGATAGCCACTGTTAATAGGTTAGAAAATGTATTTCCAGTTAAAGCATTCTTTTAGTTTTTCTTTCCTTTTTTTTTTTTTTTTTTTTTTTTGGTTTTTTGAGACAGGGTTTCTCTGTGTAGCTCTGGCTGTCCTGGAACTCACTTTGTAGACCAGGCTNCTCTGTGTAGCTCTGGCTGTCCTGGAACTCACTTTGTAGACCAGGCTGGCCTCGAACTCAGAAATCCACCTGCCTCTGCCTCCCGAGTGCTGGAACTAAAGGCATTCTTTTAAACAAAGCCTCTCCCCCCCTTTTTTTTAAATTAGAAAATTACTTAAATGGCCTAACGGATGACCATGATTCTTCATTTGTTTTTGTTTTAGCTCACAGAGAGAGTGATCATCCTTTTCGGGGTGATCACCAGTCAAGAGGAGGTCCAAGAGAAATATGTAGTGTGTGTTTTATTCCTCCTTTGGAATCTACTGGATATGGTAAGGTAAGTAAGCAAAATTGCTGGGCACGGTGGGATATGCCTTTAATCTCAGAAGTAAAGATAGGTGAATCTCTGTCAGTTCAAGGCCAACCTGGCCTCCACAGCTAACCCCAGGCCAGCCAGTACTGCATAGTGAGACCCTGTCTCAATCATCAATCCATCTGCTAACACAAGGGTAAATTGCTCTAGTGAAATGAGTAATAACTGCTCGTACTGGTTACTATGAACGAGACAGAAACACCTCACTGCATATTGTTTTATATGGAAAATTGAAATGTACATGTAGGACTTTCCATAGTGGGCATATGAAGGAAAATGAGAACCAATCTTTGTATTTCAAGTGCAAACCTGAGTCCCCAGGTCCCCAGCACGGGGCTTTGCCATGACACTGATCTGAAATGACCTCATAGCTATATACTAATAGAAGGGACCTTATCATTCTTCTAGCATGGATTGTTTTAATAATGGCTGTTCGTTACTTGTCAGAAACCACAAAGTTGGCATCATAGTTAGCATCATTTGTCAACCTGGCCCCTGGGAAAAGGGGGAACCTCATCTGAAGAGCTGCCTCCATCTGGCCAGCCTGTGGAGGCATTTTCTTATTGCTCCATTTCTAGTGGGATCCAATGGCTAACTTAGTCCTTTTGTGGCATCCCCAGGAGCTGCTATTGCTTCAAATATCTGGATGGGAGCAGGCCCCAAAAGAGTCTCTATTTTGTGGCTGAGATTGGGTATTTCATTCTGATATTTTTATCCTATTGTTAATAATGTGGCCAAGTTAAAATATAGCCTCAGCAATAGGTTGAGTCCTAAAGATTGTACATGTACTTAGTAAGTTATTTAATGTTTCATATATAACATTTTATGCTAGGACTTTTGTAGCCTGTGACTTCCTATTTATACAAGGCATTGGTTCCTTCCTAGGAACCACAGCCTTCTATTATATTGTAATATGGGCCCATCTACCTCAGTATCCATTCTCAGATAAACTCAACAGAATAAAATGACTTTCACATTAAAAGTAGTAGTAAAGTATCATGGGATGATTTGGGGACATAGAGGATACAGCAAGATGAAACCAACTTCCACTATTTATTTGATACATGATCTTGGGCAAACCATTTGCCTTCTCATAAATGATGACTTTATTTAACAATTTAACTTTTTAGTATAAAATATGTGAGTTTCCCATAAAACCAGAGACACTGAAATTGATAGAGGAGAAAGTGGGGAAAAACCTCGAAGATATGGGCACAGGGAAAAAATTCCTCAACAGAACACCAATGGCTTGTGCTGTAAAATCAAGAATTGACAAATGGGACCTCATAAAACTGCAAAGCTTTTGTAAGGCAAAAGACACTGTCAACAAGACAAAAAGGCCACCAACAGATTGGGAAAGGATTTTTACCAATCCTAAATCTGATAGAGGACTTATATCCAATATATACAAAGAGCTCAAGAAACTGGACTCCAAAAGCTCGAAAAAACCCATTAAAAAATGGGGTACAGANCTAAATAAAGAACTCTCAACTGAGGAATATCGAATGGTTGAGAAACACCTGAAAAAATGTTCAACATCCTTAGCCATCAGGGAAATGCAAATCAAAACAACCCTGAGATTCCATCTCACACCAGTCAGAATGGCCAAGATTAAAGATTCAGGTGACAGCAGATGCTGGCGAGGTTGTGGAGAAATAGGAACACTCCTCCATTGCTGGTGGGATTGCAAGCTTGTTCAACCACTCTGGAAATCAGTCTGGCAGTTCCTCAGAAAATTAGACATAGTACTACCGGAGGATCCAGCTATACCTCTTCTGGGCATATACCCAGAAGATCTTCCAACTGGTAATAAGGACACATGCTCCACTATGTTCATAGCAACCTTATTTATAATAGCCAGAAGCTGGAAAGAACCCAGATGTCCCTCAATAGAGGAATGGATACAGAAACTGTGGTACATTTACACAATGGAGTACTACTCAGCCATTAAAAACAATGAATTTATGAAATTCTTGGGCAAATGGATGTATTTGGAGGATATCATCCTTAGTGAGGTAACCCAATCACAAAAGAAGTCACTAGATATGTACTCACTGATAAGCGGATATTAGCCCAGAAACTTGGAATATCCAAGACACATTATGGAAAACAGAAGAAAATCAAGAAGGATGACCATTTGTGGATACTTCATTCCTCCTTAGAATAAGGAACATAACTCTCATGAAAGGTTATAGGTACAGAGACAAAATTTAGAGCTAAGATGAAAGGATGGACTATCCAGAGAGTACCCCATTCGGGAGTCCATCCCATCATCAGCCACCAAACCTAGATACTAATGCTCATGCCAGCAAGATACTGCTGAAGGGACCCTGATATTGCAGCCTCTTGTGAGGCTATGCCAGTGCCTGGTAAACACCGAAATGGATGCTCACAGCCAGCTACTGGATGGAACACATGGTCCCCAATGGAGGAACTAGAGAAAGTACCCAAGTACCTGAAGGGGGCTGCAACCCTGTAGGTGGAACAACAACAGGAACTAACCAGTACCCCCTGGGTTTGTGTTTCTAGCTGCATATGTAGCAGAAGATGNCCTAATCGGCCANCAGTGGGAATAGAGGCTCCTTGGTCTTCCAAACTCTATATGACCTAGCACAAGGCAAGGCCTGGGCCAAGTAGTGGGAGTGGGTGGGTAGGGGAACAGAGGTGAGGGGAGGGGTATGGGAAACTTTCGGGATAGCATTTGAAATGTAAATAAAGAAAATAATAAAAAAAAAATGTGAGTTTCCGTATACCCAAAGAGATGTACAACCACTACTATTATTCAGTTGAAGAATCACCCATTAGAAATCTATGCCCATATGCACATATCACTCCTGATTCATTCCTTCCCCAGGCCTTGGCAACCATATTTGTACGATATAGGTGGTCCTACTTTGTGTTTCCTGTGAATGGAATCATTGGATAGGTGGTCTTTTGTTTCCATCCTCTTTTTCCTTGTTCTCAACACAGTGTTGTAGCATGTAATGGTATTTCATGGCATTTTTGTGGCTGAATAATATTCCATTGTATCAACCAAGCCCTGGATCATCCTCATAGTTGATGCACATTTACATTATTCCCATTTTTTTGGCAATAAGAAATATGCCATGAGCACTCACATACAAGCTTTTGTTTCCCTTATAGCCAGTAGTAAAACCTCTGGGCTCTCCTTTTGATACTGTTTCTCTCATTGCACAATGAGGATAGACACATCATCTCAATCTACTGTGAAATAGATTAAAGAAAGTAATGAGCAGGGATCTTAGTCATCTGCTAAAGCTGCCTGTGAAAAGATTACAACTCACATGAGCGCTAACGATGAGCCATATGCTGTTCTCCTAGGAACCTGATAAGGACATCCATGCTTGCCACTCTGTTCAACATTGTATTGGAATTCCTAGCCACAGCAATTAGGAAAAAAATGTAAAAGGCTTCCAGATGGGAGAAAAGTGTTGGTGACCAACAAGTTTAGTAGAGTTGTACAACACAACACCAGGTTAATACGCATCAGCTGCATTTCTATGTTTGCAGTGAACTACCTGAAAATGAAATAACAAAACCAACCTTTTCTATCTCCAACAGAATAGAGTACTCAGGAACACATTCAGCAAAAATAGGCAGACCTTGTACAGTAAAGATAAATAGAAACACATCCTACATTGGAACTTAATATTGTGCAGATGCCAGTACTCACAAGTAAATCTGCAGTCTTTGAAAGCCCTGTTAGAATTTCAACTGGTTTTCTTGTAGTAATTGACATGCTGATCTTAAAATTCACATAGAAACCTGAACTTAGATGAATCAAACTTTTAGAAGAACACACTTGGTCTCACTCTTTCCAATTCAGGACTTTATTACAGCGCAGCAATTATTACATGTGTGACCCTACCTCATGGACCAGTCAGGGAACAGAGCTGCCAGTTCAAAGATAACCTCTTCTAGTTTGGGTTAAGTTTTTCAAAGGTCCCAAGAGAATCAATGGGGAAAATATCATCTTCTCTACAAGACAAGAGGGCAACTGGATACTACATGCAAAAGATCAAGTTGTATTTGACAATGTACTCTTAGAACACCAAAGCCACAAAGAACAAAAGAAAAAAATAGATCTTGATCTGTATTAGCGAGTTACTATGATGGCCGATATGATGAACTTGATTGGATTCCAAGGGCATTAAGGAGGCACACCCTTGGGTGTTCCTACAAAATTCCAGAGTGTAGCTGAGGAAGACCTTCCCTGAATGTGAGTTCTATCATCTCATGGGCTGGGATCCTGAACTGAAGAAAGAAGAAAGAAAGGAAAAGCAGTTTGTGAGTCAATAGGCCATTTTGTTAATTCTGACATTGAAGTGTAGAGTCCACTGGTTTATTTATAGAAATAAAATCACATTGAATACTTTGCACTAGCAGGTTTAAAGTTACTTACTGTACCTCAAACCTGCTTCTAAGACCAGTTCTGATTGTGTAGCTGGGCAAAGCTGCAGATACAGAGGGATGGTAGATATGAATTTGTGGGTTGTGTTTTAATAACATCATCTTTTAAAATATGTGCAAATAGGCCTGTCTTTTCAAGAAGCCTAACTGTTGCTGCATAAAATGAGCTTGGCTTTTAAATAAAATTGAAGTCATTAATCATGGAAGCTTATAGTGGTAATTTCTTGGGAGGAGGTAAGAGCTATATTCTTGTTCTCTTCAGCAGTATAATTATCTATGATCCACCCCATGAGATAAGCCAGAGAGACACGGGTTTCCCCCCACAACAATACACCATTTTAATCCCTGTCCTTACTTAAATTATAGGAAAGAAAGCATGTAATTCCCACTTCCAATTTCATTCCAGTGTTTAATTTGTAATAATGTACTTTCTTCTCTTATTTCCCAGACAGCAGCAGCAAATAATGCTTACGAACTACCTGTCTCCTTCCAGGTACACTTACAGCATGCTGTCAGTCATAGGGACATCTTATGCTGTCTTGACATGGCTCAGTCAAACAATCTGGATGCCAATTTACCCTCTGTGTGTTCTTGTCGAAGGTAAGTGACCTGTTGTATTTCTGACTGATATAAACTATTGAGCTATAATTGATCACTAATTTTTTGATAGGGAAATTGCTATTTTTTTTAATGGTTCTTGGCTTACTGATGTTAACTTTCCCAGTCTATTTCCTTGCTTCAAAGAAGCAAACCATTAAGAAGCAAAGTTCAGTGGGGTGTGATGGGGGTATACCTGTAACACTGGGGGCAGACACCAGGTCTACACAGAGTTCCAGACTAGCCAAGGATACATAGAGGGGCCCTGTCACAAAGACTGGGAGGAGAGAGAGGAAGGAGGAATGGGAGGGACGGAAGAAGGGAGAGTAAGGGAGAGAGAGCATTAAAGTTCAAAGTGGAGGTGGTCCTACACAAAGTACAACATACTGGGATAGAAAGAAGTGTCAGGGTCCAAGTCCTTGACGTCATTAACTATGAGTCTGGGGCAACTCATTTCACCCCTGAGTCTGTTTAGATCCCCAAATTGGGTTTAACAGATACAGAACCTACATTTTAATTTTTTAATACTTAGAAATTTGGTCATCTCTGGCTAGAGGGTTTCTTACCATCTCCATCAGATCTCTGCCAGTGACCATTTGACTACCATCCCATGAGTATCCACTTTCAGAGGAAAACTAAACTAAGATAGTTCCCCAGTACAGCATCACGGATTATTATTTTATAGGGCACATCTCAGTTGCAACTAGAAATCTGTATGCTTCTTGATTGCATGTCCCTTATTAGACTAGTTCCATGTGCACACACAGGTGTCTACCTCTTGCTTCCTTCCTCATGTGCACCAGTATACATGCCCAATGAACAGGATATCAACTATTGCCTGTACTAATAAAGCAAAAATCAAGGAACTAAAGTAAGCACTTTTCAAAGTACTTGAGGCCAAGCAAAGAACAAACACTTCCCCCAGTAGAGGATTTGATAGGCTGCAGGGAGTTTCTTCTGAAAGTCATGATTAAAAATTTTAAATAATGCAAAAAGCATGTTAAAGTAACTACAGAAAAATACAGACATTATAAAGGGTGCTGTTGCCAATAATTGTGAGTATATAAAGACTAGTATATAAAAGAACATCATATGTTTTCAATATTTACTAATGGTTAGAAACAATAAGTCAAAATTTAAAATTTTCTATTGTTTTAAAATGAATTGTTAAAATATAACATTTTCAGGAAATCTAGAGAATAATGTTTTATAAACCATTAAAACCCAGTCACCCATTCTTTAAGAATGAAATTCTTCATTCATGGAAGATTTGCTAAGAACACTTACTTGTCATATGGAAATACTATAAGGAACAGAAGGAATAGATGTTGAAAAAAGTATAATGTTTACATTAGGAGAAATACAATTGTAAGACATGTATAGCAGAGTGAGTGCAGTCGATAACTGTGTACACTTCCAAAAGAGTAAATTCAATTATCTCACTTTAAAAAATACAAGATGTTGAATACTAGATTTTATCATTCAGCATTATATATACATATATCAAAACACCACACTGTGATCCATAAATATATACATTGTGATTTTTTTCAATTAAAACTATATTAACAAAATAAGGAGTTAATTTTTTTCTAAAGACTGTATAATGGACTCTTTCCCTACAAGTGAGGGATGAATAAGTATATAAGAAACATCTGTTATTGGTATTCAGTATTCTAAGTGCTTCCCTGTTGAGGGAAGCCTCTTTTGATATGGATGCCCTACAATCTCCTCTCTTTCATAAAATTGTAAATCACTCTCTCAACAACTGAAGTATCAGCAGAAGAAAATCAAGGCACACACATGGCTCAGTGTTAATGATGCTTATAACTCCAGGTAGTGGAGAAGGGGAGTCTGGAATCTTCCCTTTGCCTGTGCTGGACCTTCCAGCGTATAAAACTCTGCATGGAAGGAAAACTACTTTAATAAAGTTAATAACTCTTATTTAAGTTTTCTGTTTTTGTTTTGTTTTCCTTTTTTATTTAATTTTAAAGCTATATTTTTCATGTCTGATAAATTCAACAAATAAACACAGCTCCTATAAATATCCAAGTGATTACTCCTATGTCAGATGTTCAAGACTTGGAGGCTGCTCTTGTTAATGGCATGCTTAATGTCCACTCGCAGCCCTGCATCGATGCCAATTATCCCGTATCTATCTGCCTCAGCTTCCAACTTTATCACATCGCGACACGTTTTTGAAATAATTAGAGAATAACTGTTATAAAAAGCAATGCATCAAAGAGCTGGAGAGATGGCTCAGCAGTTAAGAGCAGTGGCTACTTTTCTAGAGGATATGGGTTTGGTTCTTAGCACCTAAATGGCATCTAACAACTGTCTATAACTTCAGTCTCAGATGACTCACCACGCTCTTACAGCTTCCACAGGTACTGCAGGCATGCAGTACACTTACATACATGCAAGCAAAACACTGATACATGTGAGGCAAAAATCCTTTTACTTCGCTTTCCTGGTGGCAGCAGCTTACTGCATGAAATGCTATATAAAAATAATCTATACATGTGATATAATTTCATGGATCCTCTTATGTCCCTAAAACTAAACTAGCCTCCTCCCACAGAATAATTTATGTCAGTATTTCCTACAGAGTTCCTCCAAATTTGTATTAAGTACTTCTAGTTCTGAGAAGAAAACAGATATCCTAAGGCCAGTAATGGTGATAGAATGATGGGTGATCCATTTCATTATTGCAAAACTGCTCAGAGTCTTCACTATGTTAAACATGCGTCATGTAACTCCAAGAAGAAAATAATATGCAGCACTTCCCATCCTGACTGTCTCCCTATTTGTGAGCGGGGAGACAGATGTATTTTTAACTCATCATTTTAAGAAGTGCTATATAATCTTTCCATGTAAGCATGAACTGTGTGGATTCAACCAATGGCACAGTGCACAATGGGCAATAATTAACAAGAATGCTAGAACAATTTAAGATACACAATCATGTCACAGATTTATGTGTCAAGCTGAACCTTTAACTAAAGGATTCAGCAATGATCACAAAATTGTTAGTGTCAATTCAAAATCTCCTTCCTTAGAAACACAAGCACCTACACCTCTATAACCCAGAAAGGGAATCTTCATGATCCTTTTTCTTTAAACAGCATTCACCATCTATCAGTCACTGCCTTATTTTGAGTCATTTGGCACAAACTCCACCGTGCTTCCGTTTGACATATCCACCTATTTCCCTTATATGCTGAAGCTGTATCTCATGATGCTCTTCATAGGTAAGTAGATATTTTCTTTGACATTCTTCATGTGTGTGTTGGTTTATACAGTCATTGTCCTACACAGACTAGTAAATGGAGAGGAACAAAAGAGGAAGCCCAGCACAGTCAACTGATTGTCTAGTTAAGGCCCCTGGTGCTTTTTGTGGGGCATCACGAAACCAAGTATTACACAATTTCACTTCACAACAAAAACAATGCTACTAGCAGAAAATATGCTTGCAAGATGCATGGATTACAGACATTTTGACCATGAGGAAACAACTATTATATAAAATGTAAAAGTGAAGGATTAGCTATTTTTTCCCATTTATACCCATTTTGTTTTCTGTTTGGCTTTACATGCTACATGCTAGCACCCCTTAGCAGGCAAATAGGAAGTTGGTGATAAAGGCTCAAGAGAAACTTTAGAACAAAAACTTACAGTTGTAGGAAGTGGAGTGATGGCTCAGTTCTTAAGAGCACTTACTGTTCTTAAAGAGAACCTGGACACCCACATGGCAGCTCACAACCATCCATAATTTCAGGTCCAGGGGATCCATACCTTCTCTTCTGGCAGCAGGCATGTCCATAGTACACATAGACACATATAGGTAAAACACTTATGAACACATGAAATAGATCTTTTAAAAAGTTACACTCCGTGACACACACCTTTAATCCCAGCACTTCAGAGGCAGAGGCGGGGAGATCTCTTTAGTGAGTTACAGGAAAGGCAGGGCCACATAGAGAGACACTGTCTCCAAAAGAAAAACAAACTACACACACACACACACACACACACACACACACACACACACACACACACTTATATTCGTGTGATATTTCAAGATGGCTTTATAAGAAGTATGAGTAGAGACATCCAGCACTTTGCTGCACAAGAAAACACTAAGAAAGATGTATGGAGTTGCATTTTGAGGTGAGTACAACAAACTACTGGATGAAACTAATGCACTGTGATATTAAAAGGCTTGGCATAGCAATAGATACAAAATATCCAAGTGCTGCCATGCCATCTACACCACTAGGGGTGGGGGAATCTCTTTCTGGCTAAGGGTGAATGAACAGAGTCCTAACAAGCTATGTTGGATACAGGGGATGGAAAACTTGACCTCTGAGACCAAGGTAGGCCTAGTAGAGAGTAGCGTGAGGACCAACCATTTCTTCCCACAAATCTAAGCATAGATGCCTGTCACTTACAGGGTAAGACAAGACTTACCTGTGGTCTAATGCTTCTCTGACCACAGGGGTAGACTGCAGCAGCCCTGAGCAATGCTAAGGCTTCAGTTAGTGCTCCTGTCTACAGGGTACATGGCCCAAGGAAGACCACAAAGAAGCTTAATCAGGTGCTGGCTACACCCTGCTTTCACTTTCTCCCACAGACAAACAAAAGGCCACCACACACACACACACACACACACACACACACACACACAACAATATAAAGAACAATGAACAAAAATATTTTAAAAAGAAGTATTTCGAATAGACAATATAATCATGCATCTCAAGGACTAAGAACAGCAAGAATAAACCAAATCCCAAGTAACTGTATGAATAGAAATAAAAATCAGACCAGAAATGAAACATAAAATAACAAGTGCCAAGGATCAGTGAAACAAAGCTAGTTATTTACTTGAAAAGACAAAAGTGGATAAACCTTTCAGTTAGAACAACCTCCAAAAATAGAAGATCCAAAGAAATCAAGTTATAAACATTAAAGGAGACAGTACAATCCACACCAATACAGATGATTGGTTGAAATTATTTTGAAAAACTACCTGTTATTAAATTGGAAAATCTGGAAATGGATATAAATGATCTACCAAAATTCAACCAACAGGATATGGAAATTCAATAGAATATAGAAAAACGTGAATAGATTAACTGGGTGTAATAACTAGTAATCAATCTCCTGGTGCAGAAAAGCCAGGATGAGATGGGTTCACTAATGAATTTTACCAAGATTTCAGAGTAACCAGTACTACTACTTCTTGCATTAATAGGTAATCATTTGGGCTAGCATTACCATTCTCAAAACTTTATAGGAAATAAGAAGGAATTATAGAACAACAGCTCCAGTCAACAAAGTACTAGTGTATCAGAAAGATCATACACTGTAAGAAGGTAGGCTTCATTCCCAGATGCAAGAATGGTTCAACCTCCACAAATCAATAAACTACCACATGATATAAAGTGTCATGTGAGTGGGTATAGAAAAATCATTTGATAAAGTTCAACATCCATTCATGATAAAATAGAAAAACAAGTTAAATATAACAAGCCCACAACTAATACCATCCCGGATGTTGAAAAACAAAGTCTTTCCTTTCTTATCAGAAACAAGACAAGATGTCCACTCTCCTTGCTCTCTTTCAATGTCATCTTCACTTTAATCAGAACAATTAGACAAGAGAAGGAAAAGGTAGATACACAGGAAAGAAGAGAGTCTAAGCAACTGAGTGTGTGGGGTGGGGGGCATGAATAAAGACTTTACCAGAACTACTAGGAGAGAGACAGATTGAGTGAGGCAGGAGGACAATGTCAACAAAAGAAACATATGATGTGGGCAGTACCTAAGCTGGATATAACATACTCCACATTCTTCTCTAATATTCTTGCATGAAGATCTCCAAGTTCATTCAAATCAGTTCTTCTAACACTTGATGCTACTTGGGGCTGTCTTCTCGGGACTTTACTTTCTGTTTTGTTTCTTTGTTTAAAGCTCTTCCACACATAATGAATTTGCCAAGGCAGAATTTTATGAATGAAATCTAAGTCACAATAGCCACACAACATACCTAGGAACAAACTAAGGAAGTTCTGCTACAAAAAAGTACAGAACACTGATGAGAGAAACGTCAGATACTAGAAGATGGAAAGACTGCCTGTTTTCATGGATTGGCATAAGTCACTAATTGTCCTTAGTACTCAAAGTGCTCTAGGGATTCTATGCAATCTTCATCAAAACACTGTTGTCATTTCAGGACTGAGATCATCAGTCAGTGAGTGGGTAAGAGTCACGCTGCACAAGCATGTGGACCTGAATTTGAATCCCCAGCATCCACCAAAAATCTGGGCATGGCTACACACTTGGGGCTGTTGGAGGGAGAATTGCTGGGCCTTGTGGTCTGTTAGTCCAGCTCTGGGTTCAGGGAGAGACCCCATTCATCTCAGTGGTATAAGGCAGAGAGTGATACAGCCAAGAGCTGAGTCTTCCTCTAGCCACTACATGTACACACATGGTGTATGTACCAGCAATCACATGTGTAAGTCCCATAAACACATATGCTTTTAAGAAAATAATTTTAATAAGAATAAAACAGCAAAAGACATGATGCCCAGAACAGCACCACCAAAAACCGATAAAATTAGTATGCAAACCCAGAAGCTACTGAATCAAATAGAAAGAGCAAAGCTGGAGGCATAGACACCTGATTTCTAGACATAAGGCAGAGCTCAGTAACAAGCAGTAAGGTACTGCATAAAAGGCACATTTATTAGTGAGACAGGATAGAGGATCCAGAAATAAGCATGCCAAAAATAACAATACACATGAAATACACAGCACTAGGAGAACACGACACACACACACACACACACACACACACACACACGACTGACACATGAGCCCCAACCCTCACCCTACACAGAAATCAACTCAAATGCCTTAACACAAAACCTGAAACTCTAAGTACCAGTGGAAGACTTCAAGATATGGTACAAGTGATAATTCTTGAATGAGGTACCAATAGCTCAGAGAACAGAAGCAAGAATTAATGAGATGGCATCAAATAGCCACAGACATCAAATGACAACAGTGTTTTGATGGAGATTGCATCCCTAGATCACTTTGAGCACTAAGGACAGTTAGTGACTCCTGCCAATCCATGAAAATCGGCAGTCTTTCCTTAGTTTGTTCCTTCTACACAGCAAACCTACAGAGTGTGAGAGAACAGTTGCCAACTCTTCAGAAGGTATAGAGACCCCAGAAATTCAATACGAAATAAATAGTACAATTAGAAAATATGTTTGTGATATGCATACACTTACAAAGTACACACACACACACACACACACACACACACACACCCAAGAACTATGAAATAAATGTTCCATTTCACTAATCACTAGGGCAACAGATTCAGTGAGTGGTCATTTAAGTTCAGTCAGAATGGCAGGCTATCAACCAAACAACAACAAAAACAAATGCTAGTGAGGATGTGGAGAAAAAGAAACCACTGTTGTTAGGAATTCAAATTAGTACAGCTACTCCTGCAACAGTGTGGAAGTTCCTCAAAAAAAACTAAAAATAGAACTACCATATGATCCAGCTGCCCCAGAGAGAGGGCAAAAGGAAGTGAAGTTAGCAGCTAATGGAAAAGAATGCACTCTTCACAATAGAAAGATGTGGGGCCCAGGAGGTTGTCAGCATGGATGGATAGAGAAAATATGCTGCATGCTAACACAGTGGGGCATCTAGCCACAAAGACTGAATCCCTGTTATTCCAGAACAATGAAGAGAAACAGGGCATATTAAGCAAGGCCAGCTATAATGTTCTTGCTTATGTGTGAAAATTTAAGAACTGAGATGAAAGTTGACTAGTAATTATGTGAAGCTGGAAGTCAGCAGAAGGGCTGTGAGATTTGATGAATGCATCTCACATGCACGTGTGGAAATAACACATTGAACCCACTAATAGGTACAGTAACACAAAACCTGAAATCAAAGAGTAAAGTTATTTAAAAGTAAATTAACTGGAGGTAGTGTGGGCTGATAGAAAACTATATTTGAACAAGTTTGATCAATTAAATGTTTTCCAGGAAAGTGGGGAAAAGACTTCTATTATTTACATTTTCCTGCCTCTACCCTTCACAAATTATCAAGATAATAATCATATCTGAGAGATAACAGCTCTCAAGTTTAAGGAGACCACAAATAAAGGAGGGGGAGAGCTTCGAGGTAGCGATGAAAGCTACCAAAGTGGGGATGGGGGATCCTGCATTAGAGTGAGTTAATTGGAAGGGTTTGCTTGCACTGCCTTTCTGTGTAAAATCTGGACAGTTCATGTGCTCTAATTGAGCCTTCCTTGTTAACTGTGGCTGCTCCTAGAATTCAAACAGTCTTCTGCCCGTGTCCTAAAACCATGGATCTTTTCAGAGAAATGATTAACCAACCTTACTCCTTTTGCACTATAGGTATGTATTTCACCTACAGCCATCTTTATACAGAAAGAAAAGACATCCTCCGAGTTTTTTCTGTCAAACAGAAGAACATGTGATACCTCATGTGTTGCACAGGTGAGAAGATGGACTGGCGGTTTAAGCTGCAGCAAATACAACACTGGGTATCTGCTAGTGAAAAAGAACATAGAACTTGGCAGAAATCTACCCCAAAGCTACTGAGCTTTAAGAACAAATCCCCAACAGGTGCGGCAGACACTGCTTCACCAGGGCTGTGGGCTTTATACAAGTTACATTCGTAGTGAGTTTGAACACTCTGTTTTCCTGTAATGTTAATGAGAAATAGATTCACTGGAGTAAATTCAATTGACTTGAGAAACCAATTGATTAACTTCTGCACTCACAACTAGCAGATTTATATGAAGGGGATGAGGTAAAAAGTCGCCTTTGATTCTCAGATAACATACTCGATAGACAAATTCCCCTGCCCTTAGAACCATGAACATTACATATACCCAGAAAATTAAACATCTTCCTGTATCTTAGTTCAGGTTGCTCATGTGTCATGAAGTGCATCCCTACCTTATAAAACTTGGCTGTCAAAACTACAGAAATTTATGTTTTAGGGTTTGGGAGACTTGGATGTACAAGAGTAAGATGCTAGCCAAGACAATAAGATTAGTATAGGCATGAACTGTAGACTGGATCAGCCTCTCGATCAGGAACACTGCTAATTGAGCTACAGCTAATAGAGATAGAAAGACAATTAGACTTCTTAGATTTGACAGAATGCATCCTTGAGCTCTTTTGAGAGATGATCTTGCATCACAGATGATCCGAGGTATCTCTTCAAATGCATAGGGGCTACTTATCAGCTCTGATGAAGAGGATGAGTTCAGCATCTTTAAACTCTTCCACCATCTACTCCCGAATTTCAAAGTGGCTTCTCCACCTCTCCACTTTGCATACAGCAGAGCAGTTACCTTTTGTAACTACTGCTCACTTAGTCTAGTTTACTGCAACAAAATATTATTAAATTGAGTGAGTCTAGAAATCAAAAAGCTTAACATCAGGATGCTAAGTGACAAGTGACTTTTGAGTGTGAGATGCAGATGGATGCCTCCTTGCTGTGTGGCCACACCATAGAGAAGGTGGCTCTTTGGTTACTATGGAGTGATTTTGACTGTACCATGATTTTAGATAATTGCACAGACACCCATCTGTGTGCCAAATGTACACTTTTCCAGTCCAATCTGTGTTTGGATACTTCTGAGATGCGTATGGTAGCTTCAACCCCACACAGGTGCATGCCCAAATACTTTTTGTCTTGGCAATTTGTGTTTTCAAAAGTTGACAGGAGAAGGCTTTTAACAAAACCGTCCTTTATGTAGTTACTAACATGGTCTAAAGAAGCAGCTTCCTATTTGTGTAAAACAAAGTGAAACATCTAGACCGAACAATTTACCTCTTACTTGAGGTCACACAGGTAATCGGGGGGGCGGGGGAGGTTAGTATTATCTCAGTGGCACAGCTTTGGGTTTAGACTTTAGTGTTACCAATATAGACTCTTTGGAGGACCAATAGCCAGAGAGCCACATGACTTGTCCATCCATGACTGCTCAAAACAAAGAACGCGGCAAGAGAGGACTGAGGACTATCTTATTTCCTTCTTTTTGTAAACTTCTGTTTTCCTGTGAGGAACAGGAGGAAACACCAGGTTTGAGAAGAAACTGGACTGAAAAGACATAAAAAATCTGAAATATGAAGTCTACGCAGATTCTCTCATTCCTTGGGCATCAGCAAATGTTTGGTTGCTGATTCACAATGAGAAAATGTCTTCAGCGCCCACTTCCTCTTCACTAATCATTGTCTCCTGTGTTTCTAAGGTACTCTGGAACCCAGAGCACTTTAATGCATGCGGAAAAACCTGGTCTGTTACACTGCTCTCAGGCTTCCCTGTACCAAAGGCCTGGTGTTTTTCTTAGCAGATGTGCACCTTAAAGTGGGAGCCAAGATGTCTGGTGCAGTAGAAATAGGTATTTTTGCTCCATTTTAAAGCCGAAAGCAATGTTCCCCATGGTACTGTTGCAAGACTCCAGACAAACTAAGAAAAATGAAACGTCTAGTGTTTTCACAATCTGGTACCCAACAGTAAATGCTAGATGACTTTCAGTCTCCAGTTGGTAGGCCATACACAGCAATACACTGGGAAGGAGAAGACAAGCTGGTATACACTGCGCCTACCTTCCTCTTTTCTCTTGGCTTAAACTATCTCCTCGTAGTCCAATCTGTGAAGGAATTATATATTTGGAAACTAGAACCAGTAGTGCTGCTGTAACTCGGTACCCTTTGGGGCAACAAGTAGATACATGCCACCCGTGAGTGTCAGCAGTCCTATGGTGTCTGTGAAAGGCCAGGCACTTGTCTTTGTGTGGCAGACACAAATGTGCTTCACTTCAGTGCCATGACTTTCCTTCCTAATGATCCCCTGTCTGTGTATTTAGATGATTGGTTGAAGACTGGGCCCCAGTCGAAGTCACAATAATTAACAAGCATCAAAATTATAATGCTGCTTGAGTCTCTAGCCACTGCCAGAGCTGAAACCATGATACTGTCTTTAGACCACTAATACTTTAAGTCTTTAGGTCACTAATATTCTGGTGAAGAGGTTTCCAGTCTTATAAAAAGATTGATCTTCTGAGGAGATATTTATCCCTTTTTGCTGATCTAGTATCTTATCATCTTTCTCCCAGGGAAACCCAGTTCAAGTCTGCTTGGGGCTACCTCCTCTGTGTCCAGGACTCAGGCCTAACCACTAAGTTTATCCCACCTGTTAGGGACCAAATACTTGTTAAAAGACCTACATGTATTCCTAGAGTCTGCCCAGGATTGATTCTGCCATGCCTGTGTGGAGAAGAACTGTTGTTTTTATTATTATTATTAGATATTTTCTTCATTTACATTTCAAATGCTCTCCTGAAAGAACTGTTCTTTACTCTTGGAAATGATAGCTGGCAGCCATTTTGCTAAGTAGGAGGCATGCTCTCCAGAGAAAGAGACCACAGCATCAGAGGATTCATCAGACCAACCTTTGAATTTCTTGGTTTGTGAACTAATAGTCTCCTTTGTGGCCACTAACGCTGTGAACTGGATAACTTTCACTTGCACTCATGACAACCCAGCATGGGAATTCCACCTATCACTGATGAGTCTAACTTGGGTACCAGTCAGTGTCATGTCTAGTGATTGGAATGTGCCTAGCAGTTCTCTAAGTGGGTGTTTTATCAAGAATAAAACTTGTCTAACTCAATGACATGGCTTCATGGAAAGTAGATTATCACATCTTTGTCACCTGTATGTTTTGTTTTCACTGGTAAAATCTTCCCACACACATAAAAATAAAAGTCACATTGCACAGAACTCATAAGATTATTTTACTAGAACTCAAGAAAGAGAAAATATACTCCAGTTTTCACAAAGAAAAGATGACTTTTACAATGAACTCTGTCCATATAGAAGTCATGTTCTATTTCAGTTTTAAATGCCAGGTACCCAAGGAATACTCCCTTCTGACCACGCACACAGTGAGATGTCAGTATGTAGCTGTCTTCTCCTGACCTCCAGCAGTGAGGATCACTTCTCACCGATCTCAGACAGCAGACCTAAAAAGCTTCTGTTTCTCTGCTCTGTCTCCTTCAGTGGAGAATGTTGCCGGTTCCTGTGACTGTCACCAACCATACGCTCTGGTCCATACAGCTTTCTTCTTAAACTCTGGGAGAACTCTCAGGGACAGCAGGGTGGCTAGGAGAACAAGAACACAGGACAGATTGATGCACTTGACAGAGCTATGATGTGTCTGAGAAGTTCATTTTGATCTAAAAGGTGTCAAAACAATAAACAGGAAATTTTGCAGAACTGTTGATGTTTGGCTTGCTAGTGATAATTGTCTTTCTTAATGTTATTACTATTTACACGAGATGCTGCCTCTGTAACAATTTACTTTAACTTTGTGTTCTTTTATACACGAACCAGTTTATCTCCATTAAGTGTTTAATTAAAGAGAAGCCCTCACACCTATAAGAAGGCTGATCATCTCTTATGATCAATGAAGCAAGTGTACTCACACTAAATTTTACCTGGACATGTATCTGTAATGTATGGATTTCCTGTTGTGTTATGCGTCACATGGAACAATTAAAAGTAGAGAAATTCTTATGAACACGTTTAGTAATTACTACATATTTCTTATCTTACTCTAGAATATTAATATATTCAGATGTTATGTAAAATAAAAAATGTAAAGGAATATAGGGAACCCAGGTCATTCCAGTAAGCCAATGACTATGGTTTTCTTTATTGATATCAGTTGGTAGCTTTGTAACTGAAGATAGCATATGTTTGCAACCATCACTGGTTCAAACTCCCTGCGGCATACAAACAGGGACTCCTATCAGCAAGTCCCTAGGAATGAATAAGTCAGGCCTGACTCACAGTGAAGCTCCGTGCTGCACTGGAATCACACCGAGGTCCTGGCCTTCATCTACAAGCTTCCCATTTGCCCGGAATTCCTGCCTGTTTAGTAATAAAAAATATGTAAAATATGGTCATGTTATGGCTCCAAGTTGGATAAAGTGTCACAGGGTAGGCCAATGGGAAGGGCACTTCTCAGTGCAATGTCTTGTGGCATGCAAAGGACATCAGCAGGGGCTGCTGGCTCCAGAACCTTAAGTCCCAAGACACAGGTGACAAGTATGAGCCATCTCAGGCCATGAGGCCAATGGCCAGATCACACCTCATAGCTGAGTTTAGAAGTCTACAAAACTTTCAGAAAAACTTTCCACATTTGGGGTTTGCTACAGTCACACTGTGCCAGAGCGTGGAGGAGTGTGGGACTGAAAGTGCTGGACAGCTCGGTCAATACCTAGTTCCCTTCTCAAAACACTGAGCAGCAGCGACTGTTACTAGAAGTTAGTGTAGGTGTTGTTACAGCATAACAGGTGAATGAGAAGTCTCTGCGCATTTCCTAGTTGTTTCTCATTACAGACATTTTAGAAGAGTCCTCATGCAGAGGATAAAGACAAACTTATGGATATCATCAGGACTGTCTCTGGAACTCCGGATCTCTGTTGGCCATATTTAAACTTTTCTGAATTTTGCAAAATTTAATGATTTTACGATTATAAGGATATTTAATACCACTTATCTAAAAGTTAATTTTAATGGTGCTGGCCCTCCTTTTTACCTCACCTTTCTGACTTAAAATGCCATAGTAAGGACATTTTCTTGAGATCATGTGCCCACAGTGCTCTTCCATTTTATCACAAATAGTTTTACCTCCTGATGAGGCATAAAGCATGAAGTAATACCTTTCAAAAGATCCTTGGACTTTGCTGCAAAGGCGTCGTTAGGAATTTCCATGATGCTAAACAGCCAGTCAATGAACTAGGGTGAAAAAGAATATTGCCAGTGAAGTAAATCCCACCATCAGCATGAGAGCAGACAGTCTCTTGGGCCTGCATACATGCGAAGAAGTGCAAAGGTCTTGAAGCATTTCCTGTAGAGGCTGGAGAAGTAGCAATGGCAGGGAGAGTGGGAATGGCATGAGGGTGGAGGTGGTGCAGAGATGAAACAGGGGTGAAAGATACCCCTCTGATCAACAGGCCTCACAAACTAGCCCACTTTCCACACGGAGATATACTAAGACCTTGTTTAGAAAGCTTACGGTAGACATGGGCCCAGAGAACTTCTGTTTATCATGAACATTATCTCTAGTCACTCTGAAATGCTCCGACAGGTTAAGTGACCCGATTCGAGTCAACTTCCTTTGAATAATAGCAGAGTCAAGATTTGAACAGAGCTATACGCAGTTGCCAAGTGGTTTTCTCTGCATTATACCATCTTTAAATGGTTCCATATGGATTTAGGCCAAGAATCATAGGTTCATAAATTTTCCTTCCTGTTTTATAGCTTACTAGTAAATAGTCACTACAAATACACAATGAATTTAAGATGTCTATCCTGTATCCAAGGTGAACAGTGTCCCAGTGTGGAAATAACAGAAGAAAGCACGTTTATTTTGGTTAAAACTAGAACATGAAATACAAATCTTGTGGTAGCCTCCTAACACTTACCTGCTTAACAGTGAAAGGCCTTTCAGCTGAGACACTCAGTGCGGTTAGGCGTAGATAAGCCAGGTTTATGATTCAGAAATGTTTTTAAATTACTAGTTTAAAGCTTTCAACATCATACAAATACAGTTTTGATTAAACAGAATTCAGAAAAGAATCTTCCTTCCAATCAGCTGTATTAGAGACAGGACAGAGGCAGGTAAAGCCAAGTAAAGGACCTGGTGCTTCCATATACTCTGTTGAGTCTGCACACATGAGGACTGACCATGTGCTCTGCTGAGAGGCTGCACACATGAGGACTGACCATGTGCTCTGCTGAGAGNCTGCACACATGAGGACTGACCATGTGCTCTGCTGAGAGGCTGCACACATGAGGACTGACCATGTGCTCTGCTGAGAGTCTGCACACATGAGGACTGACCATGTACTCTGCTGAGTCTGCACACATGAGGACCAACCCATGTGCTCTGCTGAGAGTCTGCACACATGAGGACCAACCCATGTGCTCTGCTGAGTTTGTATACATGAGGACTGACCATATACTCTGTTGAGTCTGCACACATGAGGACCAACCCATGTGCTCTGCTGAGAGTCTGCACACATGAGGACCAACCCATGTGCTCTGCTGAGTCTGCACACATGAGGACCAACCTATGTGTTCTGCTGAGAGTCTGCACACATGAGGACCAACCCATGTGCTCTGCTGAGAGTCTGCACACATGAGGACCGACCCAAGTGCTCTGCTGAGAGGCTGCACACATGAGGACCGACCATGTGCTTTGCTGAGAGGCTGCACACATGAGGACCAACCCTGAAAGTGCTGCTTCTGTTTTCCTGATCTCAGGGCTGATGACACTGGGCTTTAACAAGATCCTGTTTGGGATCTACAACAGGCCAGCTATGGCAAGTACACATAGTGAGACAGAATAAAGCAAACGGAACCTTTACCATGTCATAGTTCTACACTACCAGGCCATACTTCCCCTGGAATGCTCTCTGAACCACCCCGGCAGATGAGCCCAAACTCCTCCCTTACTTCTTACCTCATATCCCATACAGCATATCATCGAGAGTCTTGAGTTTGTTTGCCTCTGTGTCCTGACTTCAAGGGTTGGAGGTAAAATGTATCCTTTCCAACCAGGATCAAGAATACACGTACACTCAATAAATGGATGGAGATAAAGGCTTTCTCTCTAGCTGGCCCCCTCACTATAAACCAGTTGTTGCTGCTGTCAGTTGTCTGGACCTTGGGCTGGCCTCTGCCTCTATCACATGGCTTGTGAGTGTGATATTTGGGGATGAGTATGCAAGCCTCTGGTGTGATCCAAGCTTCATCTAATTCCTACTTCCATCACACAGCAGGAACTGCTGGAGACAAAAACCCTCTTGTCCTGCTAAGCAGGTGGCTGCCACCCCTCACCTTCTGGGTCTGTTCCTTCCATGGCTCTTTTTGTAGCAGCAGTAGCATGCTCCTGGGGAGCTGAGTGAGAATCTCTTGCACAGTGACTCTGTGCATCGGACTCCTGCCAAGCAAGGCTGCTGCTGGCCCACCAGGGCCATTCTCCTGGTGCCATGGCAACCAACTGGCACTAAGGCCAAGGAGAAGGGGGGCCTCATGGTCTGCCCATGCCACCACTGCGGCTGCAAATATCAGCATCAGGAAGTCCAAAGCCTGTTAAGAAAATAGAAGCAATGTGAGAACATATGTTTTATTCGAAGTTACACAAGTTCACAAACACAGCCTCTATCATGATGTTAGGCTGTCTTCCCTTTCTCCCACTACTCCTGCTGCCCCAGAAGAGGAACTGAACGGAACAGAAAACTTAGTTTCCATGCCAACTGAAGAGCTTATCTGGGCTTTGGAAGGTTTCTGATTTTTCTTTGTGTGAGGGAGGACCCAACAGTTTCAGATTATTCCTCCAACATTTCAAGAGAAATATAATTTATTCTTAATCATATCAACATCTGAATGCTTCCCCATTTTTGGTGTTTTTAAATAGATAAATAAGCTAAGGAAGTTATTATATGAACAAAATGTTTTTTTAAAATATGAAACATTTTAATTTAAACAATAAAAAGTTTATCTTTAGACATTAAAAAAACTGTCCATAATCCAATCTTCAGGCTACATTAGACAATTGTAAAAAATTTAGACATGGTAATGGGGACACTTCCAAGATGCCGAATTACTGTGATTTCAATCATACCTTTTCCAGCTAATTTGCATGCTAAATGTTTTGAGGTTTTTTTTGGGGGGGGCGCGGATAAGAAAATAGAAAGCTAATAAAAGCTCAGGAAATCAGAAAGAGCAAAGACTCTTAAAAACTATGGGTTTGTTTGTTTGTTTGTTTTTGTTTTTGAAGACAGAGTTTCTCTGTGTAGCCTGGCTGTGCTGAAACACACTCTGTAGACCAGGCTGGCCTTGAACTGAGAAATCCACCTGCCTCTGCCTCCCAAGTGCTGAGATTAAAGACGTACTACTAAGCTATTAAGAACGAGGACATCCTGAGTGGCAGGCAAATGGATGGAACTAGAAAATATCATCGTGGGTGAGGTAACTCAGACCCAAAAGGACGTGAATGATACAGCCACGTAAAGGAGACGGTGCTTTCATGTGCTCTGTTGAGAGTACTCTCTAACTGCATATTAGCCAAAACAAACAAACAAACAAACAACCTACAGAATACCCAAGATAAAGTCTACAGAACTCAAAAAGGTCAACAAGCTGAAGGGCCCAAGTGAAGATGCCTCAGTTCCACTTGGAAGAGAGAAGAAAGTAATCAAAAGTGGGGAGGGAGGGAGGGAGGGAGGGATTTGTTAGGTGGATGTTGGGGGGGGGCGGGCAGTTGGGAGAAGAGGGGAGCCTGATCTGGTATTGGGTGAGGGAAAAGGACTGAAGCCCCGAGGTCAGCAGAAAGAATGTAGACAGTCAACCTCAGGAAATAGAAGGTTGGGGGGACCCTCCAGAATGCACCAGAGACCTGGGAAGTGAGATACTCTCACAAATCAAAGGGAGGGACCAGATGAAATGCCCAGACAGTAGGGAGAGGGAACTTATAGAGCCCACCCCTAGCAGGAAGACAGGACACCAAGTGAGCGATGGGGTTGTCATCCAAGTCACATCTCTGACCCATAATTGTTCTTATCTGAAAGAATTACAGGGATGGAAATGGAGAGAAGCCTGAGAAAAAGAAGGTCCAACAACAGGCCCAAAGTGGGATCCAGCTCAAGGGGAGGTCTCAAGGCCTGAAACTTATTACTGAGGCTATGGAAAGCTCACAAAAAGGGACCCATCATGACTGCCCTCTGAAAGACCCAACAAGCAGCTGAAAGAGTCAGATGCAGATATTTGTACCCAACCAATGGACAGAAGCAGCCGACCTCTGTTGTTGAATTAGGGAAGGCTGAAAGAAGCTGAGGAGAAGGGCGATTCTGTAGGAGGATCAGCAGTCTCAATTAATCTGGACCCCTGAGAGCTCTCAAACACTGGACCACCAAACAGACAGCATACACCAGCTGATATGAGACCCCAACACACATACAGCAGAGGACTGCTGGATATGTGTTCATTTAGTGATGATGCACTTAACCATCAAGAGACTGAAGGTGCCAGGAAATTTAGAAGTCAGGTGGGGTGGGAGGTGGGGACATCCATGTGGAGACAGGGGGTAGGGAGGAGGTATGGGATGTGGAACAGTTCTTTCACTTCCTTAGTTAGAATCACACCGAGGTGTTTTATATTATTTGTGACTATTGTGAAGGGTGTTGTTTCCCTAATTTCTTTCTCAACCTGTTTATTCTTTGTGTAGAGAAAGAATTTGTTTGAGTTAATTTTATATCCACCTACTTCACTGAAGTTGTTTATCAGGTTTAGGAGTTCTCTGGTGGAATTTTTGGGGTCACTTATACATACTATCATATCATCTGCAAATAGTGATATTTTGACTTCTTCCTTTCCAATTTGTATTCCTTTGATCTTCTTTTGTTGTCTAATTGCTCTGGCTAGGACTTCAAGTACTATANTGAATAGGNAGGGAGAAAGTGGGCAGCCTTGTCTAGTCCCTGATTTTAGTGGAATTGCTTCCACTTTCTCACCATTTACTTTGATGTTGGCTACTGGTTTGCTGTATATTGCTTTTATTATGTTTAGGTATGGGTCTTGATTCCTGATATTTCTAAGACTTTTATCATGAAGGGGTATTGGACTTTGTTGAATGCTTTCTCAGCATCTAATGAGATGTTGAAGGGTGGTTGAGGAGGGGGGGTGGATAAATGTCAAAAATAGAAAAAAATACATTTTTTTAAAAAAAAAGTCTCTCAGTCTCTTAAGATCCTAACTGATGAATTTAAATTTTAGTAACTTCAAAAAGACACACAACTCTTCAGATATATGGTTCAGAATTCCAAAGAACATATCAGGTTATGCAAATTTTAACTCAACTGGGACGAATGCCTACACAGAAAATTAAAAGAGTGAAACAGAGCTATGCTTCGAGTATTGTATCATTTGTATTGGTTTTTACAATCATCCAATACTAGAGACCTTCTCTTTGGGGTGTCACAGGACACACTGCAGATCTGATGAAGACCTTGTCATATGCATGTCATGTCATATGCATGTGTTGGCACATGTAGATGTTCTGCATATAATTCATCAATCTCTCTCTCTCTCTCTTTTTTTTGGTTTTTCGAGACAGGGTTTCTCCATGTAGCCCTGGCTGTCCTGGAACTCACTTTGTAGACTAGGCTAGCCTCGAACTCAGAAATCCACCTGCCTCTGCCTCCCGAGTGCTGGGATTAAAGGTGTGCGCCACCACGCCCGGCACAATTCATCAATCTCTTCAACCTAGGCATTTTTAGTCACATGAGCCAGAGAAGTCAGAGACCTGAGCCTGGCACCCTACAACAGTATGAAGACCCTGGGGTTCTCTCTCTAACTGGTATTCTTTGAGTCTTTTGCATCAAAGAACATGTTTTGCTAAAAATATTTCTCTAAAGGCAGTCTTGGCATCTCAAGAAACATGATTATAGTCATTGTTTCCTTATGCCACCAAAGAGTTTTTTCTAGTGTTTCTTAAAATAAAAGGGAGAAAAGTTGTAAGCGTGTTTGAATTTGGATCTTGGATGACCCCAAAGGCTATGGCTTCCAGACTTAGTCCCCAGGTTGTTGCTATAGGAAAGTAGTAGACCATATAAGTGGTAGTGAGTTGTAGGAGCTCTTTGGGATGTGGGAGGGAGTGTGCCCTAAAAAGAACCATGGGTCTTAGATCTGGCTCCGCAATGCACTCCCTTCATGATGTATTACTTCACCACATGTCCAAAGCTCGAAGATCAATGGACCCTGGGCTAGAACCCCAAACTGTGAGCCAGATGAATGTTTTCCCTTTGTGAGCTGAAGAAGGCCTTTGGTGTTGGCTGCAGCAGTGAAAAGCTGAGCAACTGAATCTTCTTTTAGGAAAAAAAAAATAGAAGTTTTCCATTTTAAGTTAAGTTCGTTGTTTCTCTAGATCATACCTCATCAGGAGCCACATTCTGCGTAGGTGCTGACTGGTAAGCAATGTTTCTCATATAACCCATCAGTTCCAAGAGCCACTCCAGTCTCTTCAACACGCCTGAAACAAAAACGAGCATTTTCTTATCACAGATTAGCAATAATTATTACAACCAATGCAGGACACATGGTCAGAGGGCCCTGGACAGCTTTAAGATGCAGTTCTGGAAATGTCACTGCTCAGGCTAAAATTTACACTACTGACATCAGGAAACTATTTTAGCCTTTTTGTTTAAGTAAATCCTCCCTCAAGTCGCTCTGCACAGTAGTGACAGAACCCATTTATTAGAGTTTTTACTCTGAAACTGAACTTGCCGGGAGAAATCTGGAATGTAGCTAGGCAATCATGTTGAATCTCCGGTAGTTAGCTGTTTTAGAGTCCCCCTCTGCTTTCCTATTCTCAATACGCGGGAGTAATCAGAAGCCTGTCCTGAAGGCAGAAAAGCAGAGACACCAGCCAGCCCCCACAGGTAACTGGAGAACAAATGTCAGCATACAGATTGTGAAATATCATTTTTTAAAAAATATATTTTTATTTCATGTACATTGGTATTCTAATTGCACATATGTCTGTGAGAGGGTGTCAGATCCCTTGGATCAGGAGTTAAAGACAGTTAGTTGTGAGCTGCCATGTAAGTGCTGGAAATTGAACCTTGGTCGCCTGGAAGAACAGCCAGTGCCCTTAGCCACTGAGCCATTATTCCAGCCCTTTCTTTTTATCTTTTTTTTTTTTTTTTTAAATGAGGGGTTCCAGCACAGGAAAAACTACTTTAAAACATCCTAAGAATTTAATAAGAGAAAATAGAGAAGCACTTTTTCAAGTAGGCTCATCAGAATCAAAAGTAACATCAGATATCTCTAGTTTACTCTGAGTACCTTTATCAAAAACTGGAAACCTGTGAGAGGGCAGACTGCAGAAGCAACATGGCTTCTGGGACAGACCCCTTTTCAGGCTTCAGACATCCAGGCACCTTCCCCGCCAGAGGAGAGGTGACCACCCGGGAAGTCTCTGTCCACCAGAGCAGATGAGAGAGCCATATTGTACCCAGGGTCCCTCAGAGACTAGTCTGTGCAGGTGAGTGTGTAAACTGCAGAGGCGACACATCCTCTGGGACAGGCCCCGTTCCGGGCTGACGTCTTCAGCCAGGAGGCAGGTCTGAACGCCAGACCTCTGTGCACCTTCCCTGACCACTGAGACTCAGGAGAGAGCTGGACTCCCAGGACTGCTGACAGAGGCTACCAGAATCACAGGAGGAACAAGTTCCAACCAGAGACAACTATAACAACTAACTCCAGAGATTACCAGATGGTGAAAGGCAAATGTAGGAATCTTACTAACAGAAACCAAGACCATTCACCATCATCAGAACCCAGCATTCCCACCTCAGCCAGTCCTGGATACCCCAATACACCCGAAAAGCAAGACTTGGATTTAAAATCATACCTCATGATGCTGGTAGAGGACATTAAGAAGGGCATTATTAACTCACTTAAAGAAATACAGAACGCTGCTAAAGAGGCAGAAGTCCTTAAAGGAATACAGGAAGGAGAACACTGCTAAACAGGTAGATATCCTTAAAGAGGAAACACAAAAATCCTTTAAAGAATTACAGGAAAACACAACCAAACAGGGGATGGAATTGAACAAAACCATCCAAGACCTAAAAAGGTAAGTAGAAGCAATAAAGAAAACCCAAAGTGAGACAACTCTGGAGATAGAAACAATAGGAAAGAAATCAGAAACCATAGATGTGAGCATCAGCAACAGAATACAAGAGATGGAAGAGAGAATCTCATGTGCAGAAGATTCCTTAGAGAACATGGACACAACAATCAAAGAAAATGCAAAATGCAAAAAGATCCTAACTCAAAAC
>NC_034595.1:40387536-40388522 GCF_900095145.1 Mus pahari | reverse complement strand
TGCTGCTTACAGGAAACCCACCTCAGGGAAAAAGACAGACACTACCTCAGAGTGAAAGGCTGGAAAACAATTTTCCAAGCAAATGGTCTGAAGAAACAAGATGAAGTAGCCATTCTAATATCAAATAAAATTGACTTCCAACCCAAAGTTATCAAAAAAGACAAGGAGGAACACTTCACACTCAAAGGTAAAATCTACAAAGAGGAACTCTCATTTCTGAATATCTAAGCTCCAAATAAAAGAGCAGTCACATTCATTAAAGAAACTTTAGTAAAGCTCAAAGCACCCATTACATCTCACACAATAATAGTGGGAGACTTCAACATTCCACTCTCACCCATGGACAGATCCTAGAAACAGAAACGAAACAGAGACACATGGACACTAACAGAAGTTATGAAACCAATGGGTTTAATATATATCTACAGAACATTTTATCCTAAAACAAAAGGATATACCTTCTTCTCAGCAACACATGGTACCGCCTCCAAAATTGACCATATAATTGGTCACAAAACAGGCCTCCACAGATATTGAATTATCCCATGCATCCTATCAGATCAACACGGACTAAGGCTGATCTTCAATAACAGCATAAATAATAGAAAGACAACACTCACACGGAAACTCAACAACACTCTACTTAATGATTCCTTGGTCAAGGATGAACTAAAGAAAGAAATTAAAGACTTTTTAGAGTTTAATAAAAATGAAGCCACAACATATCCAAACTTATGGGACACANTGAAGGTAGTCCTAAGAGGAAAACACATAGCCCTGAGTGCCCCCAAAAAGAAACTAGAGAGAGCACATACTAGCAACCTGACAGCATACCTAGAAGCCCTAGAACTAAAGGAAGAAAATTCACCCAAGATAAGTAGATGGCAAGAAATAATCAAACTCAGGGCTGAAATCAACCAAGTGGAAACAAAAAGAACTATTCAAAGAATCAACCAAACCAGGAGCTGGTTCTTTGAGAAAATCAA
>NC_034595.1:40351372-40387525 GCF_900095145.1 Mus pahari | reverse complement strand
AAAAGAAGTCACTAGATATGCACTCACTGATAAGTGGATATTAGTCCAGAAACCTAGAATACCCAAGATACAATTTGCAAAAACACAAGAAAACCAAGAAGAAGGAAGACCAATGTGTGGATACTTCATTCCTCCCTAGAACAGAAAACAAAATACTCATGAAAGGATTTACAGACACTAAGTTTGGAGCTAAGATGAGAGGATGGACTATCCAGAGACTACCACACCTGGAATACTTCCCATCACCAGCCACCAAACCCAGGCACTATTGCACATGCCAGCAAGATTTTGCTGACAGGACCCTGATATAGCAGCCTACTGTGAGGCTATGCCAATGCCTGGCAAACACAGAAGTGGATGCTCACAGCCAGCTATTGGATGGAACACAGGGCCCCCAATAGAAGAGCTAGAGAAAGTACCCAAGGAGCTTAAGGGGTCTGCAACCCTGTAGGTGGAACAACAATATGAACTAACCAGTACCCCCAGAGCTCGTGTCTCCAGCTGCATATGTAGCAGAAGATGACCCAATCGGCCGTCATTGGGAAGAGAGGCCCCTTGGTCTTGCAAACTTTATATGACCCAGTACAGGGGAAGGCCAAGGCCAAGATGTGGGATTGGGTGGGTAGTGGAGCAGGTAGCATATAGGGGACTTTGGGGATAGCATTTGAAATGTAAATGAAGTAAATACCTAATAAAAAATTTGAAAAAAAAAGAAAAGAAAACTTAAGATTCTTGGGCTGGTCCCGCCGCACCTCGGGAGGTTCTCAGGGTCTTCATTTCCAAGGCAATCTCCTTTGACATTCAGAGGAACTCTCTGTGCTGTGCATCTACTGGATATTGCAGGAAGATGTGGGGTAGTACTAAACATTGCGGCTATGTAAAGAGGCAAGGAGAGGCCTGGCACAGAGTGATAGAAAATGCACCAGGACATGACAATGTCCAGGTGATATGATACTTGGGGATACAAGGGACATTGGAAAGGGCAGAGCAACAGGATGACACAGTGAACTCTCATTGTGCCTTCATAAAATCCACCTTCAGGCTGGGTAAAGGGGGCAGGGGAGCCTCCTGGCTAACATGAGTAAGGAGGAAGCAGCTTCCCTTCCCTTCCACTTATTAGAACTCATCATCATCTTCCCAGGTGAGGGCTCCCCAAACATTTCTGTGTCCGAGATAAAATTTATGTAGTGAGAATGTCACCATCATGATCATCTCAAAGTACACCATTAACAGTCATACTATTGTGCAGACAAAAAAAAAAAAAAAAAAGATTCTTGGGCTGGTAATACAACTCAGCAGGTGAAGATGCCTGGCACAAGAGCCTGATGACCTGAGTTTGATACATGGAATTTACAGTTAAAGAGAGACCCACATTCCCACAGCTGTCCTCTAATTTCTACCATAGCACATGTGTACCCACACTCAGACACAGGGACACAGACACACACAGATACACAGATACACAGATAGACAGACACTGCAATATATACAATTTATTTATTTAAATAAAAGAAAATTATATTTCTCATCACAAGTCCATTTTTTTTTCCTTCAGTGCTAGGCACTAAGGGGAATATAAGCAAACTGCTCAATTTCAGCATATCAGGTGACCTAATAAACATATAGCAAGAGCAAGTTCTGTCCTCAAGGGGCCATTACAGTTCAGTGTCTAAAACGCTCTGTAGACAAAATATGCCAGGCCTGGCCGCACACTTGGGAGGGAAAGGCAAAGAGACCTTTTTGAGTTTAAGGCCAGCCTGGTCTACACACCTGTCTTCCCTCTTTCAAACAAACAAATAAACACCTGAGAAGTCTTTTCACATAGATTATTTAATTTTGTTTGTTTCCCTTTTTGACCCTTAATTAATTGGCCACCCACAAACCATTTTCTTTCTATTATCAGGAGACTCAATTTCTATCTTATGTGTTTGGAAAGCTAAAGTAAAATTGACAGAAGTAACCCAGTGTTACACCCATGAGGGTCTCGATCAGTGGTTTTCACCCTTCCTAGTGCTGCATGTGACCCCTAATACAGTTCCTCATGTCCTGATGACCCCAACCATAAAATCATTTCCAGTGCTACTTCATAACTTTAATTTTGTTGTTATGAATCAGAATGTAAATATCTGGTATGCAGAATATCATATATGTGACTCCTGTGAAAAGGTTGTTGCTCAAAGGGTTTGTGACCCACAGGTTGAGAACCATTAGGAGACCAGCGTTACAAAGAAAATATGAAAATCCTTGAAAATAATTCATTCCTCTATCCAAAAATGGATGGTATGAATGACAGCCTATCATGCTTTGAAAGCACTATTCATCTTCTGTAAGGCCAGACCTGTGTCATCAAAGAAGCTAGCTTTGAAGTTGAGGTGACACATAAAGTTGAACAGCTACAGCAGGCAAGTGTTTCTGTGCTCACCAGTGTTGGCATGGTTGACAATGCGTGCCTGGTATAAGCTGTGCAGGATCATCCAGGCTAGAGTCTCCTTCTCGGGGTGCTGCACAGCAGCAGTGAGTAGATCAGTCAGGCTCATCAACGGGAGTCGTCCCTGGGAAACTAAGTACAACTTGACAAAGGCAGCCTTTTCTATGTTGTCCTGGGGGTGGGGGAGACAGTTGTTCAGTCATTACTAAGTTAACGAAAACGTCAAGGCAAAGGCAATCAGAAGGGTGAGCTTGACAGTTTCCCCCAAACACTCGAGCTGTTCACTTCCTGTAGCACAGAGCCTAGCTGCTTGTGTTACACTGAATGTACCCGCAACAGAGGGCTGTGGTGTCGCCTTTTATTCCCATGGAAACTAGGAGTGTGT
The DNA here is from genome assembly GCF_900095145.1 of Mus pahari. Taxonomy (NCBI): domain Eukaryota; kingdom Metazoa; phylum Chordata; class Mammalia; order Rodentia; family Muridae; genus Mus; species Mus pahari. Next base: position 40,384,712 of record NC_034595.1, on the reverse strand, counting down.
CTGGAGGTTAGGAAGTAAGCATACAGAGTAATAGCATAATATATACTACCTATGTTCCAAAGACCAGTTGAAGGGGTCTATTCACTCTATTTGTCTGAACTCAGAAACTAGGCCATAAGTTATCTGCCTCAGCAGCAGACCCCCAAAGTTCAGGAACATGACAATAAAATCCCCACCCAAGAAACAGCCTGAAGATAGCCATATGAATAGGAGATATCTGATCTCAGGATAGGCCATCTGTGCTGGGCAGCCCATTCAGTGATTACTCATTCATGACGCAAGAATGCAGTCCATCTCAGGCATCCTGACACCCACCAATGAGGTTTTACATTACCTAACCCTAACATAGTAGCCAATCAAAACTGTACTAATGTCAGGGTTTTGGCCCCTACCAATCACATTAGAGATGACCTAATCCTTCTAGAGAGTTCCCCTGGTTCCCTATAAGAAGACCTGCATGCCTTTGTGTGAGGTCATTGCAATTTTGATGAGGTCATTGCAATTTTGATGCAGTGGTGACCCCAGCATGCTGGTTGTTTCTGCAGAATAAATGTTCTTTGTTCTTATGTACTATTTGAATCTGGGGTCTTCCTTCAGGGATTCCTGAACCGTGACACAGTCTAAACATATGCATTTAGTGTGGCAGTTTTCAAAATGTGACACACAGAATTCTGAGGATCCCAAGGCCCTTTGAGAGGTTCTGTGAGGTCAAGACGATGTTCTAAGTCCACGAAACTATGTTGGTATCCATTGCATTTTTAACACCACTTAATTTTTTAAAATCCATTTAAGAGGAGCTAGATAGAGATAGCTCAGTGGTTAAAAGCATTTAATTACTTCCAGAGGACACTGGTTCAACTCTCAGTACCCACATGTTAGTTTACAACCATTTATAACTCCAGTCCCAGGGAATATGTTACTCTCTCTGTCCTCCATGGATACCAGGCATGCATGGGCCTGCATGCATGCAGATAAACACCTATATATATTAAATAAGTAAGTAAGTAAATAAATAAATAAGCAAGTTATACTTAATATTAATGCAAATAATAAAAAATACCTAACCAATATTCTACATAACAAACTGGGGAAAAAGCATACAGGATTCAGTGGTATACCCCAGTGTCATGGTTATGCCAAGGACAAACACTGGGAAGATGGAAGTGAGAACTAAAATAGTTCTACACATGGAAATTTTTTTTCTTGAAAAACTGTTGACAAACTACGGCTATTTTAATTGCCTATTAAACAGACTATTTTATTAAATGGATGATCCTATCATACCAGGAAAAGTATTCTATAGTATTTGTTACCAAATATTAAATTTAAATCTAATAAAAATTACAATTTTCAGAAAAAAATGTTTACTTTTTTGAGTTTGACAATTTCCCAAAGGGTGGGGTCCTTCCTGAAAAAAATTCCTGAGGAGCATAACAAAGATGATGTTTTAGTATTATATCATAAAACATATCAGGATTTGGAAGACCTTCAAAACTTGACTAACATTTTCCAAATAAAAGTGTATGATACTAGAAAATCATATTATCTATCAAGGAACTGACATTCAAAACAAATCAATCTATTTTAATATCAGAGTAGTCAAACTACCTTGGCATGGTTCTAGAATCCATATTGCAAATTATTTTGAAGAAACTAGCAATTGTTGAATTTTGGTGCAGTATCAAGGATGAATATGGTGATAAGTAATTACTGAACTCTTGCTTTGAGCTGGTACTATTCCAGGTACTCATTGTGGACTAAGTGATCTAACTCTCACAACAACCCTAAGGGATAGGTTCATTGTCCCCATTTTACAGACAGGGAAACAAGAGGTTGTACAACTTAACCGAGGTTACATTGCTCATAAGTGCTGATCTGATCTCACACAAAAGCAGTGAGACTCCAGACTCCCTGAATCCCTGCTTCTGTTTAAAATAAGCTAATTTCCAAAATTCTGAGAGCCAAGCACTCTGTTTTCAACCTTAGGATGCTCCAGGATTGCCTGATAGGAGAGACTATTAACATATAGATTGCTAGGCCCCACGGTTTCAAGCAGGACTTGAGAATTCCCCTTTCTATCAGCACCAGACAATGCTGAGTCACTGGAGCAGTGACCCCATGTTGAGAACCACTACTATGTGGTACAAATATTCAAGGACCCAACTAAAAAAACAAACCTAACAATGACAAGCAGACCACCAGCCACGAGGGATGAGAGGTCATATTACCAGCTATACGAAGGGGAAGGGTTATACTCAAATACGAATGCTAATTGAGATGTGTTTATGCTAAAGGATTTGGTGCTTACAACTCCAGCTTCACAAAGCATTTTGTATTTATCTGCCTGTTCATCATGTGACTGGGTCTAGGGGCTACTTGTCAATTACCTTATCATTTGTTTCTCAAATGACCACCTTTTTGCATACAAAATAACAGTATCCCGTACAAGAAACCAAAGGTGTGAACAGAACTATGTATGTGTTTGTGTCTTCAGTACACCAGCAAGTTCTTTGTCAGAATATTCCTATTTTTGTGGGTGTTACCTTGAAGACATTCTCATGTTCTCATTTTTGCCTACAGATGATGCAAAAATAAATGTTCTTGACAAAGTGTAAGGAATTGTGTTAAAAATTTGTTCATTCATCTATTCATCTACTGCATGTATTAAACACTGGTCACACCACCAGGCCAGCTACTAGACCTGACAGCTGAAGGAGAAAGTAAGCACCCTAAAATTACCCAGTAACAAGCTTGATGTAAAGCCAGATTACGCCAAAAAGGATGCTGTAGAAAACTCTTCACGTGTGATTTTCGCTTTAATAATGAAATATATTTCACTAATGAAACAATGTATAGAACTACACATCATTACCTTAGTAATCTGGGAAACTTGATTGATACCTTCGTCCGTCATCTCTGAGAGGCACTTTGCTATACTGATGTACAACTCAAGATTATTTCTCTGGTAAAGACAGGTCAAAATACAATTTAAGACAAATGTATCAAGTCTATTAATATTGTGATGAATTATTACTTGTTTATAACAGTTGCTGATGAGATTCTAATGCTAACCAAAACATGGGCTGTCTTTCATAATTTAAGAATGTCTTCTCCGTTGTTCTGTGTGTTTCCTTGGCTATACTTTTTTCTCCCTATCAGAATTCCATTACTCTCATCCAGACTTTTAACTTGTGAAACTCCAGTGTAGAAGTCTGCTGTGGGAGGGAAAGGGCCTCCATAAGGCCATGCGATATAAAATATATAATAAATAAATTATATATATATATATATATATATATATATATATATATATATATATATATGAGACAGTGCCACCGAGGTACACTAGGGATAGATGTCTGTGCTTGTTCATCTTCAGCAGGCTTTTGGTATAGCACTGGTTAACTTTACCCCTAAGCTTGCTCAAAACTTTGGTTCTAAACACTGAACCTCAATTTCGGTCTTGGAAACCAACCCACTCCTGGTGAAGAATATGTCATTTCTTGCTAGTCTTCCCACCCATATTCTTAGAACATCCCCAGCCTGTCTTTGCCAAAATGGCTTTAAAGAAGCCCAGGCATAAACTGTCAGGAATGTAAATATTTTTATTCTTTACCAGAATCCTATTTGGCAGAAGGTCAAAAATTCTCCCCGTAGCATCGCAGAGCAGACTCCAGAGGTTGTGGGAAGGACTGGGCAGTTTCATGGCCTGGCTCAGACCCTGTAAGGCACTTGGGCACATCTCAGGATGGCAAGGTTGGGAAGCTGCTTTAAAAACTGCCACCATCAGGTTTTCAACAAAACCCTGGATCTGTTCATCAGAGACGTGCTTTGCCCACAGAGGCATGGATACCAGGAGGTATTTCTTGATATTCAGCTGGAAGGGAAACAGATAAGGCCAGACATAAACAAGGCTGTCTGAGTTTGTCAAAGCCCCTAGGTCATCACTGGCTTGGAGAGCAAACAGATTAAAAACTGTGGGTAACTTCTTTCTCCTGTATTTTCCCATGGCTTCCTAGTCCAAAGGGTCACTATTAATTATTAAGGGTCACTAGTAATTAGAGCTGTTCCAGTTACTTCTCAACCAGCATGACACATGTGTACCTGTAGGATCCATCAATCTGCTCAACTGAAACTGTCGAATAGCTTAAACCTGTTCAGAGATGGGCACTAAATGCCACTTCTGAAAGGATGGCACTGATATAGCTATCTCTTGTGAGGCTACGCCAGTGCCTGGCAAACACAGAAGTGGATGTTCACAGTCAGCTATTAGATGGAACACAGGACCCCCAATGGAGGAGCTAGAGAAAGTACCCAAGGAGCTGAAGGGGGCTGCAACCCTGTAGGTGGAACAACAATATGAACTAACCAGTACCCCCTGAGCTCATGTCCCTAGCTGCATATGTAGCAGAAGATGACCTAATCGGCCATCATTGGGAAGAGAGGCCTCTTGGTCTTACAAACTTTGTATGACCAGGCACAGGGGAACACCAGGGCCAAGAAGTGGGAGTGGGTGGGTAGAGGAGCAGGGGCAGGGGGAGGGCATAGGGAACTTTCGGGATAGCATTTGAAATGTAAATAAAGAAAATATCTAATAAAAAATATTTAAAAAAAGAAAAATGCAAGAAAAAGAATATTCCAGCTTAAATAATTTTCAGAATTAACAACATACACCCATAACCAAACCAGATGTGAAGAGTCGCATAGGTCTAAACCAGAAATGGAAGGCCTACAGAACTGTAGAGAAAATTCTCAGGTCAACAGAATAGGCTGCTGGACACTTGATTCAACAGAAAGAGTTGAAGAAAGAGTTCATGGTACAAAGCTTGGGAGTCAGTCACATATTGGCTTCCCATTTATTTCCCTATCAAATTTGCTTAATTCCTATGGGTCTCAGGCTTATCAATCTATAAAGTAGAAATAACAAAGCATACTTCCTAAATACAAAGCTTCATAATACAATTCTATGCTAAAGACTTTCTAAAATTTATACGCAGTTTAAATGTATAGGGTAGCTGCATATATGAACCCTTAGCAATTGTGACAGCTCACACAAGCCTGTAGGTATTCCAGCCAGACCAACCCAGCATGGAGAATAGAGAGGGGAAACGGGCACAGAGCCCCATTCCTAGCTTAGGAGCCATGAGTAACTGACAACTTCTAGGAAGTCAGCTTCATTATGAATGTGGCCCCTGGCAGGTCTATGTCACTCCAGAGGAAGGCCATATGCCCAGGAGTATCTGGGCAGAATAAATTGGTCTTGATGGATTTAAAGAAAAAGAGAAAATGGACACAAAGTTGGGTGGGTAGGGAAAGGGGTGGGTACGAAAGGACAGTGCAAGGGAGTTAATATGTTCATAGCACACTGTACACATCTCTCAAGGAAACCATGAAATAATGAGAGAGGAAAAGAAGGACAGGGTCTGAAGAGATGCCTCGGTGGGTGAAGTGCTGGTGTGTACAAACTTTCAATCTCCAACACCCATGTAAAAAAGCATGGCAGTGTGCCTGCAATCCCAGTGCCTCCTGTAAACCCACTGCTGGGGAAGCACAGGAAACGGAATCTCTGGGGCTTGCCCACCAGACAGTTTAGCCAAATCATGAGCTCCCAGTTCAGTGAGAGACCCTGTCTCAAAGAAAAACTGGAGTACACCTAAGGAAGACAGGCAACACTGACCTTTGACCTCCACTCCCTACACTCTACATACCCCATGCACCTGTACACCACACACACACAGGAATAATTATGGACAGCACATTCTTGGTGGCTTGAGTCTTAGCCAAGACTGACTAAAAATAGGCCCAATGTCATGTTGAATGGTATGAATATCCATGACAATGACTAGAAACATAAATGCACTAAAACTCACCGAAATTTACCATTAAAGTAGCCACTTTTAGGATACATAAACTACAACTCAATAAGGCTAACTTTTAAAATGAGCTGCCAGAGACACTGGACATTAAAGCTGATGTCGTCAACATGAACCAAATGCTAGCAGGTACCAGGTACATAGCACATGCTCAGCAAGTGACAGAAAGGTGTGAGCTGCTGGAGTGGACAGGTGACAGAAGGTGTGAGCTGCTGGAGTGGACAGGTGACAGAAAGGTGTGAGTTGCTGGAGTGCACAGGTGTGGGTGATGATGGTAGTGAGAGGGAAAAAAAAATGCAGACTTCAATAACACACATCTTCAACTAAAGACCATCGTGAGGAGTAAAAAAGACCAGAGCCAAGAGCTTGAGGACCTAAGAGAATCTTCTACTACTTAAAACCTAAAGCCGAATCATGACTAGAACTGAACATGATGACCATGTACTCATGATCAACTTAGATCTGAACATGATGACCATGTACCCATGATCAACTTAGATCTTTAGGAAATCATGTGGAATCTTTTCGATCCCAGCAGAGAGACTCCAAGTTTCTGCAACCTTCCTTACTACATGTCTCTAAACACTTACTGTAGTCTTATGTACCTTTGACACCTGACTCTACATCATTCTCAAGATTCACTGTAGCTAGGCCAGGGGGGAGGGGAAGGGATACTTCTAAGAGGTATTCACTACAAGTGATTTGTCTCTATTAACACCCAGTGAAATATCCACACTGTATTACCAAAAAACCCTTTGTCATGAATGTAATGTTAATGTCTATGACCATCATTTACCCCCTTAGTAATAAGTAGCATTTAAAACACATAAGGATGGGGTAGTAGCCATGTCCTCTCCGAGGTTGCTGGCCAGCTAGATCAAGTATAAGCAAGCTTTCATTTTTCTATTCCCGACTCAGAGAGCACATTCCAAGTGAGTGTGGCCGTCCCTCGCACAGAAGAGCAGTCCCTGACTACACTCAGCACCTGGAACTGCTACATACACTCAGACCGTGGATCAGGGGCGGCATCACCCACAGGCCCAGCAGCGTGGCCGCGCTCTGCGATGATGGTGCCTGACTCACAGCAATCTCAAGGCACAGTTGCTGTATCTCCTCGCCTGAAAGAGAAGAAAGGAAAAAATAGTTTCTGTAATATGGTGCTTAGTTCCCTGGCTCAGGTTCAGGATTCAGCGTCTAAATCAAGAGCCCTGCTTGGGTCACTTAGAAACATAACAGAATCCACCCAACCAAATGGAATTTTGAGACATTCAAGTGAGGAGGCAAAGACCCTGCCCACTGGAATCACAGTCCTAACCCCTGTACACTACGGGGGGGGGGACCCTCTGACAGTCGAAAGGAATCTGGACATCCAAATACTACTTAGAAATAGGAGAAACACTAGCTACAGATCACTTAGTGTCACCCCCCGCCCCGCCCCGCCCCAATGTGCAGCATATGTTCAGCCCATAGGGAAACTTCTATCTGGTGTGTCAGTTACATTTTTACCAACATGACACAAACTCAAGTTACATGACAAGAGGAAACCCCAACTGAGAAATGGCCTATCAAGTTAGCCTATAGGTAAGTCTGCAGGGGCCCGCCCTTCCCTCCCTCCCTCCCTCCCTTCCTTCCTGCCTTCCCTTCCTTCCTTTCATCATCTCTCTCCTTTCCTCCCTCCCTTCCTTTCATTCTTTTACATTTTTTAACCATTTTTTTTCTTTTTCCTTTTTGTGCATCAGCATTTTGCCTGCATGTATGTCTGTAAGGGTATGATATCTTCTGAAACTGGAGTTAGACTGTTGTGAGCTGCCATGTGGTTGCTGGGGACTGAACCCAAATCCTCTGGAAGAGCAGTCAGTGCTCTTAAGCACTGAGCCATCTCTCCATCAGTTAAGAGGTCATTTTCTTTTTTCCCAGCACTGGGATTATAGTCATGCATCACTGCACTGCTGTGATGGTTTGTGTATATTTGGCCCAGCGAGTGGCACAATTAGAAGTTGTGGCCCTGTTGGAGTGGGTGTGTCACTATGGGTGTCAGCTATAAGACCTCATCTTAGCTGCCTGGAATTCAGTCTTCCACTAGCCTTCAGATGAAGATGTAGAACTCTCAGCTTCTGTACCATGCCTGCCTGGATGCTGCCATGTTCCTGACTTGATGATAACAGACAGACCTTCTGAACCTGTAAGCCAGCTCCAATTAAATGTTGCCCTTATAAGACTTGCCTTGGTCATGGTGTCTGTTCACAGCAGTAAAACCGTAACTAAGGCAACTGTGCTTGCTTGCTCACTTGCTTCCTCAATTGCTTTATTTATTTACCCAATTATCTATCTATTTTTGTCATAGGTACAGGGGATTTATCTAACTGAGGTCCTCATGGTTGCATAGCAAACCTTTTACTGACAGAGCCATCTTCCTGGTTCCTCAAGAGTTGCTTTTGAGAATTATACAGTCTCAGAACTATGCAGACATAGACTATAATGTCTATGTCTTTAGAACTCTTCCTCCTCACCCTCCCTTATAATGACTCAGTGAAACTCAGTTATTGCATGCAAGATAATCATTCACAAGATACAGTAAATCTACCAGTCACTGTCAACTGTGACACAAAAATCTGCTTTTTTTATTTTTTTATTTTATTAAGACCAAATCCTAAGAGCATAGCCTGAAAACCCCCAAACACTTGATGTTTACCAAAGTTTAGCCTCATAAGTGGAGAGAGGAGTGCGGCCAAGTTTGCAGGAGGGTACTGGTAGCTTTCTCCAACAGTTGCTATGGGTTTCATCACTACTTTGAGAAGAGATGGAGGCACAGCTTCAGGACCTACAACAGAAAAGAAAAGAATCAGCAAAGCACCTGCACGGCTGTTACAACTGAAAGCAGAACTGTTTTTTACTTTTGCAGCCAAAGGCTCTAATGCCAGGTCTTTAGTTACAATCAACTTTCCAATGTTACAATTTGACTCCCACTCCGTTTGCTACAAACCTTGTTCCCCTGTTCTCAGATATTGTCTCCAATCTTCTCCTTTGTGTTAGACATACCCCACACATCTTTACTATCTTCTATATTTCCATGTCTCTTTGCCTAGTTTTTTTTTTTTTTTAAAAAACAATGACCTAGTCTTCATTATTGTCCCATTGCTCTTGGTATGGAATTTAATACACTTATAGCAGGATAAACCAGGGTGCACACTTAACACCTTAGAAGAGCTATGGAATACCTCCACCCACTATGGCTCTAAAGCATCACACCCATCACCTACCACTTGTTTTTGTTTTAGAAACAAATAAACAAAAATAGCAAAAGCCTTCTTTTGCTTCTAAGCCACAGCGCCTGCTCTAGAGTTGAGCACCTAGGGAAATAACTATTCCATATGTTAATCAGCTACCTCTCACTTTAATATTGGTTCTCATGTTGGGAGGGAGGTATTTAAAGCTGATAACCTGAGATGCTAGAGTATTAACATGTAGATGTAAAAGGCAGGAACAATCATGACAATGGGCAGTAAAAGTGATGCTACATAGAGCCACAGAACAACGAAAAAATACAGAAAACATAGATACAGAAAAATGTAGACAACAAGAAGAAATGGTGGCAGAATCAGCAGCAAAAGGAAAACCACCATCAGCAGAAAGAGAAGCCAGGGGAAAACTAGAAACTACATCAGCAAAAAAGCCACAGGATCAGCATCTGGGAGGGGCTGCAGAGTTGAGAGAGCTGATATGTGGGAAAGACTGAAAACAGAGAAGCTCAAGAAATGGGAAAAACAAAGGCAAATTCACTAGACCATAAATGCAGGCAGAGTCAGTGATGGTCACACTGTCAAGGAAAGGAGAAGCTCAGAAAGGGGGAGAAGCAGAGCAAGACTAACAAAAGCCAATGAGTCATTGGGAGAGAAAGAAAGCAGAAGAGTGTGTCAGCTAGACAAAAACCCCAGCTGCATAAAGGAGAAGCTGAGGGGAAAGGAGAAGCAGGGAACCAGGAGGGGAAACCTTGACCTTGTGACCAGTAGCAAGGGTGAAGGCAGAGCTATATCACAATACAGAAAGAAGAAGCTGAGGGGAAAGGAGAAGCAGGGAACCAGGAGGGGGAAACCTGACCTTGTGACCAGTAGCAAGGGTGAAGGCAGAGCTATATCACAATACAGAAAGAAGAAGCTGAGGGGAAAGGAGAAGCAGGGAACCAGGAGGGAAAAAAACCAATCTTGAGACAGGTAGCAAGGGTGAAAGGAGAGCTACATCACAACACAGAAAAAAGAAGCTGAGGGGAAAGGGGAAGCAGGGAACCAGAAGGGGAAAAACCAACCTTGTGACCAGTAGCAAGGTTGATAGCTGAGCTACATCACAACACAGAAAAAAGAAGCTGAGGGGAAAGGAGAAGCAGGGAACCAGGAGGGAAAAACCAACCTTGTGACCAGTAGCAAGGGTGAAGGCAGAGCTATATCACAATACAGAAAGAAGAAGCTGAGGGGAAAGGAGAAGCAGGGAACCAGGAGGGAAAAAAACCAATCTTGAGACAGGTAGCAAGGGTGAAAGGAGAGCTACATCACAATACAGAAAGGAGAAGCTGAGGGGAAAGGAGAAGCAGGGAATCAGGAGGGAAAAACCAATCTTGAGACAGGTAGCAAGGGTGAAAGGAGAGCTACATCACAATACAGAAAGGAGAAACTTGGGTTAGGGGTGGGTGGAGAAGAGGCAGGGAACCAGGAGGGAAAAGCTGACCTTGTGTGAAAGGGTTTTAGCAAGGGTGGAGACACAGGTACATCACACTAAAGAAAGGAGAAACTTGGGAGAAAGGAGAATTGAGAGTAGATGGGGAGAAAAGCAGAGGGATAGGAGAAAAAGAATACAAACCACAGATATAAAGGAGAAGAAATAAGTGGAGGTAGGGGTTAAACTGTTGAGTGTCCAGAGATGGGAAAGGGAGGCTAGGGTCTGTTCCAACCTAAGACAGACACAGTTTCTGTAAGTCTTCCCAGCCTTCCCTTTTGAAACATTTAAGAAAGGGGACCTGTTGGGAGCCAGCTCCTAGCAGAAAGCACCAATCATCCCTGCAGCCATCTCGGGCTATTTACTTACAGGGTGGTAATTTTCCACCCTGACAAGAGACTTATTTTTCTAGCATAGTTTTGCAAGAAGTCCACCACAGCTGAACACACCCTGATAACGTCTTGTTTTTCTTAAACACATCCTGGACTGTGCACTCCCGAGCTTGTGCTTATAGACCCATAGTTGCCTTTCAATAAATGAGACTTGAGACTTGATCAGACAGACTGTCTTGTCTCCATTCCTCACGTCTCCTGCCCCTCTGTTCCCACTTTCTCCCTTGCAGACCCTGTTGTCTGACCCACGGACTGGGTCATTGAAAAGGAGAACTAAGCTCAGAGAGCAGCATAGTTCTGGAGTCTAAAAAGTCTAGGAGGGCAGTGCCATCATCTGGTGAAGACCATTATGCTGCATTATAACAGGATGATGGGCATCACATGACTAGACAGCAAGCTTGCCAAGGCAGTTCAGCTGTATAACAAAGTCACTATTTCAGTATCTCAGTGATGACTGTCCAAAATAGTTAAAAATAAGCATTCAAATAAAAACTGCAGATGTATAGCAAGTTCCATACTCTTTCAATTACAAGTATATCATGGGGCCAGGAAGATGTCTCAATAATAAAGGCACTTGTTGCTAAGCTCGATGGCTTGAGCTCAGATTCCTGCAACCCACATAAAAGCAAGATGGAGTAGTATGTATCTATAATCCTAGAATACCTACTGCAAAGTAGGAGGTGGAGTCAGGAGCATTCCCAGCTCATAGGCCAGCTAGCCTGGGGTGCACACACTACAGTGTACCAGAGATACTATGACTCCTAAGGTTATTCTCTGATTTCTACACAGGTGCTATGGCATATGCAGCCCCTCACACAAACACAGCCATTATATGCACACATAGACAAATATAGGGAGAGAGAGAGAGAGAGAGAGAGAGAGAGAGAGAGAGAGAGAGAGAGAGAGAGAATGTGTATCCTGTATCTATTCTTGAGATAACTGCTTATGAAAATAAGCTTTTGTGTTCATCTTTAGCTGAATCTGTATAAGCTTTTCTATGCTCAGAGTTTCACATACTAATTCTAAGTTGATAATACAAATCTCAACCTATAGAATAGAATTTAATAGAATTTAAACCCGTGTTTCAGACTCTCATTCCCACAAAATCAGCAATGTTTTATAAGCCTAGTTACCCACTAAACTACTTCCTGACTGCTGGCTGCCTTCTTCCAGGGAAAACCAGTAGTATGCCTTGCAATGTTTCACTTTGAATGCCCCTCTTTCCAGCTAAAAATGTTAAAGGGCAATGCTTCCTCCATTCATCTATCTGTGCTAGAACATCACAGCGATGCTGTACATCTAGTAACTGATACTTTATTCCTATCTCCCCCTAGAGATATAATACTGGGATTCTAGCAAGTCTTATGAGGGGCATAACTCTTGCTGTTTCTGGAAGACTTTCTTCAAAGAAAATAGAGACATTTTATAAACATGTGCACCCAACTGTTTACTGTATACTAGATACTGAAGACCTTTCCAGCAACAGACACAGAATTGAACAAGACAAAATAGGCAAATAGGCATTATGCATATGGAACTTATTTTCTAATAAGAGGAATTTAAAAAAAAGTGAATCCTGGTGTGATGATAACTGAGACAGGTTATCTTAAAACTGGTTACTGTGCACATAGTCCATTCTGGTAACACATTTGTGCTAAGAATCCTTAACAGTTCTGGAGATAAATTGAAGTCTAATTTCATGTAACAAAAAGTAATTTGCTTTTCAAGCTATTATTGTATTTTTAATTATGTGTATCACCTGGCGTGGGCGCTGTGAATTAAACCTGGGTCCTCCCAAGAGTGCCCAGAGCTCTTAGCCACTGAGCAGTCTCTTTAGCCTCTAATTTGCTTTGTAAAGGTCCTTTTGGTACACATTGATAGAAATGTACTGATAAACAGACATACATTGTAAATCTGTACTGGAAGTCTTTAATTCATAAGCAGACATCTATTCTGGAGTCTCAGAATTTTATGTCAAATACTTTTGAAATTACATAGCTTGTATTCTGAGTCTTCCAGTAGAATGCATTATGGAAAATTTGTAGTTTCCAAAAGACTTAAGGAGCCTGGAGAAAGGATTCAACTTCTTCCATCATACAAGGACCCTGTGTGAAAAGTGAGCACTGTTTATGTTTTATTGCTGAGATAATGAGCTCACCTCTGGTGGGATAAACTTCACCACTGACTACATATTGTTCCAACACTGACTGCACTGTATGTGCATGTCATTTCAATTCACTATTGATTACACTGTATGTGCATGTTGCCCTGGCATCAAACACACTGTATGTGTATGTTACTCTGGACTGACTGCAGCACTGTATGTAAATGTCACTCCAGCACCAACTACACAGTATGTGTACGCTGTCCTGGCACGAACGGCCCTGTATGTGCATGTTACTCCAGTCTTCATTAAGTTGACCTGAGATGCTGGCAAGTGTCAGAGACAGCCTGTGAAATGAAGTATGGGGCTGCGCTCCATGCCTCTGATACAGGGCAGTACAGCTTTCACAGTTAAGAGGGCAGGACATCAGCACTGAGAAGCATGGTGGAGTCACACGAAAATTTCCTCTGTGTTTGGAAGGAACCCATTCTGACAGGCAATGGAATGCTGGATACATTCTCAGTATCAGTGAGGAATGAGAGGATATTTGCCAGTTACACGCATCTGGGGAGGAGAGTAAGAAAAAGGAAGCCCAAAGCACATTTGGAGCACAGGATCCTGGCTCCTACCACAGAGCTCTTCTGTATGGAACAGAAGAATACAAATGATGGGGATCACCAGGCCCTTTACTTCAGTGTTTTGTCCTTTAGATAAGTGCCTATGGGAACATGACCACTGGAATGTCCTGAACAATGAACTTGAAACTCAGAGTGCCTATGGGTACTTGTCAAAAAGATCCAGATGTTTTAAAACCTGAATGTAAAGCTGCTTCGCAGCCCTCATCCAGCTGACAGCCCCAAAGTTATGAATGGCATATCTGAGCACAATGCATTAAAATAGGACCCATTATCTCTTGTACATGGGCTACACAGAGGACTGTGCAACAGTTTAATTACTACAGGAAAAATCTGGCCACAAACGGGCTAACATATGGGGTGCATAATCTCCATCAGGTATGTGATACAGACATTTAACTTCTCCATCTTCACTGTTGCAGGAGACAAATTAACTCAGCTTAGAGTAATACAGTCTTTGGTATAAATATATCCAAACGATAGAGATCAAATATTTAAATTATATTACATGTTGGGTAGTCTGTCCTAAGGCATTCTTCTTGCACATTGAGGAAGTATAGTCTAATGAAAAAGGCAGACGTGAAACAAAAAATCATGTAAGTAATGGCACATATGTAAAACACACAAAAAGACACAGGAAGTTTGATACAGGACATAAGTCTAATCAGAGGACGTCAACGAAGATCCAATCTTTGCTCAGCAGAATAAAAGATGTCTAGACCAATGTAGAAAGGATGGATGAAGTCCACAGAGAATTCAGGCAGACAACATTATAAGATGGCTTGTTTGTAGAAAGTACCAAATACTTTGCCTCTGACCAGAAACGACAATCAATACTGTTGTTGAGAAGAATTGATTCTGAAATACCAGATACTAAAAGCTGGTAGAGTATTCTATCTTAGGAGCAAGAACCTCAACAACATTCAGAGGTACCAAAACCAAAAATACCTCAAGTCCTTGCACCAGGAAGGCCACCAAGCAGAGTGGCCGCCAGCAAAGGTCAGAACCTGATGAGAAAGGCAACCCGGTAGGGTTGGGCCCAGAGTGGGTGGTGGGTTGGTTTCACATAGGTGACTGATCAAATGAGCACACAGGCTGAGAATAATGAGCAGGTTTGCCACAGTCCAGAACACAGTTGTAAATATGTGGAGAGAGGTGGGGGAGTATAATGGTGTTGAAGAACTGCAAATATGAGTATGAATTTATAACACAGACAGCTTAGGCACAAAGACACACTTTGATGTAAAAATAGGCAAGATATAAAAGAAAGAGAACAGTTCCTATTTGACATTTTGGGAAACAGTGATAATTATCCCAGGAGAAAAGCTCTGCCCCAGACCTTGGTTTCTAAATACCTTTCTCTGAAAAACAACACAAAACAAAACAAAAAGAATAGGTTACCTGGACCTATACCCCAGGCTTATAACAATAACTTAGATGAGGTACATTAATAAACACCCAAACCAGTGATTGAAAACAGAAGGGACAGTAGTATATATGTACATATGTACATGTGTGTGCAAGCATGCATGCACACACGTGTACACACACACACACACACACACACACACACATACACAACCTCATAGTGTCTCCATACAAATATTTAATGATGATAAAGGAAAATGAGTGACCTCTTTAGGAGCCTAGATGCCATCATCTTAACTAAGCCCTATATTTAACCCCACAGGGGAGGAGGAAGAACACTGCATCTCACCTGACGGGTGCAGCAAGAACAGAAATCCTTTCTGTGATTCTCCTGCCAAAGGTGGCTGACCTGACTCTAACATGGGAAACACCAGACAAACCCAAACAGAAGGATGCTCTATGAAATAACCATCTCTAGGTGTAAAACTTGACCAGGTAAAGAGAGACAGAGCTGAGGAACTGCCTGGGTTTAGAGAAGACTGGGGAGAAATGACAACCAGCACACACTACACATTTCTCCTTTCCTATGAGTGGCCTCCTTGGATTTTAGTGAAGCATTGAATTATGGTTTCTAGATGAAAGGGATACCGAAGTTCTTTCTTACAGTTAAAGAGACAGTGTATAACTTTCCTCTATTTTATTTATTTGTAGAATAAAATATAAACAAGTACAAACACTAAATAAAAAATTCTGGACCAAAGACATGGTTCAGTGGGTAAAAATATTTAACACACTAACCTGACAACTTTCATTTGATCCCAGGATCCACATACATGTGCCTGCACTCCCATACACACATACACATACAACAATAGTTAGTTTGAAAAATACTCTAAATTTTATTTTTAAAATATAGTGAGTACATGCAAAAATGTTCATACCTTCTGACATTGAAATAAAATGACAACAAATCATATTTAGTGCATCATATTATACCTGATTTTTTTTATTTTTTATTGTTATCATTGGTTTTTATGTATGTTGCTCTGTTTTATAATAGGATATTACAACTAAAGGTTTCTAGTTACCACTATAATAATAACCCTTCAAAAACTCTACAATGAAGAGGCAATCATGTTCTCAATTTTACACAAAGAACTAAGACTTATAAGCTTAAGTGGCTTGCCTGAATTTACATATGCTGGCAGCAGCAAAACTGGGATAGACACCTGAGTGCTCAGACTCCTGTATGATTTCCTTCCGGGCTCATAATCCTTTTGCAGCATTGAAGGATCATGCCAGGTCTGGAGAGACAGCTTAGTAAGAGGGCTTGCTCTTCCAGAGGACCTGAGTTTTGTTCCTAACACACACACACACACACACACACACACACACACACACACACACACACTCAGCAGCTCAGAGCTGTCCTTAACTGCAACTTCATGGCAATTCCACACACATAGTAGGCAATGACACTGACATGGACATACATATATACATACTATATATAGACAGACAGACACACACACGCATACACACACAAACATAAACCTTTAAAGAGGCCATGCCATCCTTCTAGTTTCCAAATCTTCACATGTTGCCCACTAATAAACTGCTGTGAATTTACCATAAGAAAAACTATAGTACAAGAGAGAAATCCACCTGGATAGAGATATTCACTAAACAGGTACTTTAAAATGACCCATAGAGGAATGACTAGTTTTGATATATCAACTTGATGAATTATTAATTACACTTATTTATCGTGTATATTCAAAAAAGCATAGGCATACAAAAGAACAAGGAACACATTTTTTTTTTTTTTTTTTTTTTTTTTTTGGTTTTTCGAGACAGGGTTTCTCTGTGTAGCCCTGGCTGTCCTGGAACTCACTCTGTAGACCAGGCTGGCCTCGAACTCAGAAATCCGCCTGCCTCTGCCTCCCGTGTGCTGGGATTAAAGGCGTGCGCCACCATGCCCGACTTAAGGAACAAATTTTGAGAGTCAGTACTCTTCTTCCATGTGGGTTCTGGGCATCACACTTAGGCTGTCGGCCTTTGTGTCAAGCTGCCTTGCACACTAAGCCATTTTGCCTGCCCCTTGATGAGATGTGCTACAATCATATATGAGTGATAATTATGGTGATAAACATGAAATCAAGAAATATTAATTAAAAATACAAAGTATATGATTCTAGTTACTTTCTGTTGCTTTGTGAAAGACACCATGACCAAAAGCAATTTGAGGAAGAAATGGTTCATATCAGTTTTTAGGTCCCAGTCTATCAACCGTGATACCCAAAGCAGGAACTTAAGGTAGGAGCTTGAAGCAGAGACCATGGAGGAATGCTACATACTGACTTCTTTATGAATGGCTCACATTCATGGACCTATATTATACAGTCTGAGCCTCTACCTAGGCATGGTACTGCCCACAGTGGGCTGGAACTTTGTACATCAATTATAATCAAGAAAATGTTGCAAAGACATGCACACAGGTAATCTAATAGAGGTAATTCTTTAATTTAGGGTCCTTTTTTACACGTGTGTCAAGCTGGTAAATAAGTTTAGCCATCACACACATACAAATATTTTAAAAAGTAAAATTTGTACATGAATAAAAGTAGTAAGTTGACAAATATTTTTAAATACTATTTAAAGAGAATTATAGATTGATGGGTGGGTTTTTCCTTTAAGAATAGTTTAATAGCGTCGGGCGTGGTGGCACACGCCTTTAATCCCAGCACCTGGGAGGCAGAGGCAGGCAGATTTCTGAGTTCGAGGCCAGCCTGGTCTACAGAGTAAGTTCCAAGACAGCCAGGGCTACACAGAGAAACCCTGTCTCGAAAAACCAAAAAAAAAAAAAAAAAAAAAAAAGTTTAATTAATAATGATTAAAAGAAGACATTAAGAGTTGAGGATGTAGCTCAGTTGGGAGAGTACTTGCACACCATGCTGTGTACCCTGGGCTGGAGCCCCAACATCCTGTAAGTCAGACATAGTGACACATGCCTAACATGCCAGGACTTGAGGTCAGAAGTTCAAGGTCATCCTTAGCTACATAGTTACTTCAAGGCTTATCCTTAGGTACATATGATGTTATCTAAATTAACTGATTAACAAATTAAATAAAAAACAAACCTATAGAAGAGTTCTGAGATCTTGACAAATGTCAAGAAAGTGCTGCACTGCTGTGCTTTTCCTGTGTCCTCCATGCCTCCTGTCACAGAAGATAAATGACAACTCCACTCATTTACAGGAACAGGGGTTAGCCTACTCTCTCCTTCTAGCCTTGGCCAGTCTGGAGGTCACTATACATCCCAAGATGGCCTCCGAACCCCACCTGGCTCAGCCTCTCAAGCACTGGGATTACAGGTATGAGCCCTTCTGCTCGGCTGCTATCTTCTTCCTTATGCCATTTTTAAAGCCAGTGTTATACACAAGTGTGCATTTGCAGTAATGCTTCAGAGTTGTATGGGTAAAATATTAAATAATTCAAAATATTAAAAATGGCACTCTGTTTAGGTAACCAATTCTATAATTTCATTAAAAAAACACAAATTTTAATATCATTTCGGGTATATTCAGGAATTCTGCTAGACACTGCTTAAACAAGCAAATCTCACTCTAGTCCAAAATGACTAAAATCCCAGAAATGATTACGAATATGAATTCAGATCATTTATGTATAAGCCTAAAGCTTATCTTCATAGACCACCAACCAATGTGATATCAGAGAAAACGCCAGTCATTGCACTACAGAGATTGGTATACCTTGCTCAGGTAACACATCATGCTATTAACTTCAAAGCCTAATATAAAATGTATGAGCTTAGAAAGTTTGGCCCCACTCTCCAATGACAACAGAAACATTCCTGTTATATAGAAATACCTGCATCAGAAAGAATTATTACTTTTATTAAGTGTATTAAATGTTCTCTTAAAGAAGTGGATAAAATACTGGTGAAGTCTGAAATGGTATGGGATTGAAAAAACATAAAAGATCAAAAATCTGAAGGAAGAGTAGAAAAAGGGAAATTGTAAGACTCAAGATTAGAGCTGGCTATGCTGGCCCAGCCTATACTCTCAACACTTGGGGACGAGGGAAAAGGATCAAAAGGTTTAAGGCCAGCTTTAGCACATATTGAGTTTATTACCAGCATAGTCAGTTCAAGACCAGCCTCTGCTACAGAGTGGCCTTGTGTTTAAAAAAAAAAAAGCTAGGACGGGAGGAATTCAATTCTGGACAAAGATGTAAAGGCTGGCACTGTCAAGAAATTCCCAGAGTAACTGAGAATGATGCCTATCAAAGTTAAGGAACCATGCACCAGATAGAAGGGCCATATCAGAGAAGACAGTGTCACCTGGTAGAAAAAGACACAGTCACGTTCAAAACCAGGAACTCAATCCCTTAAAAACCAGAGGTGTTCTGCCGACTCGGTATGACCGAGGAGTGCAATGCAGGAATGGCCGCTCTAACATCATGTGTCTATTAAGGTACGGATACAAAACATGTAAGCCCTAAGCCTCAGAAAGCAGTCTGACGATGTCATAGGCTGTGCAGGAAACCTTTGTCACTCTTACCCTGTCGTGCATGTGGATCACATGTAACCCTTCGCTTTTTTTCCTTGTGAGTTAATAGATTTAAAAATAGCCCACAGAGGCGATGAAGCTGTGTCAGTCCTGAACTGGTCTATCCTCTGCCTGTACCAAGCATGGTTTTTATTCTCAAAAACTATCTCTTCCTCAAAAGAGCTCACTGACGTTGTCATCCTTCCTATCAGCAGCCCCACTGGGCTCTGGTGAGTGACATCCAGACAGTTAAACTCAAAAGCTCCTTCAGAAGGGAGTTATTAAAATTCAAATGAGCTGGGCATATTGAAGAAGAAAGCGCTCGTTTGCATGCACACCTCTGCTCTTGGCCATCCCATTTAGTCCCACAGAGCAGGCGCTGGTTTTGTTTTTGTAAATGGGCTTTGGAGGCTGAGGTCAGCCTCCCACGGCCCCCGCTCCTCTAGGGTCATCATTAGTAGTGTGTGGGCTGAATAGATTTTCCTCTGAATCTAGCCAGCAAACCCGACGGGAAGGCAGCCCTCTCCCACAACCTGAAAATGCCAAAAATCCAACTGGCAAGATGGCCGGCCATGTGCAACACTCCAGCAGGCTGCTTGCTGTACAGCAGTTTCCAGCAAGGCTGCATACCGCAGCATCTCAGTACCACTGAGCTTCCTGCCTCTGAGCAGAGCCAGGGCTTCGGAAAATCACAGGCAAGCATGCCACAGTGAAGCCAGAACCCCTGAGAGATTCAGAGAAAATTTATTTCTGCCAAGAAATGTGGATATGGATCTGGGAGGGCAAAATGATATTTTATTTGCTAGAAAAGGAAAAAAAAAAACTTTTCTGAAAGCTTTGACTTGACCTCAGTTTTTACTTCGCTTCTCATGTTGATTTCTCACATTATAATCATTTTTAAATTTTAAAAGCTACCAATGAACAACTTAATAAGACTACAGCAAAAATATATGATCCTACATTATTTTGGCTATGGAAAGTTTAGATGATCATTTAGGAAGAATTGAACTTTTTCACAATGAAAATATCTCTATTATATGTACTTTAAGATCATATAATTCATAGCAATACAATCATTAAACTAATTTACTCATTATATGTGTTTATAGAGAACAATTATTATAATGATATAATCATATGTCAACTTTTATATGGAAAAATTAAAAGCAAACAGTGTTAATTCACAACCTTAAAATAAGAGTATACATTGTAACTCCAGAGACAAGCTACAAAAACAGTTCCTGGTTTGAAGCCCCGGGGATGGCTGCTTCCAGGGCCACATCACACAACAATACTTTCATTTTTAATGGAAAGATTTTATTTTGCATGAAATGTATTTATCCATTCACTCTTTCCATATTTCTTGCAGTTCATTTTAATTTACTTTAAAGCATTTTTAAAATAATTTAAAATAGTAATGGTCTTGCTATCATATAGTTACTGATTTGCCTAGACAGGAAAGAATAGAAGAAGTGACCACCACTGAAAGGACAATCACATCCGTGAAGCTGGCACTTGAGCCAGGACACACACAGTTCTAACAGTGTACACTTCTTCCTCACAACTCTGAAAACATATGCCATTAAAGAGCTCCTCTTTAGGAACTCACGTGGCATTATCTGGTTCCTGTTTAACAAAGGCACTGAAGCTCTATCTTCTAACATGGATGGCCACAACCAGGAGCATAGCAGGATAAACATGTATCAAGAAAAATCACAGGCTAGAAACAGGAGTTAGAGTCCACGACTCCAGCAACACAGAATGATCAGACAGGGCCAGGGACAAGGGCTGCTTCTCAGCCAGGCCTGGGATACAACAGACACCTGGATGTGCCTTCTCTACTTACACCAATGACTTACACTGTTAGTGAGACTGACAGAAAAAGCCGTGTGTGTGCTTATGTACTCTACGAATGACTAAATGGAAGACAGAATTTGCACAGAGCCGCCCACGATGAGACTACACAGTTTGCATATTTATCTACCAATTCCTTAACTAGCTTCCTCATCATCTAGGAAGATGGTCTGGCAGAAGACAACACGCGCCCCTTCAGATTTAATTTGTCTGATTCTATGGAGGCTTGCTTAAGGGCACACAGCTTACAGAACATGAAGAAAGAACGATAAAATCCAAGAAATGTGCTCACTTGCCTTTTTTTCCTCCTGTGACGAAGAAACCAATGGCTGCTCTAATAAAACTGCCTTCAGGCAGATAGCTGTAGTCAGTAGGAACTGTGGAGGCAGAAAAACGATCAAATTAACTAGTGAACTTGGTAAGGCTAATGAAGGAGAGGTAATGAACTCATGCTGCTGTGTCAACCTGTCAACAAGGTGGGGATGTTTATGCCATTAATCTCTGCATAATACTCTGGCTGCAATGAAGTCTATTAGAGTAAGGTAATCAACTAGGCTATACAGGAAAATTTAAAATGGTGACAAACCTAGGAGAGACTGAAAAAAAGAACACACAAAGGAAGGCTACTCCAGTGAAGTGGTATATAAATAAATAAATAAATAAATAAATAAATAAATAAATAAATAAAATCCCTGCATACTGTCACACCAATAAGCTCCAATCCCATGACCTCCACAGGGTAGGCAAGGAGCCTGTTGGGCATCTAAGCTTGGGTACTATCCTAGAGGCTTCCTCATGGGATGCTGCATTAACTGTACGAACTGAAGAAATTCAAGACCCAGTGTTAATTAACAGCACAATGATCTCTTACCTAAGCTAGAGACCTTCAAGTGACCAGCATGTACAAAGAACCCGATGTGGCTGCTGACCTGAACCAGTGAGTTAGTGACATTTCTGCTAGCTGAGTTCTGAGAGTTCCCTATGTCCTTTTCCTTCCAGTGCCCATAATTGTTTCATGAGACAGCTTTACTGCAATGAATGGCTCAACTGGAAAATTCCACTAGGAACAAGTAGCTGTGCTTTTCCATATACACAATTATTTTGTTCTGAAGGACCTGGGAGGAAGATGACTCACCACTAAGTGATCTGATTGATCTGAGTACATGGACCAAGTGCTCTGTAATACAACTATAAGTCTACCCTTCCCCCACACGCACGCGCATGTGCACGTGCGCATACACACACATACACACAAACAAACAAATAAAAAAAGCTACCAAACTCTGGTATTACGTGCTGTTTTTTGTTTTTTTGTTTTTTTTTTTGTTTTTTGTTGTTTTTTTGAGACAGGGTTTCTCTGTGTAGCCCTGGCTGTCCTGGAACTCACTCTGTAGATCAGGTTGGCCTCAAACTCAGAAATCCGCCTGCCTCTGCCTCCCAACCGCTGGGATTAAAGGCGTGAGCCACCACTGCCCAGCTTATGTGCTGTTTTACCAGGACACTAAGAACCCTGACTTTCAAAACTAACATTAGCAAGGGTTTCTTGTATCATTTTTGTGCTTTTAAATTCCTTCTCCTATGACAATATGACAACTTCCAGCTATATAAAGTTCATTATGTAGTGCTGGCTGTGGACCAGAATCCTCTTCCCCAAGTTGCAGAGTGACCAAGATAAGGACAACAAAATGACAGAGGTCCATGTTTATGGTCACGTTAGTAGATAAGCTGCCAGGAGTAAGTGAAGCTAAATTTAGTGAAGGGTCTTTGTTTCCTAAGCCTCTGTGGGGCAGATACAAGACGGCCACTGGGTCAGAACGCCATTTACAGATGTATTATGGTGGTTCTTTCCCCAAGAAAATCTCCAAGTAAAAACATATATTAAGCACATGGGAATTGTAATATTTTTATTGATTTATCAAAAGATACAAATAGAGAGGGCTTTGTTATTTGAAGAGCTAGGATTCCAAGCCCCAAGGAGGTACACATCTTTGAATGTGCTTAGCTCTTTACCTTTATAAAGCCATTGGGTAGAAAAATTCCAGTCAGAAGTAAAGAAGCAGGTTTTTATGAGAAAGAGGTCTCACTATGTAGCTCTGTATAAAGAGATTTTAAAAAATGAAACCTGACACTATTACTTTTAGTACAAATAAAATGTCTGTTCCAAGCTTCAAGGACCCAACTCTTTGTTTATGGACTTGTCAGGATACAAATCCTGCATATAATGCATGCAGTATTTCTTAGGTGCATATTGTTCATTTGTAAAGTACAGGAATTTGACTGATGCCCACACTACCCCCAAGGAAGGCAGAGAGAAAGTGTGAACGAACATGGAGTTTGGAGTTCAGTAAATCTACATTCAAAGCGCCACTTTCTGCCATGTGACCTTGAGTAAGTCTGGAAAGTCTCTCTTTACTTCATTTTGCTCAGAAACAAAAATAAAGATCCTAACACCCATCATGTGGACAATCCCCTTAAAGTACAGAACCCAGAATCAGCCATTCCTTCTTCCAGCTCTGGTATATGAGGACTTTCATCTTACCAGAAGTTCTGCTTTGATTTGAAGACAAGGTAGAGAGATGAAGATGTCCTAGCAGCCATATTGCATTTGATTGAAGACCAATCACTCCTGAGACACTGATAACCTGTTGTTGAAACAAAGCAGTACAGTAATAGGGCAAGGTCCAAGCTCTGTTTAATAAGAGGCCACTGTGAAGTCTCACGGACTGAGCAGGAGTTAGAGGTCAGGTTGGGAATGAGAAGCTCTAGAACAGGATGCTCATGTGCAGCTCCTATACTAGACCTGAATCTCAGAGGTAACCAATGAGCATTTGCTGAGTGAATCAATCCTTCAGTCAATCAAGCAAACAGTCAATCACAGCAGAAAGTACTGGCAGCATTCTTAGGTTTTACTGAGCAAAACTGTTATAAAAAAAAAAAAACTGGTAAAAGAAAGCTCAAAAAAGGGTGAGGATGTAGCTCAGTTGGTAGAGTGTTTGCCTGGTGTGCACAAGGCCATGGGTTCAGCTCCAACACTGCATAAACCAAGTGTGGTCACTCATTCCTGTCATTTCAGCCTGTTGGGAGGCAGAAGCAAGAGGATCAAGAGTTGAGAGTCATTCTCAACTACATAGTTTGAGGCTAGTCTGGAACACATGAGATCCTGACTCAAAAGAAAAGAAAATTTTAAATTTTAAAGTAGGAAGGGAGGAAAAGTTACTTAAGAATAAAGTATCTCTAAAAATAGGAAGAAATATCATATTGCTTTCTTTAAATAATTTCTCATTTCTTACTATAATCCATGAACACTTTAAAATAACAGTTTTCTAATTCTTCCAACTTTTAACAACTTAAATTTCAGTAAAATTCTTTTTTTTTTTGAGCACATTCTTATTCATATATGTAAAATATTTTTTTTTCTCTGCCCAGAAATTCATGCTTTTACAACACAAATTACTAAAACTTCTTTATGTGCTAGGTATTATAATTAGCTGTGTTTTATAAGAATGAAAACAAGTTTACTAAGTTTACTAAGCTGGAAAGCACTGGGTATAGCAAGAACGGCCGGGCACAAGGCTTGGGAAGAGGCGACCACACACTCAGTGTGGCACTGTTCCACTTCTTTTAGCCTGCACTTCCAAAGTTGATTCAGCAACCACGACATTTTAAAAGATAAAGATAATAAAGAAGATGAAGATGATCCCACCTCAGAAAAACAACAATGATAATTATTTACTCATCTGAGCTAGTGCCACCTGACCATTGCTTGCTTCCCTGGTATCTGGCCTGCCCTTTGGCCACCTTCCTTTTGTTTTGTCCCAAGAAGCTGGATAACCCTTGCAAGGTCATGTTTAATTTTTAAAGATGAATCAATAAGAATGTAACTTTTTTAAAAAGTCCGTTTTCTTTTATTCCAGGAGCAGGGCATATATTTCAGTGAACTCAGGTCCGTTTACTACTCTGAAACGCCCCATGAACTCAGCAAGAATGTTAGACTTTCATATTTGCCAGGAAAGACACACTACAACAAACAGTAGGAAAAGACAACAGAGGAGATGTGTGTCCCACCCAGGGACTGCAAGTTCCTCTTCTTACCTCAGTTAAGGTTCGAATGACTTCATTAAGTCTTGCTTGAAAGTGGGTGTTCTGGATGGCTTCTGACTTCAGCTGAAAGAATAAGCAGAAGCGACCAGGGCATGAGCAGTCATCTAGGTATGAGATGATTTATCAGCTGTCAGAATATTTCAAGCCCCTAAGCGGCGGTCTCCTCAAAGGCAGGGCCCAGGATTTACACTGATTTCTTAGCACCTATGCACAGTGGTACACAGCAGTGCTTCCAAGTTATACTGCATGAACAAAGGCCAGAAAATTAAGAACTGTGATAAACTTACACACATTTATGTCCAATGGGACAATGTTTCAGAATAAAACATTACTTCGCAAAGATTTAAGCTGGAACATTATAGGTATGAACTGTAATTCCTGTGCATGAATTTTGCGATTTCTTATGCTGCAGTCACTCTCTTGGGCCGGAAGCTCTATGGAAGGTACTTACCTTGGGAGGTTTAATTCCTATAAACTAAGATCAAGGAACAAATCTCTCCAGAAAGAATTCGCAGCCAAGAGCACTTTTGCACAGAGCGGGTACTGAAGGCCCCTAAGTAACTGTCACCATGAGCATAAACGTCTTTGCCCCTAGAACAGTACGCTAACACCACTCTATTGCTGCTATGGTTAGGCACCCATCTAAATTCCCTCACTTCAGAGGTCCTGGCTTTACCTGCATGACATCCACATCGGAGCCTACCAGTGCCACCAGGCCATGAACGGCAGCCAGACAGAGCATGGTGGGGGCACCCTGCAAACCAAGAATCAAGAGTCAGAAGCAAAATACCTCTTGGGTTTGAAATTTATGTAAGTTAGTGTTGCACAGTCAAGTAAATGGCTAAAATTGAAATAAATACATAGGATCAATATGATTAACAATTGATAATCGACCCCCCAAATAAAATCAGACTAACACAAAGTAAAACATTAAAGCTGTTATGTCTTAGAAATGATAAGAAGCTGCCTATTTTTCCAGAAAATCTAACGTTGCTTTAAAAGTTAAGGCATTATCAAATAGCCAGCTTTTAAAAAATAAAATAACCTACAATGGCTGACATGTTAAACTACTTATAAAAGTATACATCTCTTTCACTTGAAATTACCCACATATGCTACATAATTTAGCAGTTCCTATAAAGAATCCAATAAATCAGTCCTTTTTTCCTTTATAAAAATTTATAATAGCATACAGAAGGTGACTTTTTACCTCTGTCAGGACAACTTTAATCCAGCTGGGGCGAAGTCTGTTGCCCAAGTCTTCAGCTTTTCCATGTCCACACACAGACAAACCATAAACCAAGTTTCCTAATGCCAGTGCAAAGCCTGAAGTCTGGTACAAATAAAAATAGGGGTGAGGAAAAACAAGCCATAGATTAGGAGTCATATAGAACATATATAATGTATAGAGAAAAATCAAGCATTTCCTATCCCTAAGTTTGATATAGATTTTGGAAACAGAGTTTGTCTGTAAGGAGTTGCCTTGGGAGAATAATTCTTACTGTCAATCAATGAATCTAAATTCTCAGGACAGGGTATGAGTGAAAAGCTGAAGGTTCACCAACCAAGGTCAAATCACCTCCTAAGCAAGAAAATGTGCAGCATAGGAATACTTCTGACTGTGACTTGACTCTAAAGAGAAACTCTAAGTATCTCACACAAGCTCAACTGGGCAGCATTTTCTTGTGATTAGCTCATCTCGCTTAGCATCTCATAGCGCATGTCAAAGGTTTCTTTTTAAAGAGTGATTATTATTTAAGAATGATCATTTTAAGCCTACTTTTTGAGAATTTAAACTTTCCTTTACATCATCACTTATGAATAGAGATTATCTGTCTTG
Source organism: Mus pahari (assembly GCF_900095145.1). Classification (NCBI taxonomy): domain Eukaryota; kingdom Metazoa; phylum Chordata; class Mammalia; order Rodentia; family Muridae; genus Mus; species Mus pahari. Next base: position 40,357,267 of record NC_034595.1, on the reverse strand, counting down.
AGTTTGCCAGAGTTTGACTTAATCAGAGCCCAGTAAGCATTCATAACTTTATAAAGTTTTATCATTACTCTTATGTATGTCTTACAAATTGAAATTCCTGTGTCCTCTCAACACAGTTTCTTGCTTTACTTGAATTTCACTCTAGCCACATATTTTAGGATTTTATGAATGTCGAGTGATGATTTGAAAAAGAAAAATCAAAGCTGGACATGTTGGCACACACCTTCAATTCCAGCACTGGGAGGGCAGAGGCAAGCAGATCTCCAATGGGGCCAGCCTGGTCTACACATTCCAGTTCTAGCTCAGCCAGAGCTACACCCAACCTGGACACCTATGCCCAATCAACATGTTCTCAGCCAAATGTCCACAAAAGCTGAGACATAAAACAAGGGAAGAGTATCTGGTGGCCACTGGCTGCTGGTACCATTCTAGACAGAACAGAGTCCATCCCACTAAGTGAGTCAGAGAGCAGCATGCAGTCGCACCAAGAAGCTAAGGAGAGAGACCACTGAGGGATACATTACAACCTGTTGGTTGTTCTCTACTAACAGCTGAAGCTTGTTCATAATATCTTCAGCCTCCGCAGCTTCAACAACGCCAGCACTGAAAGCTGATGCACACACACAGCTAAGTGTGTAGGCGATGACCTGAGAAGAAAACAGAGCAGAGAAAAATGTTTGCTTACAGATAAAAAAATCAAAGACCACAGCTTAGTTGCTAAGCTCATCCAAAGTTCTCCCAGAGGAACTGAATTTAGATACGGATACCCCAAACTGGGTAACAGTTTTCTGTCTGACTTATATTGTGTTTCACAACAGGCTCAAGACGGGGATCATCTTAGATAGGATTTGGAGGTTCAAATGCACATAGCTATGAGACAAAACCAGGATTCAAATGGAGGTCTTAAGCCATTAAACCTGTGGTTCTCAACCCTGTAGGTCATGGCCCCTTTGGAAATCCTGTATCTCCAAAAAATATTTATATTACAATTCAAAACAGTAGCAAAATCACAATAACGAGGTAGCAAGAAAAATAATTTTATGGTTGGGAGGTCCCCACAACTTGAGGCACTGTACTAAAGGGCCGCAGGGTTGGGAGCACTGCTATAAACCAAAGCAGCCTTGCAGTGCCGTGCCACAACACAGCACATTTCAACAGCACACAGAAATAGATCTTCACTGGCTATGAAGTACCCTGCACTCCACCCACACTCCCAGGAGAGGGTGGTAAAGATGTGAAACACAGCCATGTTTCCAATCCCTAGGAGGGCCCAAGAGCATGAATGAACAGGAACTGCGTGAAACTGAGAGGGGTTTTGCAGACATCACTGTATGGTGTGCAAACTTAGCAAGTAAATGATGAACAAAGAAAACCTGATAATGGGAGCAGAGTGTTCCAAACTGACCATCTGCAGGACCGGTAAGTTTGAGAAAGTTAGTTTCTGCAAACCTCAGAACCACAGCTTACAGTGCTCTTCCTGCTCTGTCCAGTATTCACCATCAAGCCCTTCCTCATAAAGATGCAGTTTTGATTAAGGACAAAGTTCAACTCCCTGCACTGGCTGATGTATAAAAATGCAAGCAGCTTACAAGGAAGCAGCCAGATATAAAACATCTGAGGAGGGGCAAGACTCCTTACTGGTGGACTTATTAATCAAAGGACCACAGCAGACAAAAGCATCTGTTAGAATAAAATAACCTTGTTCTTGCTGATCAATCAAATAGTTCTTTCTTTGACATAAAGATACATTTTATATATGTGTGTGTGTATATATATATATATATATATATATATATATGTGTGTGTGTGTGTGTACATATACTCATACTTTTAAATCATGCACCACAAAACTTGAACCTTCTGTAACACAAAGAAATTCCCCAATTCAACAAATCCCATTGCTGAAAACAGAGGGGCTGATCGGGGAAACAGAGCAGCCATTATGTCCCCATCAATAGCTTGTGGGCAGGCTGGGAATCTGCTCTAATGAGAGGGAGAATCTGGCCCGGCCACAAGGTCATCCCTGCCCCCCCCCCAACAGCGGCCATGGGCAGCTCAGCTTTACCTGGCCACCACAGAGAAGACATGACCCATAGCTAAAGCATCCCAGCTCAGCGTGGGTCACACGTGTCAGCGGTGTCACACCAAACTCTATGGATGCATATTTTTCTGCCACACCAGAGGAAAAAAAACCTTTTCACCAAATGTGGTAAAGGGAATTTCCTCCATAATTTTCATATTAGTGTGCACTTACGTGTGGCTCCTTAAGTTTGATTCTGACTTGTTTTTAAAGTTACATTTCACTTCAGAACAATTCTGAAAAGCCTTGGTTTAACCTCCAGAGGTGTGTGCATTCTCTAACGGTCTTTATCCCATATACCACGTGTAAGTCTGAGTATGATCTGGAGGCCATAGTGTTGTATGGCTTGCTATTCAGCCTCTCTCCTTACCGCCCTAAGTGGGAACTTCACCTGGAGGGCCACTAAACCATGAGATGAGAAAACAGCAGTGACGTAGCAGCGAAAGTCAGCGGAGCACGGCGAGAAGGGCCCCACCGCCTACCTCCTGAAATGTCCTGCTCTGGCTCCCGCTCTCATCTAGGTATGTAGACAGCTTCCGCAGAGATGCTGCCACATGAACTCGTGACTCCGTGTGGCTGCTGTGGCTCATGAGGGACAGGGCAAGTCCAACTCCCAGAATACAGCCGGTGCTTGGATGCCAAAAGAGACAGTGTCAGGGTCACACACAACGTGACTGTTCCACACTTGCACAGGAGCTATGGTGCTCTGAAGCTGAAGTGAAACAGAGGGTTCCACTTCTGTCTGGCTCAAGGCGCTCTCTGACTCCCGACTTCTTTTCTCAAAAGGAAAAGTTTGTATCAAAACCTAAATGCAGGGTTGGGGCTGTCATTAGTAATGCTCTTAACTGAGGTTCTACTTTCAATCCTCAGTAGAGGGGAGAGAGGGAGAGGGAGAGGGACAGGGACAGGGACAGGGACAGGGACAGGGACAGGGACAGGGACAGGGAGAGAGAATGAATATGCCCTGGACCACCAGACAGTAACAAGACACAAAGCCTGGCTTAAACTCCGGTGAGAACCAGCTCTATTCCTGCCCTCACAGGATGCGCAGATCCTCCCCTCTGGCCCGTGCTTAAGGAGAGATGGGTCAAACTGCAAAGTGGGAGCTGAGGCGCTGGTTACGATAGGAGCAGTGCAGAGCGCAGTGGTACTGAGGGCTCTGTGTTTCCCAGTCAACTGCAACAAGCGGAATCTCTTTCTTAAAGAAACCGTGCATTCATCTGTGCACAATGACATTAATCCTTCTTTCCCCTCTGCTCTCTGAGTACCACTGGGTCAGAAGAGAAAATGGACAAATGACAGGCTTGTCAAAAGTTACCCCTTGTGACAATTCAATTGGAATCTGGGGCTTTGTGTCCCAATCCTCTGGAAGGACACATACCATTTAAAGAAAAGAATTGCTCTCATGAAAATTCAGGTTAACATTCTAACATAGTGCACCTGTGGCCATTTTTCCTTTTAAAAGTTTTCCTCATTACTGTTGTCTTTTAACTGGAGGTAATGTCAAGCATTTCAGAAAACATGTGATTAGTGCTGATTTGGCAAAACCCCATCCCCTGATGATATACACAGCTGAAGCAGGCATTCCAGAGCTTATTCTCCAACATCCATATAGAGTAATTTTTCTCTTAAATGGCACTTATGACTTTGGCTGGTGTTGAGAACCTTCCTATGAACACCCCAGTAACATGCACCCAAAGAACTCTGTGTAAAAAGAGTCTCCGTACCTCATAATAGAGACCCAGAAGGGTACATGGGATTCAAGATGTGCTCAAGAGTACACAGACAGCTTTCAGGAGAGCACAACGAGAAAGAGGGATTGCAGTCCCCAGGCTTTGGCTCGATCTGACATGCCCAAGGCCCCTCTCATGTCCTGCAACACACTGTATGACACCCATGAAGAGGCAACTTAGTGGTTTTCTAGTTTCTGTTGCAAAACAAGCAGCACCAGGGAGTCCTGTGTGCAGAAGCCAATGCACCAGCATCCTTCAGTCAGGCAGGGCTGCTCTAACAAGTTCAACAGATAATTCATTTCCCACCAGCTAAACCAACACCTAGGGCTGCATGCTCTAGGGCGGCATCAAATTTCTGAAGGAAGGCGACTTTTGATTGGAAGGAATTTAAAGATTTTGTTTTAATTAGGAATCTACAGGGAAAGTTTTTAAGCTATCTTTCCATATTGGCACATGTAGAACAGACAGAATTAGACAATGGTATAATTAGACACAGTCTGATTCATATTTTGACAAATTTGACTACTGTTCTTCCTTTGACTGTGTAATTGCGACTTATCCTTCATACTTAAATGATTCTTCCTTGGGACACCATCCCAAGCCCAGGAGGGAATCTCTTTGAAACTCTCACATAGCCCCTGGTATAAGGTATGTCCTACAATTTTAATTATAAATTATGAAAAGAAACTCTTTGGGGAATTACTTCTTCTCTGACCTCACAGTTCTTCAACAGTAGATTTTTATTTTTTCTTCACTACAGTATACCTTCAGCCTCTGGTATTTGACTTGATGAATGGAGTCACTAGTCCAGTATTTGCTGTTTGCTGAAGAATTGGCTAAGTGAGTTTTATAAATGTTGGGTAGACAGAGTATCTACAGAGACAATGAGGGGACTACACATACATGTGCATACTCATACACATGCACAATTCATGATGTCTAAGTTTAGTTGGCAAAAGTAAATGTACTATATAAGATTCAATCAGGAAAACTCAATTTCTATTTCTTGCCAAACTAAGTGAAGAGAGACAAATGTATTTGCACGGTCAGATGATTTCTTCCAACACTCAAATAAGAATCGGGTTTGCTGTTCTTCATGAACAAGGAAGTTCATAGATTCTGCTTTTCAAGGTATCCTAAAGTTCTGCAGCACTTCAAAAGAGACAAGTGACTTTCTACGCTAAAGTTCTAAGGCACAGTTACAATTCTATTTGGGGCTGCAGTATTAGCTGACTGTTGCATAATATGAATATACAATCTAACTCTCTGTATACATGTGTTGAATGATATCTGTAATAAGTCAGATACCCTTAGTGCATATCTTGAATGTTAACCTTTCTCTTCTGATTTAAATAATCCATTGCCCTTCCAAATGGTTTCTTTGTTGTTCCCACTGCCCCTCAATTTTCAGTCTGCACCTAGAAAACATCCCTAAGGATTTATTTCTTTTCATTTCAAATCTTTCATGTTTTAATGTCCTAAGTCTTAAAAACTACCCCAAATGATTAGTTCGCCACTTCCACCCATTTAACCCACTCTGGGATCTTCTGGATATGTCTGTCAGCTCTATACCACAGTCACTTGGACAGACATAGTGTTCACATGATCTGTCCACTGAAAACAAAAGGGAGTTAAGGGTTGGTGCCTCCATCCACTAAAGTGAAAACGGCCGATGATGTTGGATAGTCGACAGTGTTTGGAGTTGCTAGTATAAATACTCGACAGGAAGAAATGAAGATGTTAAAAGGAGTTTTAATCATAATGTTCTACACATGGGCTGGAGATGGCTCGGTGGGTAAGAGTGACTGGTGTGAAAGCAAGAGGCTTGAATCCCAGCATGCATGAAAAAGCTGGACATAATCTTGGTGCTTGTAACTTCAGCATGAAGAGATGGAGATTTGTGACAAGCTCTCCCAGCCAAAACAGTAGGCTTCAAGAATAGTGAGAGGCCCTATCCTAAAACACACAACGGAGAACAATAATGAAGCCCCCCCCCATATCCTCCTGTGTGTGCATGGACTAGGTGCATGCATGTGCACTCAGGAAGGAAGGGAGGGAGGGAGGGAGGAAGGGAGGGAGGGA
>NC_034595.1:40331356-40350687 GCF_900095145.1 Mus pahari | reverse complement strand
TTTTTTTTTTTTTTAATTAGTGGGAACAATTGAATGTCAATAACGATGATGACAATAATAATGCTGCCATATTGCCAAGTATGAAATGCTTTCTTCCCACTGAACTGTGTTCTTCACACTGTAGTACACAAGACAAAATAAAAATGGTTTTGAATTCAGATGTCCTAGGCCCATTTCTTAATTCTGCCACTGATGAGGCAAAAGCTCAGAGACTAGCTCTCTTTATCCACACACTGATGAAGAGTCCGGCTTCGAGCTCTCTCCTGGGTGTGATCAGGACTTAAGTACACAAAGTGCACACGTGAAAACATAGTTGGGGGACAAGTGCGACTTGAGAAAGAACGTCGCCCAAGGCTGACAACTCAGGTCACTGATGGATGGAGTGAGGGAATACTGAGCTCCACTAATAGTAGGAATGCTGAAGTGTGGATGGGAAGGGGAAGCCTGCTTGGAAGCTTGGACCTTTAACTGGGCTCTAATGCACAAGCACCTCTTCCCAGTGAGGAGGTGTTTCACACGATCCTGTTCAACATTCCCTGTCCAGGCCCACTCTTAAATACTGCTCTTTACTACAAAGATGAAAATTGGGAGGAAAAGAATGAGGAAATAAGGATCTTATCAATCATGAAAATAAAATTTAAGGTTAGATACACTTAGACATGTGATGCCTTTAAGACATAAACACCTATACCACAGAGATGGATGGAAACTGTATGTGAGCTGATCTCTACAGTCCCAGTCTGTGAACACCTTGCAGTGTTTGAATGGCAAGCGTTTCCATATCTTTCTAACATCTGGAGCTATGGCTATGGGGAGTATCTGGGGAAAATGGACAGGAAGAAAGGAAAGGTCTGATGCGGGATTCCTACTTGTTGGCTAACAAGGCAATAGCAATGCAAATATTAGACTCGAAATCTCAATGATATGATTTGAACAATAACTGCAAGCCCTATTCCTCTCTTTAGTCATTTTCTACATTAAGAAGACTTCAACCTCAAACTCCCTTCCTGTATTCAGACTGTACTCTAAAGAAGTTACAGGATCCCTGAGGATCTCTTGAGGAGCTGTCAGGTCTCTATTCAGTCTGATTCTGCATATAAAGATCTCATCAGTCCACCTACTACAGAGACCAACTGTATTTATGATAAAATCCTCCATAAGCTTCCCTTTGTATGGCTACGTCAGTACTTTATCTGTTCTTCCTTAGTCTGAGCCCAACAAACTAGATGCTATCTATGGATAACAGAAAAGGGTAAACTGCTAGTTCTAATCCATTGTGTTTCCTAGAAACAATGGACCCCAGAGTATTCAAACCTGAGATTCCAAAACATAGAGGTAAAATAAGGTGCAAGCTATTGTTGATAATATTCCAAAAAACCTAACAAAACCATATAATTCAGCCATACAACTCTAAGATTAGAGATTAAATGTATATCAGTTTTTATATTATTCTTCTTCTATGGTTATTTTCACTTTGTTATCTTTCAATATTAGAATGAAACCACAGAATTTAAGATGTTTCATTAAAAAAAATCTTTACAAAGCATGAGGACCAAATGGGGGTTGGTGGAAGACCCATAACTATTAAAACGATTGTGAACCTCTGATATAATAAATGGCTGTTTCCATTTGATGCTCCAGACAATGGTTTTATAGGGACATTCAAATCATCAAAGGCTCTCTTTGCCCACTCCTATTCAAATCATTTCAGTTAATCTTGAAGCAAGGTTAAGTGAGGCATTCTGGTCAGCAGGTCCAAAGCAAGACAGAAGTCTTGGTGACAAGAGGATTGAGCTACAAAATGGCACACACTGTTCTGCACTTAGTGAACTGTCCACTGATAGCAGGGTTTAGGAACAAAGCAGTTTTGATGTAAGATTATTTACAATTACAACTGAACACTCTCTGCAACTGAGCTTAATTAAGATCAGATCCTGCAAACACTTCACCACAGCCTCGAAGGCTTGCTGCAAGCATCAGGCAAACATCAAGCATCAGTTACGAGCGTAACAACATACTTGTATTCAAGACTGGGGTCAAAACAGCAGCTTTCCAGGGCATCCAAAGACTTCATTAGAAGAAGGTTCATCTGTCGTCCAGACATGTCACTAGATAAGGAGACAGGGACAATGGATTACTAGTAATCACTCAAGTTCAAGTTCATGTTCCAAGTTCATGGAATACCTGGGAGTGTGAGGATCAATGGCAGAGTGCTTCTACAGTATGTATAAGACTCTGGATTTGATCCCCAGTATCACAAGACAAAGGAACTGCATTCTGGTCCAGAGAGATGGCTTGTCTAACACATTCAGTGAGCCTGATGATCTATGTTTGATCCCCAGAACCAACATAATGAACAGAGACAAATGATTCCTGAAAATTATTCTCCAATCTCCACATGTGCACCATGGCATGCAGGCCACACACATGTTAACATATATACAGATAGATACATGTTAATTTAAAAGTCAAAGTTCTTCAAATAAGTCTTTTTCTGTCACTATATACTGGAAATTTCAGCATCCCTTTATATGTAAAAGAAATGTAGTAACAATAAGGGTGACTCACACATGCTCGTTCTGTAGACACAGTAACTGTGAAAATTATTCAGTAATCAAGTTCCAAAGGATGTAACCAATTACAAATAATAAGTCCTAAAGCTTCCTTTGAATTCTCTCTGTGTATTTAAATCTGAAATCACTGAAGAACACAATTTCAAATATTTCTAAGAATGTAAGAGATGCTTTTGGAGCAAATTGAATAAAAAAAAAAACCATTGATAAAGTTGTTATTCAATCCAAATTTCTCTTTTGAGAGGAATGCAGCTTGTGACTCCATGTCTCAGTGGTACAGGTTGCCTGGTAGTCTTATTCCTTTAATTATATAGTTTTTAAGGGGGGAAATTTCCTAGCCCCACATTTTTGTGCTTCTATATAACAATTGGTTTTTATAATTGTCTTAGTGAGAATTAAGACTGGATAGTAAAAGAAACAGATGGGCACTCTCTGGCTCTTTCCTCAGACAAAGCAGTGGGCTTCCCCACTCACACTGCATTACCCAGGGCTCCCCTTCTCTTCATCCTCAGATCATACAGGGTGAAATGTAGCCCAAGAATATCAAGCAGCCAGAGAACACTTTATAGCTTCCAAACCAAGATTACAGCAGTGCTTGTAAACATGGATTATACTGTGGCATGAGAGAAGCCCTGGTGGACAGACAGAAAGACAGGCAGATGAGATACACACACACACACACACACACACACACACACACACACGCACGCACACGCACACGCACACGCGCACACACACACACAGGGTTTAAGAGGGGCATTAAATAAATAAGTTCCTTTAGAATTATTCTCAGGAATAAAGTATAATTAAATATTCTCATATTGAAATCATATGCACATCTTCTACAGGTTACTATGACAAGAGGCAAGGAGCTTCGTGTAATGAACCTTCCTGAATAACCCTAGCTAGGAATTCAAATTCAGGAAAATCCTAAGTCAGATTCACTGTGATGAGTCTCTTCTAGGAGGTAGAATGTAGTCTGAGAACAATGCAGTGCTGACATCTGTTCTCTTAAGGAGTACTTCACACACCCATCTCAAGCCAATAGCTCTCTTGGTACTTACCTTTATTTTATATTATTTATATTACTTGTAAGTATTTTGCCTGAATGTCTGTTTGTGCACCATGTGCGTGCCTAGCGTCCAAGGAAGCCAGAAAAGGGAATAGGATCCTCTGGGACTGGATTTACAGATGCTTGTGAGCTGCTATGAGGGTGCTGGGAATCAAACTCCAGCCCTTTGAAAGTGCAGCCAGGGCTCTTAACCACTGAGCTATATCTCCAGCCCCTATGCTTGATTATATTTTTAAGATTCATTTTACTTTACGTTTTCTGTCTGTGCTTGGCGCCTGTGCAGGGGTGTGTGCATATGAGTGTGGATGCCCTTAGATGCTAGAAGAGCGTATTAGAGCCCCTGGAGCTACAGTTACAGTTACACTGAGCCACCCAACAAGGTACTAGGTGCCAAAGTCAGGTTGTTTGGAAAAGCAGCAAGCACTCCTAACCTCTGAGTCAGTTCTACAGCCCCTAACTTTTATGTTAGGGGGAAAAAAAAAAGCAGCAACAACAAAAAGACAAGTCTGAAAAACTATAACATCTGGTAATATTGCAATGAAATAGTTCTGATTTCTCTGCTCTAAAAGAAATGGGCAAGTAGGAATCAGGGATTCCTATGTGTTGGTGACCATACTATCAAAACACAGGTCCCAAGAAAAGAATAGTGTTATTAGGTAAAGTTAACGTCTGTAGGTACTTGGGGCCAGGCATGGTGGTACATGCTTTTAATCCCAGTACTCATGACTTTGAGACCAGCCTGGTCTGCACACCCAGTTCTAGGACAGCCAGGGCTGCATAGAATGACTCTGTCTTAAAAAACAATGAAACAAACCAGTCTACCAGTGTTCTCAGTAACTCAGCCACAGATGAGCTACCTGTGTCCTTGCCCAGGATTCCTTGCAGGTACAAATTCAAGTAAGAGAGAGAGGGGTGGGAGGAAACCAGGGAAGGATGATTAAGTCAAACCCCAGTGCAAACCTGATCATCATAAATCCAGTGCATCACCTTATCCCAAGTTAATGAAGAAGTGAGCCCAGCCGGGATGGGATGAAGCGAGTCGCCTACAACTGAACTGCCAAGGGCTCAGTTTTAGATGTAAAAACATACGGCTTGAAAGGAAACTGAGGAAGAGCCCCAACACAGATGGTGAGGAAAGCACCAGTTGTTGCACAGCAGCAAAGGGGAAAATCACTTTGAAGCCTTAAGCTGTTACAAAACACTTTATGTTCTATCAGACACGGGAGGAAGGGAGGCGTTGATTCCCATGCAAGGGGCATATTCTTTGTTCACATCTAGAGCTGGGCCTCCATGAATATTCTGGGCATGTCTCATTTTCATTTGCAGATACTATGCCAGTCACTCCACTTGTCTGACAGATGCTTCCAGAAGCTAAAGATGTCCTCTTGATATATACCATTCCCAAGAGCAATAGTAATCTCTCCCAAAACACAATAGTGTTTGTTCAAGGTAAGCAAATTACAAACACTTAAATTGAGCACTTTAGATCTGTGTAACATCATTCATTTTATCCACAACACAGCGTTTGCTTTGGGACCACTAAATGCTACCAACTAGTAAGTGTAATACATCTAACATCATAGCTAGATGTTTCTCCCTATATCCTATTTCCAGTGTAGGAGGAAGCGGCTAAAGTCCAAGTCACTACCATCAATATTCACAGTAAACATATATTCATGTCAGACTGAACTACGAACAACCTGGATACATAAAATTCTAAGGTTTAATATAAAATACAGGGAAAAGACAAATTATTAACAAAGCTAAGATAGTTTCATTGATGTGTAGGAAAACTTGCCCATTTAATGGAATTTTCCACCTGGGTCTTTCATATTCCATTTGCGCCATTCACTGATAATGCTTAGCAGCCGAAAAATGAGCAATCAAACCGAATAAAGCGCCCAGCATAATATGCACAGATTAGGACTCTTTAAAGATTACTAACTGAAGCCAGGGCATAGAACAAAAGCAGCATGTTAAAGCTGAGTACATGCTGTTCTCGAGTGATTCGGTGACTCCCAGCACCTCTTTGCTACATGGGACTCCCCAGTTGTTTCTTCCCAGTTTATGGAGATGTCAATAAAGGAGCAACAATGAGGGGGGAGGGGGAAGTTTCTCTAAGACTGGTGTTCATGCCTGTTAATTATACATTTGTACTACTATCTCAGCCTGAGATGGTTGTCAAGTAACCAGTCACTTGAATAATGACCCTTAAAGAATACTAATATCCATGTAATCTTTTAGGCAGCCAAATTCACCCATATATGAAAATAAACAATCAATTCAACCATTTCAAAAAGATAAGCAAGCATATACTGCTCAGATGCAATGTTTAGGTGCCTGCATGTATGTGTGTATGTATGAGTGTGTGTGTGTGTGTGTGTGTGTGTGTGTGTACCTATATCTATATATTCCATCACCTAAATCACAAAGAGGAAACATAGCAATACTTCAATCAACTGTACCTGAGTTTCTCTTCACACAAGCGAGAGAGAAACATCCCCAACGCAAGGCCCATGTGGATTTGCACGGCCTGAGATTCATCAGCACTTGGTTTCCCAGGTAACCTGGCAGTCAGCATGTTCAGGATTTCCTCAACCTTCTCTTTGCATGAGATAATGAAAACTGGCACTAGGAGAGACAAAGCCGTGGCGGCAGCAGAGCGCGCAATAGCACTTGCCGTATTCTCACCAGAATAGGACTTCTAGGGCAAGCAAAGAAAGAAATCGGGTTAGCCTCTTGCTTAAAACACAAAGGGTGCACATCTATCACATGGGTGCTGTGGCAATATAAGCTTCTCCTACACCTGCACATTAAGGAGACTCTCACTGTGTTTGTGCACACCCAGCTTTCAGTCAATGTGCCCATCTACTACCGAGTAACCAGTAACGTGCTCTGAAATGTCAAAGATGGAATTCTAAGTGCCCATGTTTCGAGGTTGTGGATTTTCTCACTATATAAATTCAGTTTCAGTGTTTTTAAAAGCCTGCATGCATATAACAGGAAAGCCAAATGGGAAGCTATCTGAACATAGAGATGCCATATTACAATTGTCCAGAAAGCTAGGACTCGTCCAGAAAAGAAAAGGGAAAGGGATGTGGATAAGAGTTAAGTTTTCTACAGAGGAGCAGGTGGAAGTTCAGCACAAGGATCTATTGGCACATCTCCCAAATGGGTTTTTTTTTTTGTGGGAACACAACCCAATAGATGGATTATTTTCTACAGGGGGTTAATTCCTTTTAATTAAGAGGAAAGTTGAAATTCTAAATCTTCTGGTTACAAAGCAATAACCAGCTATTCAAAAGGAAACTGGGGGCTCTACATGTGCCTTCTGATATGCAATTATGGAAAGAAAAATGAATAACAGCCTTAATAAAATGACAGAGAGCTGAACATGAACAGGATCTGTAAGAGTCCCACATTAGAGCCCTCTACCACACATGCTACACATTTCATAAATGTGTCTCAAGTAGGGAAGAAAGCCTCTCTACCACCCTCAGTGCTATCCAGTTTGGATTTTCAGACATGCCATGAAAGCGGCCTTCATTCCCAGCAGTCAAAGCACCGCACGATGTATTTTAATTCTGTATCCCTGTATCTCCCTAAGTTTTAGGACTTTAAGGATGAAAATCAAGCATGTAGGACATCATACTGAATACTAATATAACATTTCCAAATGGCAATGTTTCTTAAATGAACTCATATACATATGACACAGAAAATAAAGGAAGTGACTTTTGAAATATGTCCTTAAAATATGCAATAATGTAAAAAGAATTAAAGAGGTAAGCAGTAATTCTGAACTGGCCAATAAAGAGTTTGTCTTACTGGTTCATAAGGATTATGCAGAATGCCTAGGCTTCTCATGTAGTGCCTGTTCTGGTGTCTGACCCGCACAGTTACTCTGTATACTTCAAAACAATTCAAGCAAATTGTTCCTTTTCTGGAGGATTCTTTCTCTGAACAAAACCTAAATTCAAATTTAGTTTTCCATTACCTTTTTTTTTTTTTTTTTTTTTGGTCCGAATCTGTAGTTAAAATCTAGCATTGGACCCTAGGCCCCAGATCAATACCTACCTGGTTCTCCCAAGGTCAGAGTGAAAAGAAACAAGAGTATTTACAGAGAAGACCGTGGGCAATGAACTTGGACTAAAACCATAATCTTCACAACAGTTGGGGATCTGTGCTACGTTTTCCTTTAAACAACTTCATCCCCAGCAGCCTGGCTGACTGGCCTGTAATCTCTCTTATTTCCTAAGCAATGGATACTGATAAGACAAAACCAAAATAATTATACATTGTTGCAGGACTAAAGTAATTCCACAACCCCAAAGGAAGCATTAGACTGCAACAAGATGTGCATTTCACATTGCTTCAGTCATCATGAAACAGAGAGAGATATGGGTGGCAGTAATTTTTCATGTGACCAACAGGATTACTTGGTATTTACAAAGATTTTACTGTTTTGAAAATGTAACACTTTCACATAACTTAATTTCACCTCCACAGTCTTTGAGTCAGAAAGGCACAGCAGAGGATTTTTACTTTTATTTAATAAACACAGAAAACAAGAATGACAATGTGAACTGCCAAGTCTATAGTCACAAATCTAAGACGTGGTATGAGGCATTCATTACAGAGGATTTTATAAATAATGACAAAAAAAGACCAAATGTATTCCAAGAGTCACTTATCCTACAAATGTAGCCCTTGACCCTGACTATACATCAGAAAAAATTCTAGAGCTTTTATATTGCTGGTATGTGGCGCACATCGTAAACCAACTCAATCAAACCTGTAGCCTACACATCAGTCTTTCTACTTTCTACACACACACACACCTTCAAACCTATAGTCAGAAGTTTCCATGTGAGCAGTGGATGTCAGGCTGGTCAGCCCTTGTTATTCTGGTCATCTATAGTTCTTGCACTTACATGATAAAAGCAGGTGAAGAGTTGTCCACTGGGGTGGTAATGGCTATCCACAATGACCAGGAGAGTATTAAGCACCATGGAAACCCACTCTTTCACTGGAAGGAAATTAGGTTGGACCTGTAGATGAGGAACGATGTGAAATGATAGCAAAACAAAACAAAACAAAAAAAACAAATCTAAACTATATTTTGGCATCTAAACTTTACAGCCTTTTCTTTGTTGTTAAATAATGAAATGCTATCCTCACGAAGTACACTTTATCTGCTTGGAGCACATGAAGTGAATAGAGTTGACAAAGGTGTGTCCTTGCCTGCTCCCGACAAGAGTACAATTACATTTTATTCAGTGATTATCAGAAGTGGGAAGACAGAGGCCACAGCAGAGTGTACTCAGGTTTCCTCTGCCCAGTGAATTGTAATAAAAATGACATACATGAGAGATGTGCAAAAAAGAAGTTTAACATTTCCAAACGTTATGGTTTACCATTTCACAAAGTGGCCAATTAGCCTGTAACAGTTTGACCAATGTCTCTAGAATTTCTGTTCACTATTACATATGACCATCCATCAGTTATATGACCATTCACCTAACTAATAAATTACAAAAAACTCTATTCACAAAAAAAAAAAAAAAAAAAAAAGATTTGGTTATAAAAGTCACCCGTGGCCATAGGGTCAGAAACATTCATCTTAAGATCTTTTGTTATTGGTCACACCTGTTCAACTTTAATCAAATAATGAGATCTGGACTTTGTATTGATAAAAGGCCGAAGGCAAGGTCAATAAAGATGAAAGCAAAGCTCCATTCTTAGCCTGTACGGCTTCTCAGTCTGATAAGAATGGAAGTAGGGGATAAAGCCTATGAGAATCTACAACTTCAACTTTGAGCTATACCTCCAGTTATGGGGCAAATTAACTTCACAACTGGCAATTCACCATAATTATCCCCCAAGAAAAGGGATCCTATAAAGTGCATGAACTTTTGGGATTATAGATCTAGTTAGTAGGTAGCCTTTGATAACGTGCTCTTTGAATGAAATGAAGCATTTCTTTATCTTTGTCATTATAAAAACAAAATTCTGGGTTCAGTGTTAAATATTTGAGCGTTAAGTAATTACATTTTTACCATTCATTCCCTTCTCTACATGTACATTTGTAGCTCTTGTCTCACAATACTGATTCTCCTGCTCATTGGTGACAGTGTCACTGGATGTGATATCCAGGTTGTTTTCAACAACAAATTAGGCAAGACACAGAGTAACAGTGAAAGTATACAGATTTACTAAGTGAGAAGCAGAAAAATTAGAGCAGGCCTAAGCAAAGAGCTGACTGCTTAAGAGCCTAATGTTCATTGAGGAGGTGTTAGGTTTAGGTAGAGGGAGGGGCTGCTCCCAGGGGCAGGGGTAAAGTAGATCCTAAGCCTGTTAATATAACTTTGGAAGACTTGCACTTAGGCCACAGAAGGCATTTGCATCCCGACTTCAAGGATAGCTCCTCCTCACTGGCTTTGGTCCCGTAGTGGTTTCAACAGACCATGCTTATTTTTCCTTCTACCAGGATGTGTCTCACCAAAATTACCCACAGGAGAGAAGGCACTGGGTGGTGCCCTACAGGTAGACACATTTTTCCCTTCAAGGGTAGTTGTCTTGGCTCACAGGGCTGTTCCCAAATTACCTACTTCGATAACACCTTTTGGATAATTCTCTCTTCTTCATTATTTGGGATTAACTAAATCCTCAGATGAAGCTGTGTTCATAGTCTGCCCATGGAATGGGAATAGGACCCTGTGGATCTAAATTGTAAATGGTGGATACAAGCAAGACAAAGACTGTCCCACGTGGGGATGCTCTGCTAAGATATTTCATGAGCACTCTGTCAGAGGTTCCCTTTTTCCTGCCCAAACCTAACCTTTAAACTTTGTCTCCAATTCTAAGAATTTCCAAAGTCCATGCACTTTCAGTCCTTTTTAAAAAGTGATTGGGAGACAAATTTCTTTCCATCCAAAAAAGTACCATGAAAGGAGTCAGGTATGGGAATAACAGCTATAAGATGAAACTGAGCTGGAGGCAGCCTGGGCCATATAAGGAGACCTTTAAAACCCAAACAAACCCAATGAAGACAGAACAAAGGGAGTACAAATGGCTCATGGAACACTCCTCTAGGACAGAGGCAGTACTGTTAATGATGGCTATTGTTATTGAGAGCTTACCATTTACCTGCTATTGTGAGATTCTCTCTCTCTCTCTCTCTCTCTCTCTCTCTCTCTCTCTCTCTCTCTGTGTGTGTGTGTGTGTGTGTGTGTGTGTGCGCGCACGCGTGCATACCTGCACACACATGAGCGCATTCATTCAATTTTTATAATACTATTATCCGGGAAGTACTGCCATTCCATATTATAGATGGGGAAACAGCTTCCAAACATGGAAATCACTACACATAGGCTGTGTAACTAATAAGTCAAAGTAATGAAATTTAAATATAGGACTCTGTTATTCAGAAGCCTATGTTTTGTTATGTTTCTTTAACTACTCAGGCCACATCACATCTGGCTAATGATAGCTAACAGACAAAAGAACTTAAAACAAGAACAAATCCACATCTTTTTATTTTGACAGATATGAGTTATCTGAAAAACTACATTGGAAATGAATATTGGCCAGCCTGTACGATGTTTAATTAAGAAATAAATGCCTTGCAAGAATGAATAGGCACTTTATCATTGACATCTACAATTAAAATGCAAAGTATAAGTTTTTCAGTGTGCAAACACAGCTTATTTATCATTGTTTGACAGTATTGTTCACTTTCACTAAGCCTGGTTAACCTTCTAAGATTGTTTACTAGAGATGTAATCACAAAAAGACAGCCCTTGTTTCATAAAATTGTCACCTTCAAAGGGAAATGGCCACTTAACTACAGTGAGGAAAACATAGCTTCAAGTCAGGAAGAGAGGAAGGCTCACAATAAGGGCTCACCAAGGAGCAGAGTCTGATGATGCAGTCACAGAATTTAACCTTGCAAACCTAGGTGCAGGCTACTAAATACCGACTAAAGGGATGTAACCAAAACCCACACGCCCTAAGTCCTCCCAACTCACCTCTAGGACACCATCGGAGTCTGAGCAAAGGCTGGCTTCATGCTTGGACACCACGACGGCTAGGCTGCTTAGGGCCAACAGGGCATTGCCTTTGACCACCGGGCTCTCTCTGTGTTAAAAGAAAAGATTCCAAGGGAGGACTTAGAAGACCAAGAGAGAGGCATTATCATGGGAGAGCAGACAAGGTAGAGAAGCACCTCTGCTCCAGCACAAAGCCAGATAAAACAAGAAGGAAGATGTGGGTATGGAGGGCTAGAAAGATAGTTCAGTGGTTAAAGCACTTACTCTTTCACAAGACCTGTGTTTAGTTCCCAGGACCCACATGGTGGCTCTGGTGTTCTGAATGGAAATGGCCCCCACAGATTCATAGGGACTGGCAATATTGGAAAAGTGGCCTTGTTAAAGAAGTGTATCAGGGGGTTCCCACACAAGCAGGGAGTGGAGGCTTTCAGGTTTCAGAAGCTCAAGACAGGCCCAGTGCCACTCTCTCTGCCTGCTGCCTTCTTATGTGGACATAAAATTCTCAGCCACTCTCCAACACCACATCTGCCTGTGTGGCAACATGCTTGCTGCTATGAGAGTGATGGACGAAACCTCTAAACCTGTAAGTCAGCCTCAATTAAATGTTTTCCTTTATAAGAATTGCCGTGGTTATGGTGTCTCTTCACAGCAACAGAAACCGTAACTGAGACAGTAGCTCACAACCATCCAGGAATCTGACACCCTTCTAAACCCCACTGGCACCAGGCATTCACATAACACACAGACATATGCAGACAAAACACTCGTACATACAAAATAAAAATAATTAGCCAGGTGTGGTGGTGCACACCTTTAATCCCAGGACTCAGGAGGCAAATGAAGGGAGACCTCAGTAATTCAAGGTCATCATGGTCTACATAGTGAGTTCCAAAATAGGCAGGGACACTTGGTGATCCCTGTTCCGAAAATAAGTAAAATAAAATAAAATAAAATGAGATAAATCCTTTTAAAAGTGCAGGTCTGTTAATCCCTAGAGGCCATTATATCTGTGTTGACACTAGGGCTGTTTTTTAAGCTCTATTCACCATGGTCATTATGACCCTTGTACAACTTAGAAATTCAGGCTTCTATTACTAAGAACCCTTCTATTACTAAGAACTCCATGCTTTGACAGAGCATCTCCCAATGTATATTCTTCTATGTTGTTTTTAGCCAATTTAAATACATTGATTTATCCCTAAAACAGAATATGTGAAAGGACCCAACAAAATGCAACTGCATCTCTTGAAACATCGGTGTGTGGAACCAGCTCCCCCAAACCAGGTCACAACTGTCCTTTACTCCCATGTAACATGTGGCAGCCTTTGAGAGCCATGACTCTCATTCTCTCTTATCTCGCTGTATCAAAGCCAGAAACCTTAGAGCTACTTTGTAATATGACTTGGTGATTTCATGTAAGATAGGAGGGGGGAAAAAAAGAACTGGTTTTAGACCACTGGGTTTAAAAGTTGTCCGGTAACATAATTTAAATGATAATTTTCTAATATTAATACAAATTCATTTTTTACTTCATAATTTGGCATCATAAACATCACCTAATTTTCATACATACTTAGCATGTAAAAGTGTATGCTTGGTACTATTCCATAGTCCCAGGCTGATCTTATGAAAGAAAGCTCTGAATGAGACAATGATGAATTGCTGTCTGCAGAACTTCCCCATATGAAGATGCCACTGTGGGATGCTTATAATTGCATCCCAATAATGCTCCACAGAAACGATTCCCAAAGCCCTGCAGTGAGACCTGAGCCTGAGTTTACTGTGTGCACTTGCTGTACACAGTAGTGTTAGAACAAGCCCAGAGGATGAGAGTGATCTTTACACTAGGTCTTCATTCGAACCTAGTACCTAGTATGTCCATGCCTCCTGACCAGTCTGCCCACTACTAAACAGGGGCTAAAAGGTTCCCGTGAGCACGTGATCTTGTAGGTTTTATGGATGTGCCTTTATTAAGTCTTTTCATTTACTAGTCACCTGACCCTTTTTGCATCTCCCCCTCCCACCCTGAGTAGTTCAGCTCAGTGAAGCTCCGCCCCCCTACCCCGTGAGGTCTGAAGAAATGGC
Organism: Mus pahari; assembly: GCF_900095145.1. Lineage (NCBI taxonomy): Eukaryota > Metazoa > Chordata > Mammalia > Rodentia > Muridae > Mus > Mus pahari. The sequence goes on along the minus strand of NC_034595.1, from coordinate 40,336,906 downwards.
TCCTCCTGAGGTTACAGATTACAGAGTACTTTTTAACTAGTAATAAACTAGCATGAAGCAAGCTAGGACTTGGGCCATAAAAATCATTTAACAAAAGCAAAACTAAATCGTTTGCTTCTAATACAGGTTGAGTAACCATGTTTAAAACTTTTTAGGTTTTCTAGCATTCTGAGTTTTCAGATTAAAATCATACCAGTATTCCCAGATTTGAAAAATGCCAAAATTTGAACTATTTTTAATACCAAGCATTTTGGATGAGGAGTAGTCAGTCAGGCTATATCATTTCTCTTTCAATTATCAATGTCCTGAGGCTTTCCTGCTTAAAAATGGCTATTTATCTCTGAGGACAGATTGAGGAAGAGGAGGAAGAGGAAGAGAAGAAAAAAAAAAGGTGTAGGAGAGGCAGGTAGGCTGTTTAAAATTCTCAGTAATCTGAAGATTAAGTCCTCAGTCTTCTTACCACACAGTTCTCATTAAACAAGCATCTTATACAAGATGACACAAAAAGTACCTTTATAGCATGCAAGTTACATAGCAGAATTTAGCCTCTTTCTTTCTTTCTTTCTTTCTTTCTTTCTTTCTTTCTTTCTTTCTTTCTTTCTTTCTTTCTTTCTCTCTTTCTCTCTTTCTTTTTTTTTTCAAAAGGAGCTCTGGCAAAGTTTTATTAAAGGAAACCTTTGTTTACTTCTTACCAGTCTGTTCAGGCATGCTTCTAATAATATCAGAATCACCTGGGTCAATGATAGCTAGTGTACATACTCTACTGTATTTTCTACACGCTGTACCCAATTCTATGTTATTGCCACTGTAGTGGACACCAGTTTTAGCCAACATGGCACAGTATTCTATTTTAGCTTTCCTCAAAGCAGGGCAGTTGTTGGCGAGGATAACCAACTTTGCTTTGCCTTGTCTGATCATCTTAAGTCTGTTTGTACCCCAGAACATACTTTCCACTTTTCTTAACAAGCTGGATCCTAGAGTTGATCGACTCCAAAGACCATCATCTTCCTGCCTTAGGAAGGAACCAAGATTAGCTGCCAATATGGCCAGGGATCAAGAAAGGAAGGAGCTCCCATAATGCAAAGCTCTTCTAGGCAGACCTAGCCTATTCCTTTTTAAAGACTTATTTTGATTTTTAAATTTATGTGTGTGTAAGTATGCATGTCCATGGGCATGTATGATATGTCAGGAGTGAGCTGCCTGACATGAGCGGGTGCTGAGAGCCCAAACTGGGTCCTCTCCAATGGCCACAAGTGTTCCTAAACACTGAGCAATCTCTCTAGATCCTGCCTCGGCTTTAAAACGGTGCTCCAAATCATTTTTAAACTTATTTTATTAAATATTTTCTTCATTTACATTTCAAATGCTATCCCAAATGTCCCCTACACCCTCCCCCAACACTGCTCCCCTGCCCACCCACTCCCACTTCTTGGCCCTGGCGTTCCCCTGCATGGGGCATATAAAGTTTACAAGACCAAGGGGCATCTCTTCCCAACGATGGCTGACTAGGCCATCTTCTGCTATATATGCAGCTAGAGACACGAGCTCAGGGGGTACTGATTAGTTCATATTGTTGTTTCACCTATAGGGTTGCAGACCCCTTCAGTTCCTTGGGTACTTTCTCTAGCTCCTCCATTGGGGTCTCTGTGTTCTATCCTATAGATGACTGTGGGCATCCACTTCTATATTTGCCAGGCATTGGCATAGCCTCACAGAGATAACTATATCAGGATCCTTTCAGCAAGATCTTGCTGGCATATGCAATAGTGTCTACGTTTGGTGGCTGATTATGGGATAGACCCCTGGGTGGGGCAGTCTCTGGATGGTCCATCCTTTTGTCTTAGCTCCAAACTTTGCCTCTGCCACTTCTTTCATGGGTATTTTATTCCCTATTTTAGGGAGGAATGAAGTGTCTACGTGTTGGTCTTCCTTATTTTTGATTTACTTGTGTTTAGGAGATTGCATCTTGGATATTCTAGGTTTCTGGGCTAATATCCACTTATCAGTAAGTGCATAACAAGTGAGTTCTTATGTGATTGGATGATATCCTCCAGATACATCCACTTCCCTAAGAATTTCATAAATTCAGTGTTTATAATAGCAGCAGCTTTTGGTTGACAGTACACACTGCATACTTAACAAGACATATTCGAGGAGGAGCTGACTGGTGAAGCGTCTACAACTGAGCAGCAAAACCTCACCGCCTTGTTACTCAAATAACTATCCCCTACCAGTCAAACAGCTGGGACTAATTTGCATAATAACATGTCAGCATCAGTGCGGTCTTTATCTAAGCAACACCACTGACATTTTAATTAAATTGTCCTTTGGAACAAACTGATGTCATTAACCTAATTAAAAAGCCCAAGGAAGGATGAGCTTCAGTGCTGCTTTCTGAGGGACAAAGTATCACATTACACATCAGAAAAGTGACCCAATCATTTGGGGATGTTTGTCTTTGGGTTCAAATCCATTTAATTAATAACAATGAAAACAAATTGCCATCAGTCACCCGGGCTTATCCGTGTTTTGCTTCTTCCTTAGTCATAACCCTGACTCTCAAAAATGCTCTCTCAAATGAGCAAGTCAGTAGCTGTGTGACTGCAGTGTAACTTCCTGCATTTAACTTGTGAGTGGACAAAACAGGCCCTGGCCTCAGGCAGCCATGGCAGCCACACTCCAAGTACAAAAAGGTAAGCTGTCAAAAATGCAGGAGTAAGAGCTCTGCCTCAGTGAAGGAAGCCACTGGAAAGAAGCAAAGAGAAAGTGGTTGCCATTTCTCCTGCTCTACGAAGGTCATTCAGCTTTTGGAGCTTCTGTAGATCTTGTTCATTTCCTGCCACAGTTTACACTTCTAAGGTTTTGATTTGAAAAAAAAAAAAAAAAGGTAGTAATCCCATAAGAACTTGAATGGTTTTACTGCACACCCCTGAGAATGTAAACACATTGACCTTGGGTACTAGTCGAAACATGATACCTTGCCAATCTATAGAGAAAAGGCATGTTGCAATAAGCTTTAATAACAGGAAATATAAAGTGACTTCAGAAGCAAAATTACAGTTTGCCTGCACATAAGCTTGCTGCTTTCTTAATCATCCAAGCTTTTTGCTCCAGATGTCCTATTTTTACTGGACATAAGACCATCTCACAAGAACAAACTATGAAAGAAAAATTTCCAAGACAGCCCACCCTCCCCTATGAAGCAGAGCACATGCCTTCCTATGGTATACTTTCTGCACTGCAGTCTGTTTTGTTAAAATATATTTCCCCATGTCCATTACAGCAGTGAAAACAGGAAGACCACCAGTTTTTAACAGTGGGGGAGGGGGTAATAATGAACATGGGATCAGATCAACAATTATGTGGCTGTTTGTTTCCGCTGTCCCTAATGCCAAATCTTTTTAGCTGCACAATGTCCCAGGATATGACCAAGATACATTATATTGCACTTAGATACTTCTGTAGGATATGGGCTTCAGTACTTATAAAATCCCAGGACAAGGATGTGTCACTTGGAGACTAAGAAAGTGAGCCATGCAACACAGTGGCAGAAGGTGGTGGTGGAGAGGAGATATGAAAGCAACCGACTGCATCTCTGCTGCCAGGAACAATTAGTCAGCTTGTTAGCAGAAGAGCCTGAAGAGGTTGCTTCAGCAAGTAAGTTCATTAGGGTGTAATTTCTTTAGTGAGCTTTGGCTTAAGGTAAATAAAAAGCCTGGAGGAAGGAATACTCAAGTAATTTTTGTTAAAACCACCACAGGGCCATGACTGGCATTGCCGTTTACTGAATCTTCATATTAGTGTTGTATATACAGATTTCATTGTTTGAAAGTTTGTCATAGAGTTGAGGAGGTTTATCCAAGGTCAGAGTAATTGCTAATTAGAGACCAATTTTTAGATACACTGGAGCCCATGGCAACCAGGAAATGTAAGAGGAGGCCCCACTTTGCCTGCTGCATTGCAACTGGGATTTAATAATCTATTTGTAGAGCCACTGTAACTTACATTCTCAAGAATTCATTTTTCCTCCTCAAACTAAATTATAATCCTTTAAGTTTAAGCCAAAGCACATGGCATTTTATTAAGGGTTCAGGTTGAGTATTTCGATAAAAAGCTAGTATTTGTACCAGTCTGTTTGCACAAAAAGGCATGTGGCAAAAAAATATAGTTAATAGGGGTAACAATGGTTTTCTATAAAAATAACCAAGAAAACACTTTATAGTTCTTAATGTTATGAAATGCTGTAGAAGGAGAATGCACGTGTACCCGTCAGGAAGTTTATTACTGTCCTGGGTAGGAGAATAAACGACTTACTTTGCAGCTGTCTTGGTGATCTCATCTGTCAGCATGTCTCTGACCCTGTAATAAAGATGGAAAATAGACATGAGCTTATGTGATACCACATACTACACCTACAGTCTTATGCATCAGTTTATAAGAATTTCCAGAAGGCTGGTCATATGGCTCAGCAGATAAACGCACCTGATGACCTATGTTTGATCCCTGGGAACCACATGGTGCAAGGAAAACGAACAAGCTTCCCCCTGACTTCCACTTGCACACTGTGGCACATGCATGCTCATAAGCCCTGACACACAAATAAAGAATTGATGCAAGAAAATTAATTTTAAAACTTCCAGCAATGCCTCTGGATCTTAAAAGTGCATGTGCAAAGGTGGGTTGGGGCAAGGACATTGGTAATAGCTTTATATCAGTCAGCTTTGTCTTCCATTTTGTAGGCTCTCTTAGTGGGGATAGGTACAGAGGAAACGTAACCCAGAGGACAGACAGGTGGTACTGTGTCAATGCCATCCCAGTGGAGTGGTGAATGCACAGACATCCTTTGTTTGACATCCTTGAAGGAAGCTACCTTCCTCTGAGCCTATGGTGAATATACCCAACATGACACTGATTGGAGGTAGAGCCTTCACAGACAGGCTTAGTTCCCACACAGAAACAGGCATGAGGAAGTTTCCCCATGCCTTCCCCAACGTGAGGATGCATAGGATGTGAGGACTTGCTAGACATGCTTGTTCCCAAACTGCAGAGCTGTGAGTGCTCTTCTGTGGTTGAAGCCACCCAGCCCACGGCATCTCTCTTATGCCAGCCCCAAGAGATGCTGCTCTCCCCTCTTTGCAGGAGAGTTCACCAAAATACCAATTTATTGGAAACAAATTTTATATACAGAAATCATTGCACATATATATAAAATCCAACTTCAAATTTTGGTTGTACAATTATACCAAAGCAAAAAGAAGATAATTATGCCTGTGGGTAGGAAGGCAAGTATGCTTAGATTATAACATCTTTTCCAACAAAGAAATTCTGAGGTACAGTAGACAGCGCTGTGTCAGATTTACATTTTTAAAATTCTTTTTTTTAATTTACATTTGGATTTTAGGTTTTTTCCAATTTTTATTAGGTATTTACTTCATTTACATTTTAAATGCTATCCCCAAAGTCCCCTATACCTCCCTCCCCTCCCCTAACTCTTCTTGGCCCTGGTGTTCCACTGTACTGGAGCATACAAAGTTTGCAAGACCAAGGGGC
>NC_034595.1:40320583-40331345 GCF_900095145.1 Mus pahari | reverse complement strand
GTTGTGTTCCACTCACCAGTGATCCTAAGATCGCTTGGGCAGTTTGCTAGGGACCATGGGGTTGTCCGCCGAATCGGCGCCCTAGGTGACCTTGTGCTGGCACAAACCAGAAGGGATTTGTGCCCCTGGTCAGGCCAGTTTTCTGCTTCCCTGGTGCTGTCTCAGGTCCCGTGGGCGATTGGATTGGAGCAGAAGTTGTGTTCCACTCACCAGTGATCCTAAGATTGTTTGGGCAGTCCGCTAGGGACCGTGGGGGTGTCCACCAAATCTGTGCTCTAGGTGATCTGGTACTGGTGCAGACTGGAAGGGCTTTAAAATTCTTTAAAGAATCATTTTTATGTCTGATTACATGTGTGTGTTTGTCTGTATGTGTGTGTGAGAGAGAGAAAGAGAGAGGGAGGGGGGAGAGAAAAAGGGGGAGATGCATGTATATGAATGTGTAAGTGTGTGTATGTGTGCCACATGTGTACGGGTGCCCACAGAGGCCAGAGTAGGGCACTGGATCCCATCAAAGTAGAATTTCAAGTGTTTGTAAGCTGAGAAGCAAACTTGGGTCCTCTGTAAGAGCAGAAATTGCTCTGAACCACTGAGACATCTCGAGGCTCAGTCCCTCAGGCTTTATTATTCATATTTAATTTCAGTTTCATAAATATTTGCATGTGACATGTAATAAATTCTTAGTCAGCATTCCTGAGAATAAGTCATCCTTAAGAGCCAAGTTTTTCACATTCTTGCAAATTTCTCTTATAGATCACAAGCATATTTTAGGAAGTACTTCAATGACAACTTTATCTACATATTGTCTACACTTGCTGTAATCTTTCTTCTATTTTCCAGTGTGTAATAGTAACAGATGGGAGGGCTGTCTATTAACAGGCATGCATAGTCACAACAGAGCCTGGTGGTTCACTATTCTGCTGCGCTACCTGTTTTACTTTCTTGTATCAATTGCTCTTCAGAAAGTGAGGATGTTGTGATATCTATGCTTTTAAGAGAAGAAAAGGCCTCAAGTTGCTACTTACACTACTACTACTCATATTCAGCAAAACGTCTTTAAAGTAGAATTCACTGTGCCTAATTCGAGTTAATCCCCTTCTACTTCAAGTCCATCCCTAGTCTGGCTATTATCCCCAATTTCACCCAAACAGCTCCCTTCATGGTCACAGAAGACTTTCAAGAGTCTAGACTGAACACTCAGTTCTCAATCTCTATCTTCAGTATTTGACACAATGCTGATCCCCTTCTCGACTCTCTGTTCTTGACTCTAGAGAAGCAACACTATCTCCGTTCTCTCCTACTGAAGATTGCTTGTTTTCTACCTAGTTCATGGTTCTCTCTGAATCCTCTGCTCCTTTAAATGATGAAGCAGCCCAGGGCTCAATCCTCTGAAATTCTCTTCCTTTACAAATTTCCTCCACCATCATGGTTTTAGCTGTCACAAATACAGCCATGATTCCAAAACTGACCCGTATATCTCCTTAGCACTCTACACGCACACCTACCTGGTATGTTTAGTTTCAGACCTCACTCGGTATCACACATCCCTCAGATCCAGGATCTGATCGATAGCTGTTGTGGAGGCCATTTTTCCAGTGGGAGCTTCATTTGTTCAATCAGTGTTTTACCTCTGATGTCCATCTTCCATTTAAACCAATAATTCAAACTTATGCAATTATAAATCTATGAACCTACCTTCAAAACAGAGTCAATCTATTCACCTCATTCTTTGCTTGTTATTACCTTAGCCCAAGATTCTACCAACACTTGCCTAAATTGCTGGAACAGAGTCCACAAAGTATGTCTTCATCTTCATAAGACTTAAGAGTTCTCCTTCCAAAACAGGAAGTAGATGCCCATATTCAAATCCACCAATGTTAGCCCCTACAGAGACCTTGTTATCTCTAGGACTCTGTGTTGCAACTGAATCCCTCCCTTGTTCCTTTTGTGCTGTCCTGGCTTCTCTTTCTAGCTACACTCCTTTAAACTTACTGTCCTTTTAGGTTTTTTTTTTTTTCTTGGCCTCTAGACTGACACATTCCATCAGTTCAGGTCTCAGGATTCTTCAATAGACTTTAGACTGGCTCACTCCATTACTTCAGGTCTCACCTCTAGGCCATATTATTAAACAGGCTCTCTAGAACTTTCTACAGGTGAAAGTAACCCTCAGCTCCTCCCTCTCACCACTGCCCATTCACTTTCTACTATTTTGCCCTCATCAAAATCTGTCCTATTCCATTTGTTTATTTGCTTATTTACTATATGTTTCAGTACAATGGTTTACAAAGCTTAGGAAAACAAGAAAAAAAATGCTGTTCTTCTATGCTTAGAAGAATGCCTGACACAGAGCAGACAATAAATACATTTGAAATAATGCAGGAATGTGTTTATTTGGATTGGGACTGTGTGTGTGTGTGTGTGTGTGTGTGTGTGTGTGTGTGTGTTTTAAAGGCATTGAAAAGTCTTTATTTTCTCTGAAAATTTCCTGTTACTGTCTACAAATTATTATGTATTCATGCTTTTTTAAATATATAAGAACTTTTACTGAGCAAAAGACAAATAATTCAATACCGGTATCAGAACGTAAGTATTTGCAAGAAAATGTTTCTTTTTTAAATTCCTTTAAATGATTGCTACTATTAGGAACTAGATAACAATACTAGGGTAGAAAATTCTATAAACAATCTTGCCAGAAGTTAATAATTATCAGCAATTAATGTTATAATTGTGGATATCACTTTAGAAATGTCCACCATTCTAGAAGTTACCCATGACTATTTTATTACATAAAAATAGAAACTGACATTTATTATATATGCTTTCTTAGAGAGGCACACCAACTAGAAAAAATATACAAAAGCAACATAGGATTAGTTATTAGATGTTATCACTTAAATTAATGATGCCATTTTTGGTTTCCAGAAACAGGTATGCATATTTAAATACTCTCAAGGGACTGTGTTCTAATAAAGTTGCTGAAGAGTTCATTTCAAAATGGTCTATCAGTTGCTTATCAGGTGTATAGAAAAGTCTCCAGGTCAATGCTATGCTAAAGAAACATGCAGGACCATTTCTACCTGATACTCACTTCTCTTCAACTTGTGAGTTTAATTACAGACTTTCTGTCCATAGGTCTACATCTTTGAGAATGCAATAAATATACCATTCCTGTCAAATTAGAAACATCAAACTAGATCTCAAAGCAGCATAAGGAGAGACCGGAGAGGCGGCTCGGTGGCTAAGAACACTGGCTACTTTTCCAGAAGACATGGGTTCAGTTCCCAGCATGAATATGGTAGCTCACAGCCATCTGAAACTCCAATTCTAGTGATCTGATGTTATCTTCTGGTCTCTGTGGACACTTCATGCACATGATGTACAGACAAACAGGCAAAACACCCATACATGTTAAAAAAAAAAAAGGAAGTGAAACCAAAATTCTTAATTTCTAATAATAAATCCATTGGTTTTTATCAAAAGTCTATGAAATGAAAACAACAGAATCAAATACCTAAATATTTTATTTTCTACAACCAAGTACCTTTTAATTTTGAATAAAGAAATGTGTGGATATACACAAAGCTATTGAGGTTTTTGGTCCTTTGTTTGCCACATCAATTAATATGACAATCTAGTCTTCTCAAATGACATAACATCTGTGTTGCTTTAAATGTGTTAGTACTTCTACACTGCTAGGTAATACAGTAGAAGCACCCTAGAAAGCATCCACCGACGAAACCAAAGCCCTGAGGCTGAAAGACTGACCCAATCATGAAAATGGCTTAGTGAAGAGAGGAGAAGAGGAACAACTCTAGACTATCTGATGTGGAACGGCAATGAATTGGGTGGGAAAATAGAATTTTTATTCAAAGTGACTAAAACAATCCCTTATAAGAAACAACATGGAGGGGACCAAACCATTCCCACAGTGCATTAGGAAAAAAATATACAGACATATTCATACTCTGTGTCTGTGAGTTCCACATCTATAGATTTAACCAACACAGATGAATGTATTTGGGCAAAATTGTACCTGGGCTCAATATGTATATATATTCTCTAAACAATACAGCACAAGTATATTCCAGAATTTACCCCGTGTAAGTTGCCAAAGTAATCTAGAGGTGATTTATATGTGTAAGGACGTGCATAGGTTATATGAAAATACTACGCTGTGCATATGAGACATGAGCTTCAGGAGTTTTTACACTCCAAAGAAGATACTGGTACCAGTTCTTCATAGACACTGAGAAATGGGAATCCCTACACACACACACACACACACACACACACACACACACACACGCACACGCACACGCACACGCACACGCGCGCGCGCACACACACGCACACATACACACACACGCACATGTATATAGTTCTGAAAACAATGTTCCTAATCATATCTAAGAAGTAGGTGAAAATAAACCTCTGGGGTCTCGCGAGTTCCCTCCAGCTCACACCAGGTAATGTAGCCAGCATGGGGGCAGGTAAGGCATTTACTGCTCGTGTTCCAGGACATCAGCCTGCCACAGAATGCCATCCACTTACCAGAGCCAGGCTGTGCTTCGTTTGTACTGCACCTCCTCAGGGCCTTCCTTGCCATGCACCAACTGCAGCTCCAGCTCTGCTATCCTTCCCTGTAAACCACACAAGAGGAATCAGCATGTAGACCTGTAGGATGAAAAGTCCTTTGGCCACTGGCCACAAGTGTCCTGGTGGCTCAGTACACCTTGAATGAACATGAGTGCGGAGAAAACTCGTATCACTACTCAGAGAACTTCTGTGTTAACTGGAGGCAAGTCCTAAAGAGTTTGTGAGCTTGGCCAACTCAGGGCAGTGCTCTCTTCTAGGATGCCATTCAAAGCAGATATGGTACGCATGGGTCCCATCTTAAAGTTTCCCACATGGCAATGGTCAGTTACTGACAATTGCTATACAGAGATTGAGGTCTGAGTACCACTGTTATGACAGAAGAGCAGAAAATGAATTAGATGAGAATATAATACTTAAGATGCAGTTACTATGTAAAAAGAAGAAAAGGATAAAAAGTAATCACCAGTGTTACATTTCTACTTCTTATAGAAATAGAGTTCTCAACCATGGAATAAAAATAGAGTTAATAGTCTTTCTTTAAGGCCAACACCTTCAAATATTAAACTTCATAAGTTTTTACTATAATCAGGTTTTCTCCTTTTACTCTACTGTCAATGATATTATTATTTGTAATTTTAAAATAGCAGTTTTGGACATGATCTCAGATTTAATAAAGATTATAGAATACTTAACTATCTTTTCATGGTTTGGGGGCTGGAGAGATGGTTCAGAGTTTAAAAGCAGTGGTGTCCTTCCTACCTACCCACTTCCAGAAAGTACTATAGGATGTAACCTTTCAGTCTGTTTCCTAAGGGTAGTCAAGAAGACAGCTCCTCGAACTGATCAAGTTTAATGCTATCAAACCTGTCCAGCACCAGATGGAAGTACTCATAGCTATTGTAACAGAAGACACCTCCAGGATATGAATTCTTATATAAACAAAGATCTCAATGTTGCTCCAAATCATTTTTGATACTTTTTAAAGTTCCAAATGCATGAATCCAATCAAGAAACTCATCAGCTAAAGCACACAAGCATCTGTCAAGTAAGAATGACAGATTTACAGCACACTGCTGAATTTTCAAATCCTTGCTTAAGAGAACCTTTCAGCTTCCCATTTCAATTCTCGATGCAACTGAATATAAAATTCAAAGGAAAGAGGTCTTAAGTGAAAGTAAACAAACACACACATCACTATGGCAGCTGAAGAGAATACTAGGTCTATATTAATAAAAATAAAAGACTTCATAAATGCATGTCCCTTTTCTAGACCAGGGCAGGGCGGATGGCTCAGCAAGACGGATGGCTCACTTGCCTCCAATCTTGCACCCACAGTGGAGGGAGAAACCCTGTTCCAATAAACTGTCTTCTTATTTCCACATATGTCCTATGGCATGCCCACACCTACTCACAGATAGACAAATAGACACACAGACAGACATATACACACAGAGATACACACTTACACATTAAATTAATAAATTAGTATGTAAATAAAACATTAGACCAACTTGTGTTATTTGTTATTATAATTAATGATGGTATTAGTCAATCACATGAGGCTTTGGAATCAGCAGATTCCAAATTAAATTCTATTTCTCTCATTTACCAACTGTTGGCTTTGAAGTATGTGCTTCCCTTTCCTACCCTGATTGTCCACCTATAATATCATTATACATGGGCTTAATAATATATACTTTCCTGGATATCTGTAAAGATTAATTGACATAGTATATATTAAGTGTTATCTACATACAAGTATTCAATAAATAGTAGCAGTTATGGGAAAAATGGAGGCTTTTGTAAAGTCTGAATTATATCACAACCCTCTTCAACTTTGCCCTTCTTCCCCTAAAGTAAAATAAATTCTCAGCTGACTACAGAAATTGCTCATTTCCTTCTCCAGGTGTTTGCAGAATTTTGTTCCTTCCTTCATTAATCATAGAGGATCCTGTAATGAAATGGCTAGTGGGTTGTAGCTTTCTCCACTGGACAGGAACTCCCAGCAGGAAGGGGCATTTTATTTCCCTCTCTGTCCTTCAAGTTAGTTCAGCACCCTACCCTGCCAGGACGATCTGCAAATGACTAAGGGAAGCATGAACACAGAGAAGTCTGTGCTCTGGTTTGTACTCTCATGCCTCTTGAATAGAAACTAATTGTGTGGTGGTATATAGTGAGGTTACAGAAATATACAGACATGAAAAAGTCATTCCTTCACTCAGGGTCTATTCAAGACAAGGGGTGCCCATACTGGGAAGGATAAAATAACAAGGAACCAGGAAGCAGGAATTCCAGAGGAGCAGCTATGCAGGCGCAGATTACATGGGGACTCTAACACAATGCTGATCAAAGTGTGGGCTACAGACTAAGCACTTTAGAAGGACCGCCTGCTGTTGATGTGGGGACTTGGTCCCCTTCTCTGTTCTAAGGGATCAGAAGTTCTATACTGTTTATCATCAGTGCTAGGCTAAAATGACTGCACTACTGCACTGAGGTTTGAACTGTAGATGGGAACACAAATGTCCAGACATTCAATCAGCCTTACTTCCCCACCCATCCCCTGGCTCTCCTTTCTGTGCCCTTAGAAGGCAGCCATCACTTTTACCTATAATACTATGATTCCTTGCATTCCATGAAGTCCTCTTCTGAAACATGCTACTTAAGTAATCTCAGACTATGGACATACACACCATTATTAACAATGACTTTTCAGTCAGTATCCAGCGGGGAGAGGACTTAAGTACAACACGTACTTAACTAATTTAAAGAACAAGGTAAAATGGGGTGGGCACAGGAAATGGCAACATCCAAGGCAGGACGGAACAGTATGTATGAAAGGCAAGACATTAGGGATACATGCTGACTTTTAGAAGTAGCTGTGGAAAAGCAGAAAAATAAATGTCTGTGAGAATCGTCAAGAGATGGGGCTAAAGATACAGGCAGGTTCTACATAGAGACAAGATGCTGAGCTCAGTGTGTGAGGCACTCAAGACCAGATACTCTGGGGCAGTCAAGATGGGGATGCAGGAGGGCAAAACGGAAAGAAGAGAGTAGAACTTAGGAGCAGGCTCTGGACGGGATTCAGAAACATAGGAATATCCTCATTTAAATTTAAGTGTAACTATATGCATATGCCTAACATTTCTTTTATTTAATGTGATGTTTGTATTAATTCAGTGAGACTCTCATACATTGTATTTGGATCACAGGCATTCACTGTACCTCCCCCTCCCCCCCTATTCATATCTTTCATTTTGCTTCCAGTTTGCTTCTAATAATCTAGAGTCCAATTTGCATTACTGATACACTCATGAGGGTGGGGTCACTGGAGCCAGATCAACCTACCAGGAGCTATACTCTTAGAGAACACTTGCTCACCTCTTCCCAGATGCCATCAACGATCAGCAGCTCCTCAGCCAGGGGTAGGAGATCAAGCTCCTCTCACCTCCGTGTTAGAATGCCAACTAGCTTGATTTTGTACAGGGTCTTGTACAGACGACCACAGCTGCAGTAAGCTCATGACTGCACTGGTTTTCTCAGCAGACACAGGTTTACTCTGTTCCTTCCTAGTCTCTCACTCTTCCCACCCTCCCTTCCTTAAAGTGTGTAAGAAAGAAACAGATGTCCCAAGCCAAAGGAACCACTGCTTATTTGATAGTGTTATCCTTCCCAAGTGCTCTTACACTTGTTCAGTATGATCCTCTAGGTAGAACAATCTCAGTCTTCAGAAAGTCAACTGTACTGCTTGCAAAAGATAATCTAGCTGGCTTGTTGAACACTGACAATCCCTTCACAGGAGAAGCTGGGGAAGGTCACAGACCTACACCTAAGAATTCAGCCACTCCTAACCAGCTGTGTGCAATTCTGCCTTACTGCCATGGGATCTTGGAGTGTCCTAGAAAGGGACAGGCTAGAGAAGCCTAGGGAAAGAGGATATCATCTATGCAGGTATGAGGAAACCAGGCCTACTGGAGGAAGGTTTTCCAGGGAGGCTTCTTTGGGATAATCCCAATTCCTTTTAATAAGCCTCATCCATGCTTTCAAATAAGCCCAATAACCCCACTGTTTCCCCAGAGGGACCTTCATGCAGTCCAACTTTGTTTATAACTGGGACCTTAGAAGCAGAGGGTAGTAGATATTGTGTAGTCAGTCCCAGAGAGAAAATTCTTGAAATAGTCAATATACATTGTTATAAAATTAGTGATAAGGGGGAAATGTTCTCCTACAAAGCAGACCCCTTGTGGTATCCCTACCTGTAAGATGGCATGGTAAGCTCGAGTCATATATGCAAGCCAGGCCTGTGGAAGAAAGATTGCACGGTGCCATTCTGAAAGCTGGACATGGACCTGTGGGAAAGATGAACAAAACCACATGAGACTATACAGAATTCAGAACAAAATGAAAACCTCAGTTCTTCTTTCCTTTTATTTAAGTGGTTTGTTTTCTAAAACAAACCAAATTAGTACAGGACTGGAACCACAAATAATATCTCTACTGTATTCCCAGTTGAAAAGAATGTGGAATCTTGTAAAGACCAAATAAAGTAAGCCTGGAATTTCTAAATTAAAGCAAATGAAACCCTGCAATAATAGCAAGTTAAGATGTATTTATAATATAAATCCTTCTCTGAAAACCAGGGGGAAAGGCTATAAAACCTCTTGCCAAAGATGGGGAACAGGGTACTGTCAAACAAACTCCCCAATAATGTTGAATAAAAACAAATATTACTCATAGCCTGGATTTCAAATATTCATTCCTGAAGTAATAAACATAAACTGCCAACAGAAATGCTGGGTAGAAACCACAGTGAAAAGTGCATGCAGATGAGCGTGATACCCAGCAATCATGTGCTCTGCTAGACAGTTGCCCTCCCATGTGTGTGGGCACACAGGGGAAAAACAATACATGCCAACAGTCAGGTCTCCTGAGCAGAGCCCAGACAAAGCATCTGGCTTGCACAGTCATTTTGGTTTCCACCTATTAGTACACAGCAATCTTGCAACACATTTTCCCAGGGTCTGCTCCTGTTCAAGATGCCTCAAGAGAAACAGTTACAACAGTGCTTCACAGTTCATGCAACCCTCAGCTCAACAAGCAACACTTTCATCCATGTCCCTAAGCTTTCACTCACCTCCCTACACAGGAGAGAGAGAAGTGTGTATACCATCATGACAGAGTTGTGCAAGAAATGGGCACAAACCGTTTGCAAGGTGTGACTGTGAAGGCTCTATAGGGTATGGGGCAGAAGAGAACAATAGGGTTAAT
This sequence comes from Mus pahari, assembly GCF_900095145.1. Taxonomy (NCBI): domain Eukaryota; kingdom Metazoa; phylum Chordata; class Mammalia; order Rodentia; family Muridae; genus Mus; species Mus pahari. The sequence continues at coordinate 40,321,487 of NC_034595.1, read as the reverse complement.
TCTGCCAATCACTTTTGATTAGATACTTGAACAGCATGAGATGGACACTCAGACCATGAAATGAGTTGGAAGAAATTATAAACACTTTTTCTGACTGAGTATTCAGTCTGCCAGGTGGGATGGGAAGGGCCTTGTCACTGTGTCCTGCCAGGTGGGTTGTGAAGGGCCTTGACACTGTGTCCACCAACTAAAGGAATGAGCCCTCCAGCCCAGGTTTTTCTTGTACTATCCAGGAGCTAAACAATAACCTAGGCTACATATCCAGCTGAGAAGGAGATCCTCAGTTTTGATCCCTATTCTGTTTCCAAATACTTCATCCTTTCCTGTGAAAATCCAATGTTCCCTATTCACAAAACATATTATCACTAGCTCCTATTTGGGGGCTCAAATAATACAACCTGAGTTTTACCTCTTACTTAAGAACTACAAACTATTTTCAGATTCCCCTGCCATAACTCCATGGATATCTTCGTACAACTAAGAATTCTTGTCAGTCTCAACACACTGACAAAAAGAACACCGAATCACGAGGAAAGACAATAGTTTCAATCCATTCTTAATATTGACTTTGAAAGGGGAAAGGATTCTAGAAAGATGTATATGGAAATGAGCACACAGAATGCTGAGCTTCAAAGAAGAAAGCTATGCCTGCCGAGGAGCACATCTGAAAGAGGCCATCATGAGGAGACCCAACTAATCCTCCTTTGGCTCTGGCCACACTCAGAGTGGATGCAGGGATGCAGGGAACACGACATTCCAGCCTTCCAGCCCTCCAGCCTTCCAGCCCTCCAGCCTTCCAGCCTAGACTCCCAATGCTTTATGGAATTATCCCTCAATCTTTTTTTTTTTTTTCTTTATTTACATTTCAAATGCTATCCCGAAAGATTCCCATACCCCTCCCCCC
>NC_034595.1:40280220-40320208 GCF_900095145.1 Mus pahari | reverse complement strand
ACTCTCTGGATAGTCCATCCTTTCATCTTAGCTCTAAAATTTTGTCTCTGTACCTATAACCTTTCATGAGAGTTATGTTCCTTATTCTAATGAGGAATGAAGTATCCACAAATGGTCATCCTTCTTGATTTTCTTCTGTTTTCCATAATGTGTTTATCCCTCAATCTTAGCGTGACCGGAATAAGCTGAGTGGATATCATTAAAAGCACTCTCCTGAGTGGCCCCTCAGAAACAGCATGATGAAAGCCAGGCTCTTCTCATTTGTATCTCAGGCTAAAAGGTTTTCTTCCATAATTATCATTAGGAAGCTATTTCATTTCAATACAAAGTTATATATATTGCCTATCTTTGAGGTTGATGTTGCCAGTCTGAAAAATAAACTCAATTGGCATTTATAAAGTATGAAAATTATGTCTACTTTGCTAGACTAGTAATAAGTCAGGAAACTAAAGTCAATGAAATAATTCCAAATCACAAAGTTGTAATTCTAGTTAACCCACAGCTAATAGAGCAGGGCCAGCAATCATTGTATTGCTGAGTTTTAATAAACACAAGAAACTCAAATCTTTCTTGTAACTAACTTCACATACTCTTACAGTGACAGCTATGTGAGCAACTGCTCGGGTACATAGGTCCTTCCTACTTCAGGAAGAATAAGAGGGAAGTCTCCATGTGTATGACATAGTAAATTTGATGAAACATCACTCATACACTTAAAAAGAAGTCCAGACAAACAGGCAAAGAGAAGAAGTGTGCTAACTAATGAAACATGGGTGAGGGCTGGGCAGGCTCCAAGGTTAAGCATAGGGGTTAAGGTAGGTCTTGCTGAGAGGGTTAAGTCTGAGTGAAAATCGGCTGACAGTGAGGACACGTGTGTTAAAGGGAATATGCAATAGTTCAGCTACTGGAAACATTTGGTGGTTTCTCATAATAGTAAACATAGCAATACCATATGACTGAGCAGATACACTTCTAAATAGACTCCACAATGATTTCAAACAAGAATTTGTAAATAAATGTCCATATCAGCATGTTCACAAAAGTAAAGAAAAAAAAAAAAAAAAAAGAAACTGGATGGTCTCATTTACATTTTAAATGTAAATGACCACTGAGGTGAAAACAGACTGGAAAGCACAGAGCAGGAAAATCTTGCAGGGGTGTCTACAGCCACCCAGGTTAAACAAACAAACACACATCACAGTGACTTTACACCATGGAGTAATGTGACACTTTGACACTAGGACACTGTGGAGCAATGGCTTCAAGCACCCAGCTATCCCATCTGCCACTCCACTTCCAACACCATGTTAAACATTTCAGTCAGAAAATCAAGAGGAAGATTTGTGTGGACACAGTGAGGACAGCAGCTGAGACTCAGAGCACCTTTTTGGTCACTGTGGTTGCTCCTGGACATCTTAAGCTGTAACTTTTACTTAGATGGAGAAAGAAAAGAGAACATGAGTTAGGAGATGGTGAAGGTAACAGGTTTGACCATGAAGCATGAGAAGGCACTTTTTAAGATGCTAGAATAATTCTCATCTTGATGGGTGCTGGCTACAGGATATGTGTTCCTGCCAAAATGCATAGAATATATACAACAGGGAAATCAATATCAAGTTATAGCTCAATAAAACCATACATAGTTTGCATGAATTAACACATTGTAGAGTATCTCAGATATGACTAAAGATATGAATAATTTAATATGCATAATTTTATGTGTAATGTATCAGTAAATTTCTTTTAATTAAAAAAAAATCAAAAGTAGAGCTAGAAATATGGCTCAGTGGTTAAGCGCATGTGCTGTTCTTGCAAAGGGTCTAAGTTCAATTCCCAGCACCTAGGTTTGGCAGTTCACAAATGCCTGTGACTCCAGCTCCTGGGGGATCCAATGCTTCTGGCCTCTGTGGGCACCAGAAACAATGTGCACAAACCTTCACACACACACACACACACACACACACACACACACACACACACACACACGATTAAAATAATAAATCTTTTAAGAAATCAAAAGTAGTTAGGAAACCACTGCTTTGAGAACACATTTCTCAGACTTTGCACTTCTACTGCCTCTGACACTCAATTGGCTTGTTTATCATCATTTAAAACCCACTGATTGATCTTTCCTATGTCTGTCAATATCATGTATGAATAACCCTGCTATCGAGGTTTGAAACTTCAGACTTATCTTGGAAGTCTTCCTTGACCCGACAACTAAGCTGATTTCTGAAATGCCAGTTTGGTATGTGCCTACTTCCTTCCTCAATGGCCTAGTCCTAGTTCTCCCCACGTGACTAGACACACCTATCAGATCTTCAGGGATCTCACATCTCTCCTCTGCTAACCCATCACAAATGGTGCCAACTACTCAGGACTTCTGTGCAAAATCTTTAATGGTTCATAAAGAATATTATGAAAGCATTTTATAGTACTTACCGTCTTCTCAGTATCAAAACATCCTCATTCACTTAAGAGATAATTGTGCTGCTCCAAGAACCTCAATGAATTTCTCCCTAATTCTTAGACCTCTGCATCATATAATCTCCTTCTAGAGAACTGAACTACAAACCAGCTCCCACATCTGCCCTGCTCTTCATAAGACCTATGGAGACGTTCACCTTTCCACTTTCCATGTCCCCTCTTCCGATCATTTCAACATAGTGAGCTGATTTCTCTCACCTCTACAGTTCTACAATACTATGGACATCAGTAACTTCACAAAACTACAAGGCACACAGATTACACTCTGGTCTTTCTGAGACCCCTGTTTATGCACACCCACTGAGTTAAAATTATTTAAATATACCACATCTCCTTAACACAGAGAAATGTTTGTCATATTAAAATTATAAAGTGAAATTTTAAAAGTAATTATAAAACTATTGTGTTCACCTTATTATTGTAACCCTGGGTATTAAGCAGGGAGCCGCAAATGTTACTGGTAGTTGGGCAAGCACTCTATCCTCAACCCTGAGGTATATCCTAAACCCTCATTTCGCTTTTTAGTTTGCAATAAGCACTCACTAACTGAACCTAGTCTGGTCTTGAACTGATGATTTTTTTGCCTCAACTTTTGAGCTGTTGGGATACTGGCATGCGCCACCAGACCCAGCTTGGCATTCAACTTTGAATCATTCCAGAAACACAAAGTTTAAAAAAAAAATCTAGATCCAGGCATAGTGGCATATACCTTTTTAAATCGGAAAGCAAAGGCAGGTGAATCACTGTGTGTCTGGGGTCAGTCTGGTCTACACAGGGGTTTCAGGATAGCCAGGAATAGAGAGAATTTGTCTCAAGAACAAATAAACAAATAAAAAAGCTGTCTAAGTCAGCATAGCTAAAGGAAACACATAATTATTATTTAAACCTTATAGGTGTACACCCAAAATATTCTAGTCTACAAATATTTATTTTCAGGTATCTACTAAGTGAAAAGGCTACATTTTACAGGGAGTTTTATGAACTTTATAATCTGAAATTCCATAAACACCTAGATTATTATTTAGTGCACCTGAAATAATAGCTCATGGAGATATCCTGCTTAGAAACACATTTTTTAAATATAAGAGAAAGTTGGGAGAGAACAAAAAAATACATTTCTCCCCATATGTGTTCCTAATGGAACCACATAACCCACTCTGCTTCTTGAATAGCATTGTGCGATTAAAAATATAATACTCATGTTTACAGACTTTTATTAACTACTCTAAATCAAATAAGAAAAACTTTTGATGAGGTTATTTGTAAAACTAGAGTAGGACAGGCAGAACAGTGTGCAGACCTGACGGATAAACAAGTGTTTTCTATTAATGTTATGACCCCAACTTCACAAAGCAAGACAATTTCCCTGTTCACAATTACCATCAAAGCCACCTGCACCTCGGCTGTGGTCACCATCACCACCACCACCACCTCCATGTCCACTTCCTCCACCACTATAACAACAAACACAGCAAAGGAAAAGAATAAAGGAACTTGATTTCCGTTACTACGTGGAGTACTAAGGAGTATCAGCCACACTCACTCTCCCAGAAGACAAACGGTTTTCACTTGTCCTAAGACACTCACTGTATACATGGCTGTTATAAGTAGGAATAAGAGGCTTCAACTTTCTGTCATTAGTAATCCCATCCCTATCCTCTGATAAATAGTGAGAGAAGGGAGAACTAAAGAGGATGCCTTCTTAAAGTCCAAAGCCTCATCTCCTTGTAAGTAGCTTCCAGACATTCAATCTTCCCCCACCCCCAACTCTCCCCTCCATCATTGTCTCCCCACCCCATTTCCTATCAGGATAACATTAGCTTGAAAGCTGACAATTCAATTGCATCTCAAGTAACCATTTACTCTGTTATTTAATAGAAGGGGAAACCCAGTTACCATAACAACTCACATCCACATGGTAATTATGGAGTATCTAAAACACAGCAATCCATACTTTTCACAGTATTTGCTAGGGAGAATCTGTAAAAGGCACAGATATAATTTCTTCCCACTATTATTCGCAATTTTCACATAGTTGTTTCATATTGCATAAATATGAACAATACTTCTGTACTTTTAAAGAAATATTTCTAAGACAAAGGAGCACTGGAAAGAAAAGGTGAGACTGTACTTCTTATATTTCAAACAAGTGGCTACATAATATCTAACTTGAAACAGCTTGGAGGAAAGAATTAAAGAATTAGAAAAGCAAAGTTAATTTTTAATGAATAAAAATTATAATGATCACTTTACTTGAAAAAGAAGAGGAGGAAGAGGAGGAAGAAGAAGAGGAGGAAGAAAGAGGAAGAGGAAGGAAGAAGAGGAAGGAGGAGGAGGAGGAAGAAGGAGGAGGAGGAGAGCAACAACAAACACTACCAATGATTTTGTTCAGAAATCATTATCCAGCTTCCAGTATGGCTGAATTAGGTTTCTCTAAAATACAAATGGAAGAGCTGTTCATTACTTAATGCTAAGCAAAAACATGGCTGGGTGGCACTGACATGAGCAGGAACATCTTTATCACCAAGAAGGGAGAAAGTAATGAAATTTGACTGCAATTCTCATCCCAGGATAAGCCAGCATTGACCAATATAGATGAGAATATCCTGTCAAAGTAGGAAATGCCAAAGATGATGGGGCTGTCAGCAGATTCCAGAGAAGAAAACTGATGCTTGCCCTCAGCTTCCTCCCAAAGGGCAGGAGGTATCTATAAGGGAAGAGAAAAGCAATAGAGAAGCCCGGGAGATAGGATATGACCACTAGTAGGGTCCAATTCAAAATATCAAAGAGAGAGGGCATATGGTTTTACCCAAACCTAAGATTCTAGTCATGTGGGTTAATTCTGCATCAGCTATTTGTCAGCAATCCTTTCAAATGTGTAATAGCATGGTAGAACATCAGGGATTTTGTTTGCTTGTTTGTTTGTTTGTTTGTTTGAAAAGCAGGGAAATAAGGGGAAATTTATGAGATGATTTTATATAAATAGTTCACCATGGCATCAAAAAGTCTTAGTTTAGCCAACACATGTTTTTTGAGAAGCATTAATAAAGTATTACATATAAAATATATGTCAAGTATGAAAAACGCCCATTCCAGTCTGGCACATAAGGGGCTTACAACCCACAATACATCCTAAGAAACACAACTGAGAAGAACACATCCTAAGAACACAACTTGATGCCCCCATGGCTCTCTGAGACCTGTGAGCAATTACATCACAGCCAAGTGCAGCTGGAGAGAAAGCAGGCAAACAGAGAGAACCACAACTTACTTGAAAAGTTACCCAGAGGCAGACACTTAATGCTAACAAGAACCACGGTATGAAATCCCAGATTGGACATATTCAGAGAAGAGTTGTCCAGTCAGAGGATCAGAAGCTTAAGTCATTAGACCGCCACACACCTCTGCACGTTCCACTTAGAGCTTTACCAAATTTTCATAATGAATACAAAATAAAGGTCACCCTATACATCTGATATCTGGGAAGGAAAAGAAATCATCCTGGGATATACCATCAGAGGAAGCCTAGGTTAACAGTACGTTACGCTTTGAGGTTTACCGTGTAGCCTAACTACATTTGAACCTGCAATTCTCCTGCTCAAGCATCACATTAGGTGGTTTACAAGAAGAAGGAAGACCAAAGTGTGGATGCTTCAATCCTTCTTAGAAGGGGGAACAGAGATGGAAGGAGTTACAGAGATAAAGTTCGGAGTTGAGACTGAAGGAAGGACCATCCAGAGACTGCCCAACCTGGGGATCCATTCCATAAACCACCACCAAACCCAGACACTATTTCAGATGCCAACAAGAGCTTTCTGACAGGAGCCTGATAAAGCTGTCTCCTGAGAGGCTCTGCCAGTGCCTGACAAATATAGAAGTGGATGCTCACAGCCAGCCATTGGATGGAGAACAGGGACCCCAATGAAGGAACTAGAGAAAGGACCGAAGGAGCTGAAGGGGTTTGCAGCCCCCTAGGGGGAGCAACAATATGAACTAACCAGTACCCCCAGAGCTCCCTGGGACTAAACCACCAATAAAAGAAATATATGGTAGGACTCATGGCTCTAACTGCATATGTAGCAGAGGATGGCCTAGTTGGTCATCAGTGGAAGGAGAGGCCCTTGGTCCTGTGAAGGTTCTATGCCCCAGTATAGGGGACTGCCAGGACCAGGACGCAGGAGTGGGTGGGTTGGTGAGCAAGGGTAGTAGGGAGGGAATAGGGGATTTTCAGAGGGGAAACTAGGAAAGGGGATAACATTCATCGTAAATGTAAATAAAGAAAATATCTAATAAAAAGAAAGAAAAAAAAGAAACAGATGGAAAAAATAATTAGAGAATCAAGTTGTCTCTGACCATATATGCTCTGTAGCACATATGCCCTACATCACAAACAAATAAATATAAAGAAAAAACAATGAAATAAAGAAAATATACAACTCCAGACCCTACAAAAATTAGAAGAGTAATGAAGAACACTATGTACAAACTCAATGCCCCAAATTATCTAGAAAACAGACCACTGCCTCGAAAAGCACAAAGTTCCAAAGTTCACAAGAAAAACACATTATATGAATAGTCTACACCTTTTAAGAAAAACTAAATTTTAAAGTTAATAACCTGTTAGAATAGAAGTGTAAGTCTCAGATGTGCTCATAGCTAACTGCTATTATACATTTAAGGAAGCAATCATTCTGATTCTCTATGCTTCTTATAGAAGAAAGAAGCAGATACTTCCTCATTCTATGAAGTCAGTGTTACCCAATTTGAAACCAGATGAAGACACTGACAAGAAATCCACAGAACAATATTTCCTATAAACATAAATACAAAACTCTTCAAAAGCATGAGCAAAATGAGTCTGACAGTGTTTTAAAAAATTATACACTACAATTAGTGGTATTTATCCAGTGACAGTGGATCAATATTCAAGAATGTATGGTGGAGAGATCACACATCAGATCAATATTGCAGAAAAGGGCTCAGAACTTATCATGACAAAAAGAAAACAAACAAAACAAAACCAAAGCAAACACTAGTTTAATCAGGGTTTAGTTCAAGCTTGACTAGGAAAATCTACACAACTCTCCAAGCCAAAAGAATACCATAGAATACACATGGAAAAAACCTGAAAGAGTTTTTTTAAAGATCAGAACAAGGCAGATATGTCAATTCTCAGCAGTTCTTTACAACGTCATACCAGAAGTCCCAACTGATGTAATATGATAGAAACAGAAAGTTTAACATATACTGGAAGGAAAGAAAAATTGCCTCTGCCACAGACAACATAGGCATTTACATATAAAATCCAAACAAATTGACCAAAACATCCAGGAATTAGTCACCTCAGCAATGCTAGTGTATATATGAATACACAGAACCCAACCACTTTCCCTTATATCTACAATGAATAAATAAATATTAAAATGTGAGACTCAGTGACCTAATAATATCACCTGAAATGGAATGTATGGGTATAAATGAATGAAAACATTTAAAAGATCAACATGAGAAAAACTATAAACTAGGGAAAAAACCAATGAGTCAAATAAACGGGGAGATATGCTAAGCTTATGAATAGAAGATTTAACCATAACTGTATACTCCAGTGAGGTTCCAATCAAATCCTAGAATATTATTTCAGAAATATCACCAAAGTGATTCTAAATATCATATGGCAAGGAAAAAGGAAGAAAGAGGGGCTAGAGAGATGGTTCAACAATTAAGAGCACTCTCAGAGTTCTGTTCCTACATGGTGGCATGTACTTCCAGTTCCATAGGACATGGTGTCCTCTCCTGCACACATATGGTACACATAGATTCATATATGCATGCACTCATACATGAAAATAATAAATGAATGAATGAGTGAGTGAACAAATGAATGAATGAATTTTAATACACAAAGGAGTCAATGAAACAAAGAGGAATATCAAGTAGGTGAGATTATGGGACCTTAAGCCTTATTATTCAGCTAGAGTTAAGGTAGAAAAGCAAAATCTCATTGTGTTTACATAGTAGCAATAAGCAGAAAATCAAACAGAATGAGTCCTAGCTACAAAATGTAATGTTAGTAAATTTAACAAAACGCCTGCAAGATTTAAAATATGCAAACAAAATGTTAACCTAACTAAATGCAAGGATTACAATGTTCATGAGTGTAGAGACTCGGTGTTCCTTATTTCAGTTTTCTTCCAAGTGGCCTATGGAACTGATATATTTACAATCTACATCAGAGCAAGCATGAGATTTCTTAAAGCTGTGTTTATGTTTATATAGAAAATCAAAGGGCCTAGATATCCCTTCAATTCAAGGCTTATTTCTAGGTAACAATAATTAAGATATATGATTTGGGTAAAAGTACAGAAATTGTAACAAATAGAAAACAGACACATCCAAGAAAGAGGAAGAGAGAGATAGAGGGAGGGAGGAGAGAAACAGGGAGGGAGGGAGAGAGGGAGGGAAAACGTATGGGGGTGATTTTTGACAAAGGTACTTAAGTAAAAGTGTAAAACTTCTACATGAAACACAGCATATGTACAAACTGACTAATAAGTACACTAAATGTGTTGCACCTACTCAGTAAAAACTGACCTGGACTTGGGAGGCAGAGGCAGGTGGATTTCTGAGTTCAAGGCCAGCCTGGTCTACAGAGTGAGTTCCAGGACAGCCAGGGCTACACAGAGAAATCCTGCCTCGAAAACAAACAAACAAACAAACAAACAAACAAAAAACTGACCTGCAAAGAAAGCAATGCAGAACCAATGTGGGCTACCACAAGGACAAACCTCACTTTACCATATATTTTGAATTTATATGTAAATGGGTGTGTTTTATAATATGTGAATTATGCTTCTACTTTAAAAATTAATTAATAAAAGTTAAATTAAGCAGAAGATAAAAGGAAAACTTATAATCTTGCTTCAGATTTTTTTTATCATTTATTTATTTATTTATAATTCCAGATTTTATTCCCCTGCTAGTCCACCCTCCAACTATTCCACATCCCACACCTCCTTCCCACCCCCTTCTATTCACCCCCACCCCCACCCCTGTGCCTATGAGGATGTCCTCACCCCCTACTCCCAATACACCAGACCTCTAAATTCCCTGAGGCCTCCAGTTTCTCGAGGGTTAAGTGCATCTTTTCTGACCAAACCCAGACAGTCCTCTGCTGTATGTGTTGGGGGCCTCACATCAGGTGGTATATGCTGCCTGGTTTGTGGTCCAGTGTCTGAGGGATCTCAGAGGTCCAGGTTAATTGAGACTGCTGGTCCTCCTACAGGGTTGCCCTCCTCTGCTTCTTCCAGCTTTTCCCTAATTCAACCACAGGGGTCAGCAGCTTCTGTCCATTGATTGGATGCAAATATCTGCATCTGACTCTTTCAGCTGCTTGCTGGGTCTTTCAGAGGACAGTCATGATAGATCCATTGTTTCGTGAGTGCTCTAATTGCTGGTGGGATTGCAAACTGGTACAACCATTCTGGAAATCAATCTGGAGGTTCCTCAGAAAATTGGAAATAGATCTACCTGAAGATCCAGCAATACCACTCTTAGGAATATACCCAAAAGATGCCCACCATGCCACAGGGGCATGTGTTCCACAATGTTCATAGCATTCTTGTTTGTGATAGCCAAAAGCTGAAAACAACCCAGATGTCCCAAACAGAAGAATGGATACAGAAAATGTGGTTCATTTACACAATGGAATAATACTCAGCTATTAAGAATGAGGACATCCTACGTTTTTTACAGGCAAATGGATGGAACTAGAAAATAACATCCTGAGTGAGGTAACTCAGACCCAAAGGACAGGCATGGTATGTACTCACTAAAAAGTGGATATTACCCCCCCACACACACAAAAGTACAGAATACCCAAGATACAGACCACAGAACTCAAAAAGGTCAACAAGCTGAAGGGCCCAAGTGAGGACGCCTCAGTCCTACTTGGGTGGGAGAAGAAAGCAATCACAGGATGGGGGAGGGAGGGAGGGACCTGAGAGGGAAAGTGGACAGAATGTGGTGCATGGAGAGGAAGAGAGGGGAGCCTGATCAGGTATTAGGTGAGGGGAAAGGACTGAATCCCTGAGGGTCAGCAGAAAGAATGGAAACAGGCAACCTCAGGAGGTAAGAGGTTGGGGGGACCCTCCAGAATATACTAGAGACCTGGGAGGTGAGAGACTCTCAGGAATCAAAAGGAGGGACCTTAGACAAGATGCCCTACAGTGGAGAGAGGGAACTTGTAGAGTCGACCTCCAGCAGAAAGACAGGGCATCAAGTGAGGGATGGGGTTGCCCTCCCATGGGCAAAACTCTGACCCATAATTGTTCCTGTCTGAAAGAACTGCAGGTATGGAAATGGAGAGGAACCTGAAGAAAAGAAGGTCCAGGGACAGTCCCAAAGTGGGATCGAGCTCAAGGGGAGGCCCTAAAGCCTGACACTATTGTTTCAGACTTTTAATAAAAAAGACATAAAAAGAAAAATATGACAACTTAGAATCTTCAAAATTAAAAATTTCATTTTTAAAATACAGCAATTTTTAAGGAAATGACAGTACTAGGTAAAAAACATTCTCGAAATGCATTTCTAACATACATTTTATATCCAGAATGTGTAAAGCCCTTTCAGTAGAAAACGAAATCTCAGGGGAAAAAAAAGTTGTGAAACTATCACATGCATCATGGAAAACTCAGGATGACAAATGGAGAAGTGAAAAGATGCCAGACACCATTCACCAGTGCAGAAATAAACAACCTACCCATTATTGTCACTGGCAGGGAGGCAGGCAGAAAACTCTTATATCACAGGGACAGCTACAAGCAGACACCTCACTCTTGGCTATTTCTCTACTTATAGGAAATGGCATCAGCAAAAAAAAAAAAAAAAAAAAAAAAAAAAAAAACTGATGTCAACACAAAAATATCTTCGTAATTCAGTGAGGAATCATCATAAAAATGTTTACACGACCACCAGGAACCAGACGCAAACCAAAGGTCCACCACCCACTAAACTGATAAACAAATGAAATTCTCAGGAAAAACTTCCAGAGATACAAAGAAGAGTTCGAAGAAACTTCTAGAAAAATGCAAAACAGGCTCCAGGAAAAAATCAAACCAAACCAAACAGCGGCAAGGACAACAAAACAAGGCAGAAGCCAGGGGAGAGCGAAGATAGACATAACTGATTGACCTGGAAGGGGATGTGCTCGTCCTGAACTGCAGTTTCACACTGTGATTTCTGTTATTCACCATCAACCACGATCTGATAACTAATCCCATAAAGAAACGGTTTACAGGCTTGAATCCACTCGCTGTCCTAAATAGTCCGCCGGAATTTTGCACTGTCCTGCTCTGGCCGTGAAACATTCCTTCCGCCAGCGTCTCTGTACTGTATGCACTACCTGCCCTTTAATCCTAGCTCACGCAGAAACCTCATTAACCATAATGGCTCTAAACCTTAAGAATGGTCGGACTGGTCAATCAGAAATGCCAAAGCAAACCAAGAAGAGAATAAGTAAAAGCTGTGGACTTAAAAAGGAAACTTTTAAAAATTCACTTGATATGGTTGTTAAGCTCTACAGTAACAAACTGAAATTGAATTCCAGGGTTCAATTTCCAGACTCTTCCACTTAGCTGCTTTATGATCTTGAATAAATTAACAGGACCTACCTCAGACTGTGTGTGTGGAGATTAAATGAATGAATATGCTATGCTCCTCTGCTTATTATTCTGAGGTCATGTCCTAATAAAACATTACAAACTGAAAAAAGTCCTAACTTGAAAATACATGTAATTAACCTGGCTTGCCAGGCATCCTAGCTCAGCTACACAATAGTGCACTGCAAAACATAGCAGCTTTTCCCAGTGGTTGTGTGGCTTGCTGAGCTACAGTTTACTGCCCTTGTGCAGGATCAAGAAAGAACATTGTTCTGTATGTTGCTAGCCCAAGAAAATGTAAATTCAAACTATTGTTTCTACTAAAGCCATATACCTTTTGGACCATCAAAAAGTCAACATACAGATGATGTCTGGGGTGTATGTTGTATGTACAGTAGTAGTGATACTGTATACAAGCTGATTATAAGTTGCTATTATTGCAACTGTTCTTAGTCAGCTTTTCAAAACTGTCTTTATTTCTGCTTAACAGTTTAAGAAATAATGGCTCAGGGATTAAATTACCAACGAAAGAGTATTCATGGGCTGGTTCATGGTTCCTGCTACATAAGTAGCAGAGGATTACCTTATCTGGCATCAGTGGGAGGGGAGGTGCTTGGTTCTATGGAGGCTTGATGCTCCAGAGAAGGGGGATGCTAGAGGTGAATGAGTGGGAGTGGGGGAGTGGGTGGAGGAGCACCCTCTTAAGAGGCAAAGGGGAGGAGGAAAGGGGATAACATTTGAGATGTTAAATAAATAAAATGATTAATAAATTAAAAAGAAACCAATGGATTGTTTCATCTCTCTGTGTGTGAGTGTGTGTGTGTGTGTGTGTATGTGTGTTCCTGCTCACATGTGTATACATGTGTATGCATGGAGGCCAGAAGCATGTTGAATCCAAAAGAGCTAGAGTTAGACAGACATGAGTTGCATAATGTGGGTGTTTTATCTCAAACTCCAGTTAACCTCCACAACAACACAGTAAAGCACTAGGTCATGTGAACTGAATCTGAACTAAAATCCCATCATAGATTTAGCAAAGTTCTGTTCAAAAGGCCCTCTAACTGACTCACAAATAATATTGTCCTTTTCTCTTCTCTCTGCTATTTTCTAGGTCCTCTATATCACAAGCTTAATCCAGACACTTCCTCTGCTCATACATGGAGCATATCCCATAATTTCTGATACATTAGCTAAATTTATCTTAGCTTCTACTAGCCCACACCTTTTAAAAAATTTTCTGTTCTGATAACTTTTCAAATCATCTTTTCAGAAAGAGTTTAAACTTGGATTTGTCCTGAAAATACCTATATGCAGGGCTTAATTTGATAAAGGTGGCAAACCTCTTTCTTCTCCATGCTAACCAGGGAGATGACTGCAAACAGCAGATACAGAAATGACCTGCTTTCCTCTGCTTTGCTTAAGCATTTTTACCCAGGAGAAACAACACTTCTCCCACAATTCCTTCTCTTAACTAAATGAGACACTGTTATCAAAAATGACTTCAAGTACTCTGCAGGAGCCAGCATGACGATGGCATGGGTACTTGCTTGCTGCCAAGCCTGACAGCCTGAGTTTCACCCTAGAACCCACAAGGCAGAAGGAGAAAAGTACCTCTTACAAGTTACCCTCCAAATTCTATGTGTGTCACAGGCATGCACATCCATAAAAAGGTAAAGGAAGGGGTCAGAGGGTGCTTAACACAGGGAAGTGTTAGCCTCTGAGTATCATGACCTGGGTTGCATCCCAGAAACTACATGGTGGAAGGAAAAGCCACTTTCTGCAAGTTGTCCTCTGACGCCCACACGCACCATAGCACGCACATGTATGGTATAAAACTCTCTCTGTCTCTCTCTCTTTCTCTCTCTGTCTCTCTTTCTTACACACACACCAAGTTTTTAAGACAAACAAAGGGAGTACTTTTTCTTTACATAAGTTGAAATTCAATCTAAACAATGTAAACAATCTAAAAACTGCTGCAATAAGTAAACAAGTACAATCTTTCGAGGCTACTCCCTCATAACACTTCTGGGCAGTGGGGAAGTGTCAACTCTCTGTCGTAGAAACACTGGACTGATCATCCTATTTGGCCAGCTATTTTGGAAGCATTAAATGCAACCTATGCTAACTGTTCCAGACAAACTCCAGCTCATCCACATAAAGGGAAGGGGGAGCTCTGAAGCACAAAGAGTCAATGGGGCGAAGAAGAGCACCTACTTCATGGATGAGGGCCAGTGTTGTCTGCTTGAAGTTTCGCCCTCTACTGGCCATCAGCCGATTCAGTGGCTTGCCATCTTTGCTCTGATACATGGCAACATCATAGCAAAACAGCATGCCACCTTTCAAAAGAAAGAAATTCAGAATGAGCATTTGCAATGAGAGAAAATTACAAATTATATTCTCAGTAATCCACACTCAGCCAATTTGGATGAAGAACTTATCAATGAAAATATAAATTATTGAGCAAATTATTATTTTTGAATATTGGTATCCAAAGAAAGAAAAAATGGATATAAAAATTAACATTTAAAATATAATTTATTTACAAGTCACTTACAATTAACATTTACCAGTATAAATATTTACAAAAAAGGACATTTATAATTTGAATTCATTTCACATTTTACAAACCATTGGTACTATCTATTAAACTTTATCCTAAGATAAGTTTCATTAAATAAAAGTATGTGCATAATATAACATCAGCTCTTGATAACTTAAGGCCCTTAGTCCATGCCCACACATGAAACAAGCTTAGCTTACACGTGCATTAGCAAGCTTTTGGTTGGGCCTCTTTTCCCCGCCTTTGTAACTGTGGTTAACTGAGTCCTCAATGAACTCCCAGCACCAGGTAGGCCCCAAGTCAATCAAAAGCCAAGGAAGCCAGTAAAGTAATTTATGGTAACCCCAGGTAACTTGTGGAAACTTGGTAATTCTGAGCCAACAAAAAGACATATTCAAGGACCGAGATGGCAAAACATACAGATGACTACAGTTCCAACATGTATTCTTAGCAGTGACAGAGAAAAGTGCACACTTTATAAACATGGCTCAGTACATTGTTTTTCACTGAGAAGACATGTCTAAGCAGAACGCAGATCAAGAAGCAAGTCATTATGTGTCTCTCAGAAGCCTTTGGGCACACCTTCCTGTCATGCCTCCAACTTGGCTGGCAGCACCACTTCTAGCTGCCACTTTGCCTAGCATGGCTCTTTTTATGAATGGAGTTAGAGCATGAATATGCCTTCACATCTCACTTCCTTCGCCCACCCTCACTGTTTTGGGAATCATCTTGCTCTTACTGGCGATGAAGTCTCCTCATTCCCTCATAGTATTACTTCACATGTATATGCAGTAGTTGTGTATTCATTTTACTGCAAACAGGCATCAGATAGCTCCTGAGTTAAATAAACACTGGGAAAATGGTACTGCTGCGGACTTACGTCCCTAGCAGCACCAATCGGGGTTCAAGTTCTGTAAAAATAAAATCCCAAGTAATGTGGGCATTTGTTCAGAATCAATTTTAAAAATATCAGAGGAGCTTATATTCACAGCAGCTGTCCTACTTACTGCACCGAAAGCCTTTGCTCCGTGTCCATAGGGAATGGTTCCAAAACCCCCATGGTTAGCAAAATCCATGAATATTCAAATCCCTTATATAAAATGACATAGGATTTGCATATAATCTATTCACTTTCTCCTGCATTTCTTATGACCTTTATATTATTTATAAAGAATACAACGCAGACATCAGGTGTGGCACAAACAGTTGCTATGCTGTACTTTTTGGGAACTAATCACAAGAAAAGACCTGCGTATGTTAAGAACAACTGTGAACTTTTAGAAATATTTTTGATGTGCAGTTGATTGAATCCTCAGATGTAGAAACCCATGGGAACATAGCAGCAACTGTACTTGGTATTTTCCATCTTTTATCCACTCCAGTGGTATGAAATGTGATCTTATTATAGTTTGAAGTCAGGTTTTTCTTGATGTTAAAGTCTATTATCTTCTCACATGTTCACCTGACATTCTAATACCTTTTTTAATCCTATCACACTGTGGGTTTAGTCATTTCCATCTGGTCCACTTCTCTTCTCCATCTCCTACTGGAACCTCCTTCCCAACAACCAAGAACCCCCCCCCCCTCCTACTTTCTTGCCTCCCTTTGCATGTGATCCAGAGAGTTTAGCTACAGCTCTTTGCCCAAGCGTGGGTAGGAGACTATTCCTGGAGCAAAGGCATCTTATCAGTGGCTACACCACTGAAGAAAGTGACACCCATCCTCCCCCACACCCTTAACTGTCAACAGTTCGTTCAAGAGCATGGTTGGGAAGGTCACAGACCCAAGGGAGGAACCTAGTACTAGTATTGTTGTCAGAGTGCCTCTAACTACTAATGCTGTACTCACTGATTGTGCTGAGCCCATCTTTCATCGGAGGGATTTCCTCCTGCAGTGAGCAATGGTTAATGTAGAAAACAAGGGATGGTGGACTATCCTCTTCTCTAAGTGTCATGGCAGGCAGTTTCTAATATTTCTATTAAATATTTCTCATTACTTTGCATTCTTTAGGTGTCCTTCATCAGATATGTGCATGATAAACATCTGCAGTATACCTGTCTTTTTTTAAATTAGAGCTTTTAGATCTGGGAAGATAGTTTAATCAGTAGTGTGCTTGCCACACAAATGTGAAGCCATGAGCTCATTATCTAATACTGACATCAAAGCAAGGTGTAGTGACACATGTTTGGAGCCCACACACTGGGTAGGCAGAGACAGGTAGATCCCTGGGAGTTATTGAGCCAACCTGTGTGCTGGCCCAGAGAGATGCTCACACTAAGATAATAAGGTACAGAACCAAGGAAAACACCCATAAGGTGTTACATTAGGGCATACATGTGCATCCCCACACATCTGTATACATGGACCACGCAGCACAGAGAGACAAACATTAAATAAAGATAAACACAGCAGAGCTTTTCATGATAGAGATCTTGGCTTTTTTCCACATCTCTGCTATAAATCAGTGACACATTGATTATGTGCATGTTTCATACTGTATTCTTTTGGTCAGCCTGTGTATCACTTCACTAACACCAAATTACCAGTTACTGTGAGTTTATAATCATTTTTGAAATCTGATAATGTATGTTCTCCTACGTTATTGCTGATGTTCTTGAAGACTGCCTTCATTTAATTTTTGGTTTTGCTATTTTCACACAGTTTTTGGAATAAGAATGTCAATTGTCAAAAACATATTGAACTGATTATGATTTACTTAAACCTATATATTAATTTTAACTTAATTTTTTTACAATATGCAGTCTTCTAGCCCATAAACATCATACATAACTACATTTATTGTTTTTTTCAATATTATTTCAGTAGCTGATAAAATACAGGTTATTGATTTGTTTTGGTACTCAATATATATGATGCTATCATAGGTTTTAAATTTCATTTCCTTTTATATATATATATATATATATATATATATATATATATATATATATATATAATATGACTGATTTTATACATTCATTTTTGTATAGATATATATGCAGTAACCTGCTGAATGGAAATCAACTATTAATCCTTATAATTAATCATGGATTATTTTGCATTGTCTATGAATACAATGATGTCATCTGGAAGTAATGAGTGTTTTGTTTCTTTAATCGATGCAGCCTGTATTTCTTATTTCTTTTCCTCAGCTGACGTCACTAGCCATGGCTTCTGGAACCATGCTGAATAAGAGTGGTGTAACAACATTCTTTTTTTTTTCACTATCAGACACACTGTCAGTATTTCAGGATTAAGTATGAGTATGTATTGGTGGCTGTTCCTTATCATAACAAAAGTTTCCATCTATATACAATTTTTAGTAAGTCTTTTTGGCATCATAAACTTGTGCTAAATTATTCAGTTTTTTTTTCTTGCACATTTGAATCTACTTAAAGACTGACCAGCCTTTTAAATTAACATAGTGAATTATATTGGCTTTGAAACATTAAGTTAACTTTGTCTTGCCCTTTACATGTGTTGCTTAAGTTAACCTTCCTCCCAATCTTTCCACCTATGATCACTGGAACAGGGTGGTGTGTAAGTTTCCTGTCTTGTAATGGCATGGAAAAGTTGTGGTATTAGTATTACGTGGGTCCTGTGAAGAATACTTGAATAGAATACTTTGTTTTTGTGGTCTTGCTATAGTCTATATAAATTTAGTCAAGAAGCCATTTGTACCCAAGATTTCTTTGTAGGATGACTATTAAGTTAAAGAATGATTTCAAGAGTAAATATCAAATTGTTCATATTAATATACTTCTCTCAGTTTTATATTTTAGGGACTTCTATAACTCACTTAAAATTTGAAGATTATTGACTAAAAGTTCTTTGTAGCACTTCTCTTTGTGAACAGTATAAGGTCTGCAGTAGCATTTCCTCTCTTCTTACTCAAACAGGCCTTCTTAGTCTTCTGTATCTAATGATTTTGTTAAATCTTCATATTATGAGTATCTTCATGTCTCTAGTCACAGATTTTTACAACACTTACTTGATTTCCTATTCTTTCCTCAGCCTTTTTAACAGAAGTTTGGTTTCCTTTCCTTGTTTCTAATATGAACATGGAAAGTGCACATTTCTGTGCTGACTAGTCTCTTTTTTCTTTTTGTCTAACTTGATACAAGCGGGAATTATCTGGGAAGAGATACTTCTTTTGAGAAAATGCTTCCACAAGACTGGCCTGTAGCAAAAATTCTGTTGGGCATTCTTCTAATACTAATGATCAATATGGGAGAGAGCCCTGCAGACTGTGGGCAGTGCTACCCCTGGGCTGGTGGTCGTGAGTCTAAATAGAAAGCACACTGGGTAAGCCCCAGAAAGCAAGCCAGCATACACCACCATAGCTGGTCTCTGCCTCAGTTCCAGCTCCTGATTCATTCTTGAGTTTCTGCCCTGATTTCTCTTGGTCATAGACTATAAACTGTAAAGTGAAATAAACCTTCCCTCCCCAAGTTTGCTTTTGCTCACAGTGTTTTGTCACAGCAACAGAAAGCAAAGTAAGACAGATTCCTGCTAAAAACCACTGTGGTACTCAGTGGGTAAAAGCATGAAAGCTTTAATTTGGATTCTAGCACACACACACATATGCACACACACACATACACACAGACAGACAGACAGACAGACAGACACACACACACACACACACACACACACACTCACGGCCATTTGTATATTTGTAACTCTAATACTGTGGGGATGGAAACATGAGAACGTCTGGGGCTTACTAGCTACTAGCACAGACCCAGGTTCAGTGACAACTGTCTCAAAGGAATTAGGTGGAAAGTAATGTATAAAGGCATACTGTGTCCTCTGACGTCCACAAACATACATATACACCATTTATTCATACATATGTACATACACACCAAAACAATCAGTCAACAGAAAAACATGGCAGCTACATCCTCCAAGCTATTATATGGTCTGCCTTCACTGTTGCATAATGACAATTAAAATTTAAAGTACCTTTATTGGTGTATAATAATTGACTCCGTTGTATCACTTCTGTGCATGTATATCATGTACTTTGACCATATTCATGCCACCATCACCTTTTAGCCCCTACCCCTTCTTAGAACCCCTCTGCTTCCTAAATAGTTTCCTCCACTTTCATGTTCTATTTTTTTAAATCTAGATTGCAAAGATTCAGTATATCCTTCTGAATCTGACTTTTATCGCTCAGTATGACGACAAATAGTTTTCCTGCAAATGACATGATTTTTCTCCTCTTAACGGAAGAATAAAAATCCGTATGTTTATAAACTATGATTTATTATTATTATTGTTGTTGTTAATTTATCTTTTAATGGACACAGGCTGATTTGTGAACAATGTCTTAATAAATGCAAAAGTGCAAGTATATTACTATATTATATGCTAAATTGGAATACTCTTTGTAAAATCAAAAAGCAGTACATGGGATCATGTGGTAGTTCTAGTTCTTCCTGCTGGGAAACATCTATACTGACGTCCATAGTGGCTCTGCTAATTTACAGCTTCAGCAATAGTGTACGAGTATCCCTTGTTCTCTATGTTTTTATCTTCATTTCTTGTTTCTTTTCTTGTAATGACTCTCCTACCATGTAACCTATTGCAATTATACTGGGCCAAGCTGTAATTTCAATGGATTCATGATTTGAATATCCCTGATAACTAAAAATATTAAAATTGTTTCCAAACATTTGTTGGCGACTGGTTGATCTTTACTCCAACAAGACCTGACCTCTACCTGAGCCAGCTGCCAATCAAATCCATAGCTAGAATAGTGAATATGTTCCAAGGGGGGAAATGGTCTAAAATTTTCTCCCCATTCTGGAATTTGAAGCTATCTATTTATCTTTGCTTCTACATTTTTTGAATGCCTTTTTGATTTGGTTGTTTGTTGTAACTGTTCCAGCTCTGTGTAAATGTGAGCAGCAGCCAAGCAATGTCCTACCATGTAACCTATTACAATTATACATGGAAGTACAAGTTGAGACATGACACTGTAAACCTGCACTTCACCATAGTGCAGTATTCTTACCTGCCAGGCCAGGTTTCAATCCTGGTTGCTTGTTTGTTTCGTACGTCTTCAATATAAAGTTTGGGATTCCTGCTACTGTCTTCCCTTGGTCTGAGCGGACACCTCCTTTCAATGCAGAGTGATATATCCCACGGGGCATATTCACCATCTCTTGTCTCACAAGAGATGTAAAGAATTCTTCCAATGCTGGAATAAGATAAAAAGAGTTCAAAACCCAAATAAACGTGATAGTGCAGAAGAGGCATGTTCTTTCCTAAACAGTGCACAGGCATCCAGCTCTGTCTCAGGTTGAACTTCATCAAGTGAATAGGAAACCACTGAGGATCATCTCTGCCTTCAATGTTCCACAGTGGGAACAAAGTACTACACTGCTCAGCTAGCCTTAGCTTTCATTCTTAGTTCTTGGGATTCATTCTTACTTCTTCATTTCTTACATATCATCTACTGGCAAGTTCTTGTGGCCCCACCTTCAGAGTCCTCCTTTTACAACCATTCTCATAAAGCCTTGCTTAGTTATTATCTTTGCCTTCCTCAAATATACTAATATAAAAGCTGCATCTTTAGTCTCTTCTTCCTCGTGATCACCCCTGCAGTGTCCTCTAGCCAGAAGCTGAAGATGCCCTTTATGTTCTTAATACCACCCAATAGCTATCACTACACACACACACACACACACACACACACACACACACCCCACCACCATCACCACCACCACCACCAAACACTATACATCCCCTGACCTCAAATAAGGAATCATCACGACTCTCCCTATGGCCTTATTTCTGCCATGTTCCCTTCTTGCCAAGTGAAAGATACCTATCCAGATAGCCTAAATAGCCCCTCTGTTCCTCAAATATATACTCTTGATGTGTTCTACAGGAACACGAGACAGAGACTTGCTGGCTGTTGACTTGAAGCACATTATTTCTAGCTTTTCGTGGGATGAGTCCTCTTGTCCTTTTGATGTTTTCAGAGAGACCTTTTAGAACTAAGCCCATTCTGTAACAATTTTAGCACACACATTAGAAACTAAAAAACTCATTCCTTACTTCCCTCTGTCTACAAAGGAAACTATGCTAACAAAGTTCACTTTGCTATGTGACATTGTACGAACTACACAACAACATAAAAATGTAGGATCAGAAGACAACAAGATGTCAAAAACCAATGGTAAGACTATGGGTTCATACTTGGGTGCCATTTCCACAAGGACCACTAGAGGCTGCCCAATACAGAAATAAAAACAAAGCATGAAAGCTAAACAAACCACAGTGGGAAAACAAACAGGGAACACATGGCCCTCCAGTAGGAACGGAAAAACAACGGTCCACCCAGCCACGTCCAAACTTAACTAGGAATATTGTTACCTCAAGGTCTCCTTTAAATGACCATGATTTAAAGTAAGTGCTCACTGGCACAATAATGAAGTATTCTTCTCTCTTTCTATATAACCCCCTGGATGCAACCAAATTTACCCTTACAGATAAGGAGAGGGACTGGGATATAGCTCAGTTGGTAAAGAGCACTGCAGAGCATGAAGACATGAATTTGATACCCACCACTTATGTAAAAAGGCCAAGTGAGGCAACACACACACGGCACTCCAGCACTGGTGAGTCAAAGACAGAGGATGCCAGCAAATTGCTAGCCCGACAGTCTACCTAAATGGCAAGGCACAGATACAACCAAAAAATTCTGCCTCACATACATACATATATATATGGACATGCACATACATCATACACATACACAATGTCCATCTCTGGCCTATATACATGCATAAACATATAAACATTCATAGACATGAACATACAACATGAATACACACAATGTCAATCTCTAGTCTATACACATAAACACAGATACATAGGCATGCACAAAGAACACATAATGTCAACTCTGGTCTATAAACATGCATATATATATATATATATATATATATATATACATAACACACATATGATCAACTGCTAGTCTACAAACATGCATTCACATATGTACACATGAACATAATAAATACACCCAAAGTATTAACCTCTGGTCTACTGACACACATAAACATAACACATACATAAACATGCACATACAACACACACACACATACTCATACACACACACACACACACACACACACACACACACACAGAGTTCTGAGAACATCTGTTGGGAACAGTTTCTATTGATTCCTCCACACTTACCCCTACCATTCTCAACACTGCTCTGTAGCCTCCAGAACTAAGCTGTAAGAAATGCATCAAAAGGCTGCTCATTGTGTCAACCAATGAAAGGCACTGGCAGGAGATCAAAGAGTGAAAACACGGTACAGTTAGGGAACTTATTCCCTAAACACTGTCCAACAGGTTACTACAGGCTGCCTGCACCCTTATTTAAAGGCTGTCTCCCCTTAGGCGGCTCTATCTGTGACATGCATGTCTTTTACCCTCCCTACAAGGCCAAAGGACCTTAGCTACTCTCGGATGATTCATTGTGTCTAATGAATTTCCATAAACTTTGCAAACACAATTATAAAGAAAAACTTTATTAAAATTTCTTCAATTTTTCCACTGAGAATGAAGCCCTTTTTGTAATGACCATCATGACTATAACTTCTCAACAAATGATGCTATGCAGTCACAGACTATGTACGCCAGTTCCTGAATGATGTGGTGCAGGTATGACAAGCTCAGTCTGAGCACAGACTTTTTGAAAAGTGTGTGAGTCATGTCACTGTGAAGACTAAAGTGCTTTGGTGAGAGGGGGTGATTTCATGCTTTTTCAGGAGGAACTGTGTTCTGGCAAAGAGGGCAAGCACATAAGTCAAAAGAGCAGATATACTTGCAAGGGCCACTGTTCCAGCAATGGAAAGCTGTCTACTTATCTAGCTCTGTGGTCAATAAAAGCCTCTCACCTCCCTCCTGCAGATGTGAAGTGAGGATAAGATGCAAGCATCTGAATGGAGCCACTACAGAGAACACCATCTTCCCCAGGCAACTGAGCCAATCAATAAGCAGATTTCTCCCTGCTCCCTCCCTCAGCCTCTTCCTTACATATGACTAGGTGAGAATTTAAAAAGAAGGCAAAAATCTATACACAATAAGGTGAGCATGTTAACACTGCAGTTATATCTAATGGAAAATCATCTAACAATGGAAAAAAAATAAAGTTACCATAAGAACTAAGATAAGGATCATAAACGTACTATGTGAAATGAAAAAAATAAAAATCTAAGTCTAAAAGTTCACAAACACAGAGTATCTGGAGAAATCCAAACAGGACTTTAGAACAAACAATGTTTTTTTTTGTTTGTTTTTGTTTTTTTTTTGTTTGTTTGTTTTTTGAGACAGGGTTTCTCTGTGCAGCCCTGGCTGTCCTGGAACTCACTCTGTAGACCCAGCTGGCCTCAAAATCAGAATCTGCCTACCTCTGCCTCCCGAGTGCTGGGATTAAAGGCGTGTGTCACCACCACCCGGCTTAGAACAAATAATTTTAAGCTAGAACTTTAAAATGTCAATATTAGGGGATAGAGAAATGGCTTCATGGTTAAGAATGAATACTGCTTTTGTAAAAGACCAGAAATCAGTTGCCAGCACCCACAGCTGAGAAGCACACAACTGTATAACTCACAACATACAATATACACAGATAGATAGATAGATAGATAGATAGATAGATAGATAGACAGACAGACAGACAGACACAGACACAGACACACACACAGACACACACACACACACACATACACACCTCACAATTGTATGTAACTCCAGCCTCAGGAAATTTGATGCCTTCTTCTCTCCTCCATGGGCACCAGTTACACACAGACATGATGCACTTATATACATTTAGGCAAAAATACCAACACAGGTAAAATAAAAAAAAAAGTTTAAGAAGAGGAAGAAGAAGGAGGAAGAGGAGAAAGAAGAGGAAGAGGAATAGGAAGAGAAAGAAGAAGAGGAGGAAGAGGAGGAGGAGACGAGAAAATAATTAACATGAGAAACAGGCCATGATCCCCCTGTTTCAGAGCAATGATTTTACCGCCATCAGTAACTAGTGACTACCATGAATCATGCACCCAGAATCCTCCTAGTCTGTTTCCATGGCCGCAACCTGTGTCCTTGTCTGTTTGTCCATGCTCCATTAATCAGAGAAAGTGAGCACAGAACAACATTGTCTATGGTGATAGTGATTGCCAGACACAGTTATACCTACAAAACCAAATGACTCCAATTATCAGATTGCCTCAAAAAGAAAAAACAAAAACAAAAATACAGTGGAGTACTGCAGCCATCAAGTATAAACACTAGCACGGAGTACCAACCCCCAAAAGATCTCAGTAGCAGCCTTTTCCTCTTCTGCAGGCAGTCACACCCTCCCTCTCACCAGAGGCTACAGAAAGCAGCAAAGGGCACAAAGTCACTATAAAACCCCAGGTGAGCAGTTGGCAATGGCTCTTTCAGGATACTGGAGGGGTCTGAATGATTTCCTACTCCTGCTGGCTATTAACCCTGGAGAGACTTGGGCCTCCTGGGGAGCAATGAGATCTGAAGCAGGGAGAAGAAAGTAACAGCAGAGGAGAGTTGAGGCTTGCAAAGGAGAGAAGACATGAGAACATGGTAGCGTTGGCTATGCTCCACTGTTCAGTTTCCTCTAATAAAAGGAGGCAGGGACAGACAGGCGCTCTGTCTACAAATTAATGATATACTACACTTAGCTAAGTTTCCAGGGAATCTCTACTTGTCATGAAATCAAGAAAAAGAAGATTAACATTACAGATTACTATAATCACATATAACAATGACTATGTTGAAAAGCTATAACAACATTTTTTATTAAGCCTCATTTTCAAAACTTAAGCATTTGCATGTATATATGTTCGAGGCAAAATTTTTACAAAAAAGCAAAATATTGGCTAACCCTGGAGAGCTTCCAGTCACAATGGATCGCCTATGGTAATTTTAAGAAATTTTTAATAACCAAAAGATGAATTTTAAATAATATAAATTTTAATCATAACCCATAATCCATATCTCAGCTATCACAATGGATCATCTATAGAAATTTTAAGAAAATTTTAATAACCAGGAGATAAATTTTAAATAATATAAAATTTTAATCATAGCCCATAATCCATATTTCAGCTATAATCACCTACTGTTTCTTGGGTAAGACTTAAATAGAGTCAGTGAAAGTTTTACATGTGTGAATACCACACACATTTGCACAGCATGCCTCTTAAAGGCTAACAGTCTAATAAACTTTATATCAAAACAAATGACCATAGAATTTGATCCTTAAAATAATTTTTTTTTAAAAAAAATGTCACCGAGTAGCTCAGGATAGCCAGGAACTCACTACATATACCAGGTGAGTCTCTAATCCACCGTGCCTGGCAAAAATCTAACCCTGGCCTGTAAATCATGAACTTCTGCTTCTGCCTCATCAGCACACCACACCCGTGTGCATCAGTGCACATACATTCTTCTATTGCTTAAATTAATTTTGATGTGTATATTGTACAAATAATGTAGCCATTAATTTATAGCTCTCGAACTTTAATATTGTGATCCGTATACCTTATAGAAAGAACAAATTGTTCTGGAGAGATGCCTCAGCAGGTAAGAGTTCTTCTTCTTGCAGAGGACCTAAGTTCTATTCCCTACACCCATGTGGCAGCTCAAAATTGTCTGTAATGCTTCCCCAAGCACAAGCTATTCACGTGGCACACAGAGATACAGGCAAGCAAAACACCCAAACACATATTATAATAATAAAATAAAATATTTAAACAAAAGAATAGACAGGAGCCTCACATAACTGTCCTTTGAGAGGCTCACTGTGCTCAGCGGTCAATGGGATGGGCAGAGAGGCAGAGACTCATACCAAACATCAGATGGAGCTTGGGTTGTCTATGGAAGAGCGGGGAGAAACATTGAGAAACCTGAAAAGGACAGGGACTCCACAGGAAGACCAACAGAGTCAACTAACCTAAACCCTTCAGGACTCCCAGAGACTGAATCACCAAAGACCAGGCCTGAGCTGGACCTAGGCCCCCTAAACATATGTAGCAACGAGCAGGTTGGTCTTCATGCAGGTCCCCCAGACAACTGGAGCATAGGCTGTCCCTGAGCCTGTTGACTGCCTGTGAATCCCACACCCCTATATGGACAGCCTTGTCTGGCCTTAGTGGGAGAGGTTGAGCCTAGTCCTCTGCAGGAACATGATGTGCTAGGGAGTGCTGGGGGTGTGTGTGTGTTTAACACTCAGAGGGGTCTTCTCTTCAAAAGAGGAAAGAGGGGGTACTGGGAGAAGAGGAAAAGCTGATATTGGGTTGTAAAGGAATAAATAAATTTAATTTTAAAACAAAATTAAATTCATAATGATAAAAGTACAAGTAGGTCTCTTAAAAGTTGACATTTCTCACTTGGCTTATAACAAAGAGACATTAATTAAAGCAGTGGAGCTCCACTGTAAATCTGTTTTACACAATAACCAGTTTTTAAGATGAATTCTAGTTCTCATTGAGAACAACTATGTTCAGCTAAATGTTACTGTCATCTAATGGTTTTATGATGGTTAAAACATATTACCTAAGACTGCCCCTCTAGAACACACAGGTACACTTAGCATTTCATCTAGAAAGTATCTATGTGAGAGTAAACAACAGCATGTGCACACCAAACAAAAAAACAAAAAGTTCCCACAATTTTCCACACAGGCAAAACCACTGGAAAAGTCCAGTCCTGTGGTTGTCAAATAGGAGTCACCTGGTAAAACCGAAGGGGCAGTGATGGTCAACAGTCTGAGATAGCAAGCGCCAGGAATGGAAAGGTCCACAGATTCCTCTTCATCCAGCTCATCAGGAACAGGCATTTCTGGCCTTATCTGAAATAAGTAATGGCATGTTAGAGAGAGTGAAAATGAGACATGTAAAATATAAATTATCTTAGACTTAAATCAACCACTCTTCAACATCAAAAGAGGATTTAAATAAAAATTTAAAAATACCTTCATGTAACAGCAGGTATGGTGGTGCACAATTTTAATCCCAGCACTTGGGAAACATAGGTAGGTGAATCTCTGTGTGTTCAAGGCCAGTCTAGTCTACATAGTAAGTTCTAGGGCAGCCATAGAGAGACCCTGCCTCAGCCACCACCCATCCCCACAACACATACACACACACACACACACACACCCGTGTCCCAGACTAACTGAATGGTAGATTCATTTTATTTGATATGATCTTGGTTCCATTTAATGAGCTGAGAACAATACAATAGTAACATCACCGTAAGCCAGCATAAGTAATTATTATAGAAAATGAATAAAAGACCACATCACATAGTAAAGTAAGATATCAACACTGACATATTCAATGTGTTCAATTATTGTGGTCTATAGTTAAGTATTTTACTTATAGGATTTTTACTTTACTTTGTGATTTTAGAGGCTGGAGAGATGGCTCAGGAGACAAGAGCAATTGTTTCCCTTCTAGAGGACCTGAGTTGGGATCCTAGCGCCATGCTGGGCAGCTCACCACTGTTTATAACTCTAGCTCTGGGCATTCTAACATATTCTCCTGGCCTCCATGGCTGCATGCACATCAGACACACACATACACACATGCACAGCAATACAAAATTTAAATTTTTAAAAACTGTTATCCCAACTATATCTCTAAGACAAAATTTCAAATCTTCTTGTGAAAAGACAAATGCTTTACTTGACATTCTTTGGATTTAGCAGTAGTTGCTACAGAAAATAACACTAAAATCAGTAGCTTTGCTTTACTGTGTATAATTTGCATTTTGAAGGTTTTTTTCAGTTGCTTTGTGATTACTTAGCTTTGTGTGAACCAAAATAAGAAAGTAAGATTAGAATTAGCATATTTTCTATAACATAATGCAATTAATTAATTTTTTAATACTTTCAATAACACACCAACATAATGTCCACACGGAGATAATTAAGCATTAGGGTAGGGAATCAAAATACAGAAAAGTGGTTGCTATAACCATAAAGTGCCAGAACCTAGTCATTGCCATTTGCCTGTCTCCGGGAGTTATTTTTAGAAATAATTAACAATTCCTGCAGACTGTCTTCTTCATGAGTCCCCAAAGCACCATTTCATTAGCAACTGCACTGAGTCAGGAGTCTTCAGAAGGATAAAAGAAAACAGACAGCAAGCGCTTCTCTTATGTATAATAATCTGACTCCACTGAAGCCGTTCAGCCGGAAGGACAGTTATCTCCACTACTTGAAGCAACTTAACCTCCTAAGTACTCAAGACAAGACATCATTTAGATTCAACACTGAGAAACGTAGCTCCAAGAGGACT
The DNA here is from genome assembly GCF_900095145.1 of Mus pahari. Classification (NCBI taxonomy): domain Eukaryota; kingdom Metazoa; phylum Chordata; class Mammalia; order Rodentia; family Muridae; genus Mus; species Mus pahari. Next base: position 40,291,145 of record NC_034595.1, on the reverse strand, counting down.
AAGCCAGCCACACTTCAGAAATAAGAATTGGGCAGAGTGCAGATGGGGTATGAGAAAATGAGGGTATGAGTTTATGATACTACATTATCAGAGATGCCCTGGCAAAAAGAGAACCTGTAGTTCTGACAAGCAGGGTTTCCCAAGTGTCTCTGGCTTGTAGTTGCAATTTTCGAAGTCTACTATGATTGAGAACTGTCTGAAATTCTAACCAGTACTAAAGCCTCCTAATTCCTGAAAACTAGATATATAAAAGAGCTAGATTGCTGTCACTCCAACATGCTTCTTGGTTTTAAGTATCAAGAACATTTGGGAAACCAGTAAATTTCCTTAAAGCCCAGGGATTCCAATACTAGGTATATAACAAAAATAGACAAAAGTCTATATTCATACAAATATTTATATACAAGTGTTCAAGAAGCATTATTCATTATAGCTCCCAAATATAAAGGCACTCAAATATTCACCAGCTTATGAATTAATAAGCAAACAAGTAAATCCCTGCAATGAAACATAACTCAATCATTGAAAGCAATAAAATAAAACTTCAACTCTGGCAGTGGTGGCACATGCCTTTAATCCCAGCACTTGGGAGGCAGAAGCAAATAGATTTCTAAATTCGAGGCCAGCCTGGTCTACAGAGTTCCAGAACACCCAGGACTACACAGAGAAACCCTGTCTTGGAAAAAAAATACATACATACATACATACATACATACATACATACATACATACATACAAACAATAAAATAAAGGTGTAAGGGATGGCTCAGTGGGTTAAGGCACTTGCTACCGAGCCCCATGACCTGAGTTTGATCTCTGAGACCCATAAAGTGGAAAAGAAAACTGACTTGTCCTGTGATATCCATGCATGTGCCACCACACATGTGCCCCTCTCTTCCAGATGAACCTGATAAATAAATGTTTGAAAAAACCGATCAAAAATGAATTTGATGAAATAATGAAAATAACACTGGAAAGCTAAAGAATCGATAAACCAGGGAAATAATGTCACTCACAATATCCCTTTCCTAAGCAAGATGCCTAGGAATAACCTAGCCAAAGAAGAAAAGATATATAAAACATAGAAGACAGAAAGACATCCAATGTTTATAGATCATTAAGATTATTATTTTCAAAATGGCCAAGTTACCAAAAGGAAGAGAGATTCTGGGAGATCCCCATCAAAAGTCTAATCATATTCTTCACAGAAAGAAAAAATAATAATCCTAAAATTCATATTCAAGGACAAGAAACCCCCAATAAGTCAAAGTAACCTTAAAGAGAGGAGAGGAATGGAGGGGAAATTACTGAAAAGTATAGTATAGAACCATAAAACCAAAAACAGCTTAATACTGACACACAGACACACACACACACACACACACACACACACACACACACACACACACACAAACATGGAAAAAACAGATGAATAAATAATTAAATATACTCAGTTTCAATAGAATGGTTAAAAACATGTATTAGAGAAAAGTCTCCTCAACATAGAGTGCTTTAAAAAAAGGACCCTGCATACTCACAGAGAACACTGAAACCAGACCAATATTTCTGGCTCAGTATTTAAAATAAAATAATCAACACAAAATTGATTAAAGACCTTAAGGTAAGAATCAAGAGGATGAAACTATCTAAGGGAAATACTTGAAGGGATAGGCACAGGCAACAGCCCTTTTCCCTTGGGAGGGAGAGGATCCATTCTGAAAGCGAGTCCCATATAGCTCAGGCTAGCCTCCAACTTGCTATGTAGCTGAGACTGAGCTTGAGTTCCTGATTCTCCTTCTGCTGCTTCCCAACTCCGGGTTGCAGTTGTCTGGCTGGCAATGACTTTGCAAAGCAATTATTTTTTATTTGCAAGGGTTTTCTGCCTACATGTCGGAGTGCACCACTTGCATGAGTGTGCCTATAGAGGTCAGAAGGAAGTAGCTGATCCGCCTGAACTGGAGTGATAGACTGTTGTGGACTACATGTGGGTGCTGGGAATTGACCTGGTTCCTTTGTTAGAGCAGCCAGTGCTCTCATCTGCTGAGCCTTCTCTCCAGTATCACCAATGATCTTTGAATAGGACTCCCTCAGTCCTGAAAATGACAAATGGTGATCATATCACATGAATACTGCTTCTTAGAACAAATGGCAGAGTGGACAGGCAGCATATGCACAAGCAAAAACCATTCTCCTTCTAAATATCCAATCAGGGATAATATTCAGAATATATAAGGAATTAAAAAAAATTTAACATTGAAAAAAACAATCTAAACAAAAATGAGAAAATTAACAGACACTTTTCAAATAAACAAGTACACGTGGCCAATAAATAAATGTAAATGTGTGCAGCATTGTTAGTCATTAGGCAGACATAAATTAAAACTACTTTATGAATCAAACTCTAATCACAGTAGCAAATATAAAATATTTAAAAATATACCAAATGCTGACAATGCTGTAGATGGAAAGAGCCCATAATATACTGCTGGAGATATGTCAGTATGCAAGCTCCCCAATAAACTAAAAGTGGGACTAGCCTATAAGCTAGCAGTCCCCTTTCTGGGTATGTACCTGAGGAACCAAAGGTGGTTTACTATAGAGATACCTGCATACTCATATTACTGTGTGTGTTCACCATAGCCAAGTCATAGTATCAGCCCTGTTGCCCAGCAACAACTGACTGATTAAAAAGAAATTGCCATGTATACCCTGTAGCATATTATCCTACCAATAAGAGCGGTAAAGTCAAGACACTCACAGGAAAGAGGATGAAATTAAAGATCACCATGTTAAATGAAATTAACAAGGCCATATGTTTTCTCTCACATGTGAATATTCCTTTAAAATAACAGACATGAAAGTATATATTAGAGACTTGAGAGAGGACTGCTTGGGGCACTGAAAAATAATCAAAGTTTTTTTTTAAAAAAAAAAAACAAGTATAGAGGTGCATAGAGATATATGCTACATATAAAGAAGCCCTGAAAAGACTATGTAAAAGAAGTTATTCATAAGAGACCACATTATAGATGATTATGTTTATAGAAAAGTCCAGAAAAGACAAATTCACAAAGACTGAAAGAAGATTAATGTTTGCTTAGGATTTGGAGAGGAAGAGAGTAAAGAAGACCAACAACCCAACATGGGCTCTTTTAGGGAATGGTGTCCTCACAAAGTCTTTACACATTCTAGACATGCTGAGCTGTCAACTTTAAATGGTCGAGTCCTATGGTTTGTGAATTATATCTTTAAAAAAGTTGTTTAAAATGAAAGTATACAGTAAGGCGATGGGGTGGCAGCAGAGGATAAAAGACACCACTGCTGTCCCTCCATGTGAGGAGACTTACCTGCTGGGCAAAGTGTGCTAAAGAACCAAATGCTTCCAGAATGGCTTAGCAGAGAAGAGATGCAATCATTTTGCACAGTTCCCTGACTCTCCCTTCTGCTCCATCAAGTGACATTACTCAAGATGAGTAACAGTATTCAAGCCACATTGCTAAAAGCCACTACAGTAAGTTCCAAAGTTGAAGGATAAAGAAAACACAACCATTCATCTTAAATAGTCTAATTTCACACTGATGTGAGTGCCAGCTAATGTAGGGGCTGTGAGTAGAACTTAGGTCCCCTGGAAGAGCAGTAAGTGCTCTTAACTCTTGAGCCATCTCTCCTGCCTCTGCTCAGGTCTTAAGGAATTATTTCCTCCTATTATCTAACATCAATCTTTCCCCTTGGTTCAAATGTAACAACTTAATAGGCTCAGAGTAAGAGCACTCACTTGTAAGAGTATCTGTTGAAGTTACAAAATTTGGGCAATCGCAACATATTAGCTGCTAAAACATCCAGGGAAAGCTCAGTACTTCCTCAGATGACACATAGAAAGCTACAAGACCTCACAAGTATAGAAAAGCTTTGTTAAAAAAAAACAAACAAAAAAAAAACAAAAAAAAAAACCTCAAAGTCAAATTAAAAAAAAAAATGACAAATTACTTTTGAAATCTCTTTTAAATTGAATATGAGAAAAGAGCCTACAATATGCCTCGCTGTTCATTCCTAACCAGATAACCTTCCAAGTGCCTTTCTGTGTGTCTAACCTATGAAAATCTGAGAGTGTGTGTGCAAGCAGAGGAGTGTAATGTAGAACGTGTCGAGTACCTGCATACATTTAGTTAAAAAGCCTCTGATGAACACAATGACATCCACTTAAACCAAAGCCAAGTGGCTAAGCCACAGCCATTCCAACCCTGGATACATAATCATACATAATCTTTATCACTTCTAAAACTAACCTCGGAAATCAACAAGACTATCTTAAAAATCTTATGAGATTAATTTTAAAACGGCTTAATATTTTTAATGACTCTAAGTCAGAAGAAAAAAACCTATGTCTTCTATCTCAAAGTTTATCCACTACTGGTTATTTTACCAGAAAAACAATTCTATATTGTCTTAGTTGATTTATGTGTGTGTGTGTTGGGGGGGGGTTATTGTTGTTGTTGTCATTGTTGTTGCTGTTGTTGGTTTTTTTTTGGGGGGGGGGGATTCCTACACAGAAGAATACTAAAGAAATGAGGGTAAAATAGTAAATAGAATGAAAGAACAGAATACATACAAATAATGGGAAAAACAATCCTCTATTTTTTAACATAGAAAAGTTCCTCAAATTTTTTTTACCTAATTTAGATTTTCATTTTGAGATAAACAATGATATTATTGCAAATTCAAAAAGCACATAAAATCATTTAACACCTTCCGCCCATAGGACAGAGCCCAACACTCAGCAAATATCCAGTGAGTAGTTATAGCAGATATATGAAAGTCTCAAGGAAGAGGAAGAGAAAGAGGAAGAGGAAGAAGAGGAAGAGGAAGAGGAAGAGGAGGAGGAGGAGGAGGAGGAGGAGGAGGAGGAGGAGGAGGAGGAGGAGGCAGTGGCAGCAAGGTTCAGCACTGGACCTGTGAGGCTACACAGGAGGATAGGAGCCTGGTGACAGAAACTGGGGGCAGAGAGGGGAAGACTCATACCCCATCACCTCAACCTTGGTAAGGAAAAGTCATAGAGAGCTATTGCTACTCTGAAGCAGAGGACCCATCTGAGAAGGGGATTTTAACATTAAACCTAAATTCACTATTTTAACATTAAACCTAAATTCACTATTCAACCTAAAAAGCATGTATAGAAAAGAATATGCCTTAATGGCTCTCCTTCATCATTCTGCAGTCTGATGACTCATGTTAAAACATATTTGAAGCATGGACTCTAAGAATATCACTACTAGTTACATTAGGAGGTATAAAAAGCCAGTTTGAGGACTCATGAATCAGAAGGTATAAAAAAGTTTAATTAAGAAAATAGCTAAAAGGACACTTTGTATTCCACCTAATGGAGTACAATCTCTAACAAACACAATCAGATGGTGAATATAGCCCTAAAGGCATGAAAGATAAACAGACCAATATTTTAACAGGATAAGTTGCAAGGAGTGTTTAAGAATTGCTTAATAAAAGCTATTACCAGCAGTGGGCTATTTCTGGAATAATAGGAAAAATCAGAGGTACTTGTTATGCTATGATTTAAATGAGCAATTATCTACCAAAAACCTAATGAAAAGTGTCCCTGCAAGAGTTTTACTAATCTACTGGTGGGAGCTTTCACACCAAATTCCCAGTACTGTTTTCTTTTTATTTTCTTATTGTACCTCTATGGTTTTGCCTGCATGTATGTCTGTGCACCATACTATACAGTGCCCATGGAGGCCAGTAGAGGGTGTCAAATCCCTTGGAACTAGAGTTAGAGAGAGTTCTGAGCCACTATATGGATGCTAGGAACTATGCATACATTGTTTGAGAAGTAGCAAGATCTCTTACTTAATCAGTGAGCCACGTCTCACGCCCCAGATAGATGTTTTAAATGCAGACCCATATGGTTATCCAAAGTTCAGTTTGAAGCCCCATTGGATTTCATTATAAAGACCTCAGGTAAGCCTTCCCACTTGTAACCACTGCAGGATAAGCTAGCCAGTCATGTCTTGGAAGCCCACAATGGTATACAAAATCCTGGCTGGCTTAAGATGTGGCTGCACGGGAGCTTATGATCAGCTTCTTTTACATGGTAGCTCCAATTCAATCCAATAAACATAAAGTTGGCCAAGTTCCTACTAGCTTCTGATCTCTGTAAAGACTTAACAAAGAACAAAAGCCAAACATGGTTTTCTGCCTGAAGATGCCAAGGAATTCACATTTGATCTCCAGGGTAGTTTCTGGGGTAATATTATTTGTAACCTCATATAATATAATATAATATAACCTTAAAGGCATTCATTTGTCATCTGTATTATTTGGACTTAGTGGCAATGAAAGCAAAGTCAGAATTTGAACACCTAAACATGACATAACAGCTTTAGCTGGTTAAATTAGCTAAGTATTAGATTCTTCTTTACTTCTATGAAGACAGGGTCTTACTATGTAGCCCTTGACTAGCCTGAAACTTGCTATGTAGACCAGACAGGCTAGAAATCATATAGTCTTGCATTCCTTTATATACCAAGAGAGCTGGGATTTAAAAATATATATATATATTTCTATGTCCATCAGGTACTAAACTTTATGTTTAGTATGCCTAACATATACGAGGTTGGAGTTCCATCCCAACACTGCAATAACAATAACAACATTAATAACTTACTTATTTTAAAAGCTAAGATAATGCCATATTTTTGCTGAGCCATAAGAAGTAATAACACTTTTTTTCATGCCATATAAATCAATTTCCACCTTACTAAAAAGGAGATTTTTTTTTCTCCTATAGCATTTATTGTTTGTGAAATATAAAGATCTTTAGCGCCACAGGAAACAGAAAATATTCATCTGTGGGTCCATGCTTGAAACTGAACTTCAGGATGGCACTCGAACTTGACAGAAAGTGGTTCCAAGAGTGGCTCAGAACTTCCAGGTAAGCCATGGCTCCAGTCACTAAAGATAACTCTGTTTGCACCACACTGCCTTTCACCTGCTGCAGGAGATTTAAAGCCATCATGTAGGAAGCATAAGACCTCACAGTTTCACAGAGTAAAACGAATAACGGGCAAGTTATAGTGCATGGACACTACACCTACAGGTACATCTATATACTCATCAGGTAAGAGCTCCTATGACCAGAGATAGTCATATAATCCAGAAAAAACAAAACATCGAGGGGTAGCAGCAATCTAGCAGATGCGCTTACCTTTTCTGGCAGGTGAAGAATGGTGTGTTCTCCAGCACTGAAGTGAGACAGGGATTTATATGCAGCACTTGCTACAATGGGATCCTGGATGTGGCAAACAGAAAGCAACAGATATCAAACAGCAGATCTAGAGGAGGCAAGAAAATCTTCTCTAACCAATGCCAGGATCCCCCTACTACCCAAGTGCTACTTAGTCCTAAAGAACATTTACCAGACACTTGAGAAAAGAAATTGTTTCTCATTTCAAAGAAATACTGTTTTTAAAAAAGTAGGAGAGGGGGGAAAACAAAACTAAAAAGCCATGACAGAAGTAAGAGTGACTGGTCATCACTAAGCATTCTTCAGGAGGAAGTGCCCCCAATAGTAACAAAAACTAAAACCGAGCCAGTGGACTCGAGAGCACTCAATGTTTTATCCTAATTTGCACCTAAGAGTTATCTAATTATTCAGGTGGTCTGCGTTGGTGTGGCTTAGAAGGACTGTGAGGATCTGGAGTCTGACAAGGCCCTGTTTAACAGGACAAGTGACCTATGTGTAGCCCAAGCTCATGAGCACATTGGGCAAATCCACCAATCCCTGCCTGGTGATGCACACTCAGAACCTGATCACAGGGGAGGCCGAGACAGGCAGTTCCCAGGTCTCACTGCACAGCCAGCCTAGCCTAGTGGGTGTATCCATACCAGTGAGGGACTTGTGTCATGAAAGATGTGACTGAAGAATGACATGGGAAGCCGACCATTGGCCTCCACAGACATCAGTAATAAATGAACCCACATAAACACAGACTATACCATGTACAAGGCCTTCTTTTGGTACACATATGTGGAAGGACCAAACCAGAAAAGGGAAAGAACCATATAAAAGCAAGGGATAATGTCAACAGCCCTTCACATCTGTAATCATTAATGAGAGTAGTGGAAAATCATTTTTAAATATGAACTTATTAATCATCACTTTTTTAAAAATGAAAACTTCAGTTGAAAAGAGCCAATTGTTTATCCTGAGTGTGTTTCCCAGCCACCCCCCCAGTTTGCTCTGAGTCGCTGATATTCCTATGAATATACCTTGTTTTGAGTGTGAGTCCAGAGGAAGCTGAGGACTTGAACTTTAAAATTCTGAAAAATCAGGAAGTAAAAAGGAAAAAAATTAAGAAAGTGTTTAACTTAAACTGAAGAATCTGAAATAACAAATGGTAGAAACTAAGCTACTATTTAAGTCATTGCATCATTAACTGACTGAACCCATTAATCAGAAAGGAAAGTTGCTCAAATTCACTATCGACACACATGCATAACTAAAAATGCCAAGATGGCACCATCTAGAAAGCTGACCATTGTGTCTGACCCTTTAAGTCCCACTACAAATTTCACTCACCCATGACACTAGTCTTAGTCCCGTCCTACCCACGTCCAGGCCACCTTCCTCTAACTGGATGCGTGGCAGGTGCATGGCAGCACGTGGCATGATTAATTCCCGTTAAGTCACACATGTCATATGGCAGTCACTGTGTCATTTTCATTTCAAAGACTACGAGCACAAGGCCTAGACTGTGTCCTTTTAATGACAATTATTCAGTGTGTAAGTAGTCAGACTCAGAACTGTTTGCCTGCTGGTGCTCAGTGTCTTCCTTGTGTGGGGTGGGGTTAAGGTTAGTGCTTGACCTCTCTGACTCATGCTCCATTCTTCTTCCCTCCTTAACATTACAAAACCCATGTCTGACGTCAACAGGAAGCAGTGTTACACATCTTCAACGTCAGTCTGATGACACAATGAAATCAGCATCCCGAATGCCTCCTAACAATGAAATCAGCATCCCGAATGCCCCTAACAAGGTCTGCTGCCTCCTCCACCACACTTATTTGCAGGTCGTTGAACTTTGGAGGACAAGGATATGGACAATAGAATATAACAGGAAAGTGAGGGCACCCAGCAGAAGAATTCTGAGTTAGACACCAACTTTCATGTATCTACTTCCCTGGCATGTATCAGACATTCAATAAATGATCATTTCATCAGTGGACATGACTCTTAAAATCTCGGTGCTTCAATTTTAGTAAGAATTTGAAAATAGCATCTACCATTATTTATCAATACCATTATGGCCTAATATGGTTCGAATTTATGTATTCTGAGTCAATGAATAAATATACCATAACTAATGGAAAGCAATTTAAAAAGCATAATCCAATTTAATCATGGACTCTATGATGCACTGTTATAGTTTAGTGGGGAAAATTATATATCCCTGTAGTATAAAATAAAAGACATGATCACAGAAGCACACAAAGAAGTTTGAAAGCAGCAGCTGTTTGCTGGAGGAAAATTCTCCAAGGATAGAATGAGATAATGCAATTTTACAATTCATAAAGCATATTTTTAAAATTAAAGATGAAAAGAAAGGAAGTCTAGTCCGAGGGAATAGTTTGAATAAAAGAAATAGAAAGGTTTGAAGACACATGGGAGACATCCTTTGTGTCACTGGATGGCCGGGTATGGTACTATAGAGAAGTGCCAGGCTGTAAAAGGCAAATTTGGTTGTCTGGGGCTCACTGCAGACAAACTGAAAGCTCTCAAGTGACTATGGAGAGAAGTGATGTGGCAAGTGCTTCCAAGGGCATAAGCTTGTGTGAGCTGACCCCCCACTCAAACACCATGAGGTGGTTTAGGCAAGGGAGAGATGCCATTCCCCCAACCCATACCTGTAGGAGGTAGGAGAGCTGGCTCTACCCCTTGCAGGCTATGGCATTGGGTGATCTAGCTCATCGAGCTGGGGCAGTGCTAGGGAGCTCTCCCTAGTGGTGCAGGCCCAAGAGAGCTGCTAGGCTTACTTACTCAGCTATCGTGCAAGCCCAAATCTAGGGCATTCAGTAGGCCCACCCCAACATCTACCCTATCTATGACAGGCTAGAGCATGTGAAAGGGCCAGTCCCACAGATCCATGACAGGACTCCATGACACAAACAGCAACAGGATATCCAAAAGATGTCCCAGTGAGGATCTAGAATGGATGGTATAGCAGAAGCCAGAGGCCTTGAATCAGATCAGTGTTCATTGCAGTGAATAAGTACAATCAAAGAAGTGTGAACAAAACAGTACACTGTGTTACACACTGTGACACACCACAGCTTCCATGAAAAAGATGGGATTTGGTTTGATTTGGTTTTTGTTTTATTTTATTCTTTTTATTTTTACTTTTTATTTTCTTTTGGGGGGCAGGTTACAAGGGCAGAGAGCAGATAAGAAGAGGTGGGGAGAAGAGTGGGATTGGGTTACATGCTGTGAAATTCAGAAAGAGTCAATAAAAAGTTAAATAGGAAAAAAGGAACAAAAAGAAATGTTTGGGGAAAACTGAATGTAACTTTGGCTTCATTCCAAGTAACTGCTAGGCAGTTAAATGAAAGCAACGTAAACACAGGCATAGGAAGGGGGAGAGAGCAGGACAGACAGATTAGAGAAAGAATGGTGAAAGGAGAGGAGGAAGGGGGGAGAAGGAAAGAGAGGAAGTGTGAGAACAGCAGATGGGTGAAAATGGTAGAGAGGAAGAGGAAGGGACAGAGGGAGACTAGGGGGAAGGGGAGCAGCAGCAACAGGCCACCGCCACCTTGTCCTCACTGCTGCTAACCAGCAGAGTACTCTTCCTGTGTTCTCACCACCGTGTCCTCACTGCTGCTAACCAGCAGAGTACTCTTCCTGTGTTCTCACCACC
>NC_034595.1:40249786-40277270 GCF_900095145.1 Mus pahari | reverse complement strand
TGTGTTCTCACCACCCGGTCCTCACTGCTGCTAACCAGCAGAGTACTCTTCCTGTGTTCTCACCACCGTGTCCTCACTGCTGCTAACCAGCAGAGCACTCTTCCTGTGTTCTCACCACCGTGTCCTCACTGCTGCTAACCAGCAGAGCACTCTTCCTGTTCAGACCACTCTGACTTAGAAGAAAGAAATGAGTTAAATGGTCTCAATGCACTCTGCTTGAATAACAGGAAAAAAATGCTGATTATGTAAGGACAAACCCAGTAGATGCAAAATCTGGAAGATGGTCTAGGTCAAAGGCATTTCTCTACCACGAATATACAAACATCAAAACCAACACATAAAAACCACTTCACAAAGTAATCCACACCAAAATTTCAATAATGTTAAGTATAAGCAATTCAAAAGTATAAGCTTTTCCAACCTTAAGAACAGAAAATGAATGAGCCCAACATGCAATTGCTGGGGATTTTAGACTTAACTCTTGATCAAACACCTTGTAGGCTCTGGACAAAATAAGACTGAGTACCCAGGTATTACAGCCAGAAACAAAGACAATGGTTGTACTATATGACCTCAGGTTCACAACTCAAAGTTTTCCCTTAAAGTATTAAGGAATAGATATTTTCTTTTATAGTTATAAAAGAAAAGCCCACACAGAAAAATAAACTTGCAACATCCTACACTGGTTCCACAGTTCATTCAGCAACTATGGACCCAGTGTGTACTTTTGTAGGCAGAGTCCTAGATCTTCAACCTCAGCAATGATGGATGGGATTTTATTCATTGTACAGTATTTGAAATGGTGGGGACTGGGGCTAGAGAAACAAGTCAGCAGTGACAAGCATTTCCTGCTATTCTAGAGGACAAAAATTAGAGGCCCAGAACCTATGCTTGGTGGCTCACATCCATCTGTAACTTCAGCTCCCAGGAATCCAACACCGTTTTCTGGTCTCTGAAGATACACAAATATATGTGGCACACGTGGTAAATGCACACACATGTGGAACACACATACATATAAATAGAATAAATCTTTAACATGACGAGAAGTATTTTCTGATACTTCTATTTAATCACCTGACCTGAAACACACACAGGACTGTTACAGAATATTGAGGTATGGTAGTTTATTAGAGGCACTACATGGGACATTCACCAAAATACTCTAAAGCTCTTTGAAAGGAGAAAAGTAATGGTGAGAAAAAGAGACAGAAGCTTATAAAAGTAAAGACATAAGTGTAATTTTTATTGTTTGACTATTTCACTCTAAGAGGAGCTAGGAAGCAATGCCAAGCAGCGCCAGAGGGACCTTACTTGTAGTGCAAAGATTCCCAGGAGGGTTTCAGGCTGTTAAATGATAAACACGACCTCGTAAAACTGCAAAAGCACATCCTGCCTCTATAAGTTTTAATGCTTATACTTTTTAACTTAAAACATTTAAACTAATGGTTATATTATACACTATTGTTTTAGAAACAGTACTTTTAACATAAAATATGCTTTTAAGATCTTGACAATTCTCTTAATAAAAACATAATCTCCTGTTACATAAACTAATTGTAAAAATGAAGGATTAATTTGAAAAGCAGTCATCATATCATACACCTTTCCTGAACAATCAGCTTCTTGGGGTTCTAAACACGTACCTCATATTCAACTGTATTGACTGTTAAGGAAGGAAGCAAAGAGAAGAGTTCACTCAGGGTCTTCAATATGAGTGGTCTCATGTCACAGCTCAGCTTTGGAGAGAGAGCATTCCAAGTGGAGCGGATACAGACAACCTATGAAACAAATGTAAAAAGTCAACAACCACGAAAACTCAAACGCCTATGAAGTCCTCAGTTAGAATTATTACAAGCTAGGCATAGTGGTTCAGTCATGTAATTCCAGTTTCTTTGGAAGTCTAGGTGGTAGGATTCCAAGTCAAGTCTATAATTGCTGCAAGACAGATTCCAAGGCCAGCCTGGGCAATGTAGCAAGAACCTGTCTCAAAACATAAATAAAAATGAAAGAAGAAAGGAGGGGAGGGGAGGGGAGGGGAGGGGAGGGGAGGTCACTAGGGAGAGTTCAGTGAGAGTAGTCCTTAGCAGAGAAGAGGCATGGGCTCAATCCCCAGTACTGCACAGAGTGGCAGAAAGTATTCCATGCCAATATAAGAAGGAAGAAATAAGGACATTCCCAGGAGGAAATGCAGAGACTGAAGGAATGGCCATCCAGAGACTGCCCTACCTGGGGATCCATCCCATATACAGACACCAAACCCAGACACTATTGTGGATGCCAACAAGTGCTTGCTGACAGGAGTCTGACAAATACAGAGGCAGATACTCACAGCCAATCATTGGATTGAGCACAGGGCCCCCAATGGAGAATTTAGAGAAAGGACTGAAGGAGCTGAAAGGGTTTTCAAGCCCATAGGAAGAACAACAATATCAACCAACCAGAGCTCCAAAGGTCTAAACCACCAACCAAAGAGTACACATAGAGGAACCAATGGCTCCTGCTGCATATGTAGCAGAGAATGGCCTTGTTGGACATCAATGGGAGGAGAGGCCATTGGTCCTGTGAAGGTTCTATGCCCCAGTATAGGAGACTGCTATAGGTACACATATGTATATAGGGAGGTGGGGGTAGGTGGTTGGGTGGGTGGGTGGGCACCCTCATAGAAGTGTGTGGGGGGATATGATAGGGAGTTTCACTGAGGGGAGGTGAGGGGAACCAAGAAAGGGGATCGCATTTGAAATGTAAATAAATAAAATATCCAATAAAAAAGGAAAAAAAAAGAAAATAGCTTAAGTATGAAAAGTTGATATTTATTGATATTCAGTGTTTATGCTAATCAAGACACTTATCCAAGTGGTCTATACATTAACTCATATGTCTTAACTAATAAACAACTTCTGAAAAGAGAGAACAATATGATAAAAAAGATAAGATTTTATAAGGTAGTCGCCATAAAGAGAAGGTTCTAGATCAATTTAAATGGTGGAAAATGCAACTTGCCTCACAAAATTGTTTTTTAACAACTATGCTTCATTACCAAACAATTCCTGTTATGGTTTAAATATCAGGCATCCCACCAACCACTCATCAAAGCTTGATGTGCAGCTCATAAAATTCTTGGAGAGTGAAGTGCCTGAGCGTGCTAAGCACATCAATGAGTTAAGCCATTCGGAAGTACAACTGAATAGGTTTCTAAGAGGTGGCAACATCAGAGAAAGTGGGTCAACTAGGGTATGCTCATGAAGGTGTATCTTGTCTTTGGTGGTTTCCCTCCCCCCTCCCACACTGAGGTTGGAGCATCTGCAGGTGGAAGGCAAAGCAAAGCGCCTCCCTTAAGGTAACCTTCTTGGGTATTTGTCACAATAATGACAGTATCACACATGTTCTCTCTCTCTCTCTCTCTCTCTCTCTCTCACACACACACACACACACACACACATATGTCAACTCCAACTTTATATGTGTGTATATACATATGTGTGCCTATTTTTTTTTAACATGTACTTCCAGAAATATACCAAAAAAGGTACAAAGGTAAGATAAAAGTAAAATATCCCATCCAGAAAATTGGGAATGGGGATAATACATATGATTCAAAAACTTCTCAACTAATATTGCCTTAGAAAAAATGTTAAGGAGATAAGATAATTTGATTGTAAATAATTCAAGTATTTCTAAAGTATTTTTGGATTAAGAGGCTGCAAGGTGTTAACTCTGGAGGCAAACACAAATGTTACATCACTTGTCCCAATTTCTTTAAACCAGTGTTCCTAGTCATTACAAAATCTGATTTTACAGTTATTCAAATGTCTTCCTAATGTTAATTTGAGCTGTAACAGATGATTATTTCCACTGATAGATATTTTATTAAAATTTTAAGACACGACAAGAAAAGTGCCAACAAAGGACCAACTAGAGTTTAACCAGGATTAATTTTGCTAAAATGCCCATCTCTTCTGTTGCACCGCAATTAATATATACAACTTATCTCTATCTACAAAATAAATTATTTAGGAAAAGCTACATGAAGTCATAATTGCAGAAATGTCAAAGACACACGAATAATATATGCTTAAAAGATACAGATTAAGAAATCTACACCCCCATCCAAGGAAAAGAAATGGCTGGAAAAATAGCAGAAAAACTGGGATTTATGGGTTTTGCTCTAATTTCTTCTTTCACTGAAACACCAGAAAGGGAGAAAGAAAGAAAGAAAGAAAGAAAGAAAGAAAGAAAGAAAGAAAGAAAGAAAGAAAGAAAGAAAGAAAGAAAGAAAGAAAGAAGAGAGAAAGAGAAAAAGAGAGAAAGAGGGAAAGAAAAAGAGAGAAAGAAAAGAAAGAAAGAGGAAAAGGAAAAGGAAAAGGAAAGGAAAGAAAAGAAAGAAAAGAAAAGAAAAGAAAAGAAAAGAAAAGAAAAGAAAAGAAAAGAAAAGAAAAGAAAAGATGTCCTCTGCTTTGGAATCTACTATATGCTCTGAATCTGACAAATATATACCAAAAAGGGAATGCTATGGGCAAGACATGAGAACAAGCACACTTCCAAAAATACAACTGTGGCATTGCAAATTATCAGTGTTTCAAAATATTAATTAATACTAATTTTAAAAGATATAAATCCTTAACAGATACCCACAAAGCCACATGCACATATCTGAAGCAGTACACAAAACCAGAAGGAAACACTATATAAAACGTAGTTCAGTCCACTGAAGAATTTATCAAGCCATATTAGAAAGGAAGTGAAACATGTGATTCCAAGTTATCTGGCACAACTAGAATTATGTTGGACATAAAAGAGCTGAAAGAGGAATCTAAGAAGGAAAGAAATGTCAGGGGGTAGGAATCCTGCCATTGAGTGTCAAGAGATGGTGAGGCTTGACAGCAACCTGAAGAAGAAATGGGGGGGAAGTCACGCAGATGCACAAGATAGCAAGCCAACCATGAAGATCCATGTGCTGGCACAAAAGGTATGTATGCTGGGAAAGCAGGTGGGCCGCAGAATTCCTAGAACAAAGGTTTTGGACCAAAGTTTAAGAAACAAATAAATCACCAGAGACTTCAGAGTTCAGGGACACACAAAGTGTTATTCCTTAACATTACTGTGACTCAGCTAAAGCTCACGTGGTAATCTGATAGCCCAAGTCAAGGTAGGCACCTGCATTCCCTTCTCTTCTCCTGTCTATTTCTAATCGCTCCCAGAGAGAAAGGGGCTGCTCAGTACACTCCCAGATTGTCCCTGCTCACCCCTTACCTTAAATGCCTACCCTACCTAACACCAATCTTGGTTATTTCAAGATCTGTTTTAAATCACACTTCCTCAATAAGGTTTTCTCTTAAAATTCAAGTCCTCTTTTTTGTCCTCCTTTCCCCCCTTCAACTTCTAACACTGAAATTGCTGGGCCTCTCAGTTTAGCATTTAATTATACACTTGTTTGCTATTTCTGTGGATGGAAACTGTCTTTTCAACTCGATATTAATGTGTTAAAAGACAATGACCACGTAGCCTGGTTCTTGTCCTTCACTGACCTGACACAGTTGTATGCAAGATATTGGTCTTCATCAAGTCCTAAAGGAAACACAACACTGAGGGGCAGAAATAAAGACCTAAGGGTGAGAACAAAGAATTAAAAGAACTGGGGTGACCACTTGGAGCTGGATAAGCAAGTGGTGTATCTCTCCCTGGCGAAGACTATTTCTCCTACTCTCGGCATTCCTCAGATGCCAGGAGTTCTTTGTGTAGGGTTGACTTTGTGTGCCATCATGTTAGCAGATCTCTTGGTGCTGGCATAGTCATTTCATGTTTAGGCAATCAAGTCAGTGAGATTATGTGGGTGTTTTCTTTGACATTCTAGGAGACACAATCTCACAGCAAACTTCCTGCTCCTCCTCTTAGACTCTCATTACCCTCTTCTGCAGTGATGTCTGAGTGTTAGGTGTGGGAATTATTTGATATTTTTGTATTTAGGAATACATATGTATAAAAATATGCATATGCATATGTAACAATAACTAATGAAAAAAGAGAGATGCCATGAATTTGAAAGAGCAAGAATGGGTGTATGAGAAAGTTTGGAGCGAGCAAAAGGAAGGGTAAGTAATATAATTATATTATAATCTCAAAATATAAAATAATTAAAAAATTTAAATCTTAAAACAAACAAACAAGCAAATCTAAGAATTCCAAATAAGGATGATTAAAGCAATCATCTCTTTAATTCATTAAAAAAAGAACTCGGGACATGAGCTAGAAACTGAGATGCCTTGGACCTCACAATCTGGGTCAAAACCAAACAACACAGAAGGAAACTAGAAAGAGGGCACATTCATCAGAAGTATGACCTGGGTGAACTGATAAAAATGAGATATCCTCGATGTGTCTGACTAGGATTCATGAAAAGATGTAACAGAGAACCATCCTACAGACAAGAGGGAAGAATGTGTTCACGTATAACGTTGCTCAGACAATGGCTGCCACTCAAATGGTTCTACAAACCCATCCACCATGAAAAGGTAGGCCTCACACTGCAACAACACGTTGATGAACTAGCAGGATCAGCAAAAATCTAGACATCAATTATAGAAGCAAAAAGGGAACCCATCCTCTCTGAGTGTGGAGGAAGAATATTCACAGCTTTGGGGAGAATTTTTTAAATTTTCTCTTCTACCTAAAAAGTTTTATAAATGATGCCTTAAAGGCTACTCGACTCATGAACTAGGAGCAAATGTTCTAGAATCCTGACATAAAGCAGGGCTTTGCATGTAAGCAATGTATACCCACAAACAAGGGTAGAAAAGCCTCTGGCAAAGCAGCTTTCCCTAGCCTTCTGACCTTCCCAAACTGAACCATTCTTGATTAGACATGACAGACCTTGCCTCGAGACTACTTGGCAGCAGCCTAATAATCCATGCTATATGGCGCTACTTGAACCTTGCAGATATGATCCTCTCGGTTGGCTAACCTGTCAAGCTGTTTCAGATTAGTCTGGCTTTTGCTGGTTTATTCTGTCTCTGCTGTTCATTAACCCATAACTAATCTGTCTCCAATATAAACTGACTTCTTTTTGCTCTGTGTTTTGTCTTGCTTTGTTCTTGAGACAGGAACTTCCTATGTAGCCTGGTTTGGTCCTGAACTCGTGGTAATCTTCCTGCCTCAGCTTCCCAAATGCTGAAATTATAGTCCTGAGTCACAATTACTACCCAAAATGACTTCTTTTAATTGATATAATATGTAGTTGGGTTTAGAGTGGGGGAAATCTAGGAAGAGAATACAAAATGGCAGAAATAAATAGGTATATACTTGCTTGTGACCTAACAACTTCTTTTAAAATAGTCATATGCAAATAGGAGATATGAAATTCATCCTAGTGAAGATGAAGACTAGGAACTGAGAAACCCACTTAAAGACCTGGAAGGACCGTCCTGGTTTAGAGGGTGGATTCGAAACCCAGAGGCCAGGGAGTGTGGCATCAGAAATGGCAGAGAGCTGGGGCACCTGAAGCACTCTGGAAGAAATATGAAATGCATACCCCCAAAATTCTTCATGTAACTATAAAAAGAGGACCACCTAAAAATGAGTTCACAATGATGCTGTTTACAATCCAATGGAAGACTAGGACATAAGGGAAAAGAAGTGGAAAAATTTAAAAATAATAATCTGAAGGTTTTGGAGTTTAAAAACTTGAAGAATAGAGGGCCAGCTAGATGGCTTAGTTGGGTGCCATTTGTCCCATGGAGCCTCAAAATATTAGTTGGAGCTCCTTAATCCAATTAAAGAAGGAAAACACATCCAAGATCCACAAATTTTCCCTCTGACCTCCACATATGCACTATGACATGTGCACACACACACACACACACACACACACACACACACACATACACAACAACCAATAATAATAATTAATAATAATACCTAATAATTAATAATAATAATAAATGTTTTCATTACAACTGATGGTCACACACACACACACACACACACACACACACACACACACACACATATCTATAATCACAGAACCTAGGAGATGGAAACAGGAGGATCATAAGTTTAAGGTTCTCTGTCCAGTTCAGTGGGGCATCTGATGTCAGCCTAGGCTACATGGGACCTTTTCTTTAAAAGAAAAAAATTTAAAAAGATGTGGGTTGGTAAGACATCTTAGAGGGTAAAGGCACCTGCTGTTAATCTCTGACAGACTTAGTTTAACATCCAGGATCCGCAAGATAGAAAAAGAGAACAAATAATCAGACATTGTCTTCTGACCTTAAAACCCATGCCATAGCATGTGCACTAACTCATATACATGCATACACACATACATGCACACAAAATAAATAAAATATAATAAATATTTACAATAATCATGGGCATCATTAATCCAACAGTCAGCTATCCTAACTCCAACCCATGTAAATAAACGTTATAAAGGTAAAAGTATAAATATAAAGGTGAATGTTAGTACTATACTTTGGAAATTAATCAGCTCCCATGCATCCAATGTCATAGGAACTGCCTCCAGATTAGGGCAGTTGGGAAGTTTCCAGTTAGTAATCCTGTTCTCAGAGTGGGATATGGGGGCCTGGTCTCTTCCTCCTTCACCTAGTCACTCCTGTTCCATGAGAGGAAAAGACTGTCTCCATCACATCGCCCCCAACAAGATGTTCCTTGTTATAGACGCAAAAGCAAAACAAGTCAGCCATGAACTAAATACTCCATGAGTCTGAAGAAAAATAAAACTCTTTTCTTCTAAGTTGATTATCTATAGTATGCAATACTGCAACAGAAAGTTACACCCCCCCCCAAAAAAAAAAAGTGCTGAGCAAGATTTACAAATAGAGTTTAATCTTAGAATGACCCTGGTTGGCTTCAGGGCTAAGACAGTGAAAACTTCAGTCTAGGATATAAAGTATACTGTTTACATCAGAAAGAGGTGCTCAACAAGAGGATGAGGGCTTGTGAAGACAGAGTAACCAACCTGAAAGTGCTCTGAATGGTCAGCACGTGAACAACAAGAATAAGCAACAATATCAGCAATAATATTACAATTGTAGCAATTTTCATTGATATAGCAAATGGAGAAATGAATATATGGATATAGGAGGAGAACAGCCCTTCCTTATAAAAGAATCCTAACTGATCAATGTAGAAGCAATAAAAACAAAACTGCCAAGAGACAAATACCACAGGACTCACTGTCGGAGTGGCACCTACTGATAGGTACCAAATTTGGTGCACAAGCTTGAGAAGCAAGACAATTGCATAGTATCAAAGCAATTATAAATGCAAGATGGTCATTACAGTAGAGAAATGTGGCATAAATCACCTTTAACACGGGAACAATGTCTATATTAACAGTAATAAAATATACAACACATTTCCCATGGCATGGCACATTAAGACAAGAACATTAGTTCTGAAATATTCCTGCCAAATAATGAGGAGTCATGACATATGCCTAAATTGGGGAACATGTTCCCAAATAAATGGCCAGGAACTTTAAAATATCAGGATCACAGAAGCCAATGGAATAGAAGCACCAAGAAAGCTTGGAGAAGAGTTAGGAAATGTGAAAGCTAAACTCCATGTGGACTCCTGGGATGGGGAGGAGAACAGGAGTGGGGAGTGGCAGCTGAATAACATGGTACCTATAATTAAGTGACATCAGTAAGCAGTTCAGATAAGGAGCCTGGATTGGAAATGGACAAGAATTCAACATTTTGCATTAGTTATAATGAGAACTTTTTAAAGGAAATCATCTATATACCCACATACAATTGCCCCAGGTAAGTAATTTTCAGCACACCCACAGTTCCCTGAGCACCAAAGTCGGTGTGAAACCATCTTGTCACCCTTCCTCCAATCACTGTTCACTCTTACATTTGACTTTCCCTGTAAGTGGAAGCCAAGAGCATGTGTTCTTTTATAGCTGGCTTCTTTTATTTAGGATGCAGTTTTCAAGGTCTATCATGTTGCATCATGTATTAGCACTTTTAACTGAATATCGCTCGGCTCTACTTAATATAGTTTCCATATTATCTTTTAACTTCTCCATAGCATTTTGACACTAAAGGTTATAAAAAGAACAGAAAAGAAGCACCAAAGAAATAGTGCCTAAGAATATCCAAAGTCAATAAAAACATAATCTTCTAGCTTCCCTCTTAAGATAAAAGGTTGCTGCTGCTGCTGCTGCTGCTGCTAAAACTAAGATGGAAACAAAGAGACCATCTTCAAGTTAAACAGAAGAAAACTCATACTACTTATCAAGGAGCAGCTTAAAACAATGGACTTTTCAAAGTTAACAAACCAGACGATTGTGAAATAAAATCATAAGTGGAAGTCCCATTCAGAAGTGCTAAATCCACCATTCAATAGTAAGGGGTAAACAAGAAAAAGGTAAGTATATAAAATCAAGCCAGGCACCATACCTATGAACCACAAGCAGAAAGCAAGTTAAGACCTAAATACAAATGGCTCAATGTCTCATTGAGTTTGGTCTGAGAAGTGATTCATCCCATACTAAGTGCTTTCATTATGCATATTATATTGCTAAGGAAAAATAATACTTTTCTTGTGTTCGTCTTCTACAAACAATTGCAGCAATACTGAGAGTAAAGATTAAGGAGACTGTGAAGTGAGATGCAGAAGGAACACAGGATTAGAGGAGGGGACCCCAGGCTTTCCCATTTCATAGCTGTGTGACTATGGCAAAGCCATTAATCTCTCTGTCTGTTTCCCCAGCTGCAAAATGGAAACAATACTAGTAACACCTGCTCTTTGGATAGTGTGAGGGCGACAGTAACGGCTGCACTGAGACAACTGCATACAAATGTGCTTCGCGGGATGAAAAAGATGGTTACTGCTGTTATATAACCAATGGGGAGAACCAACAAACCCCAGGAGCATAGGAGCTTTCGCTCTTAATTCCTGTGCTAAAAAATTACTTTGTTCCTGCACGGAGAACAGAGCGCTATCTCCTAATCTTGCTTTCAAAAGCTATTTCTAGAAATTCCTGAGAGCAGCCTACTCTTTTTGTCCTGATTCTTTACTCCAACAGAGAGAAAGCTTTATAAAAACCTTTAGACTATGAAAAATGCCTTGTGTGCCCTTTTCATAATGAAGGTAAAAGAAACTGCCTTTACAATTAAAGGACTCAAGCCATCATCACATAGTGAAGCCCTCTTAAGCCAATTCAGCACACACAATTCATAAAACAGGATGCTTCTGTTACCAAAGTACAATAAGCAGGGATAAGAGGAAGCGAAAGACACACAATCGATAGCACGGAAACAATGAGGGGAAAGCACTCTGTCTCACCCCAATAATATGGGCTTAAAGGTTATAAATATTTTTTAAATGGCTAACAGGAGTTTATTTATGCAATTTCAGTGCTTTACTGTGTGAGACTAGGTAATGAGGAAGGCAGGGTTGTAGGAAAAGAAACACAAATGAGTACAAATGCAGAGTGGCTTCCTAAGTCTCTCACAGTCTCTCTTACATCTGTTAAACCTTTGTTCTGCTCATGGCAAAGAACACAGACGCACATTTCTAAATCCCACCGTGACAACTGATGAAATGTTATTTGCTTCTTCGATAGTCTATTAACAAGTCCCATTTCCAAAGATACTCAGAGAAACAACTCAGCATTTTGAAGTGCACCTTTAAAGCATTCTGATACCTGAAGAGGTGGGAAAGTGTGCAGGTTACACAAGCAATTGCTGAGAGTGTTTCATGGAACAGACTAATCAATGCAAGGGGTCCCAGCTCAGGGGCCAGGCAGACTTCTTTTGATTTATTTATTCACTCATATATTTTATTCCTCCTTTCTCTCTGCCCTTCTCTCTGTCCCTTCTCATCCACTCTTCCTCTAAGGGCAGGCCTCCTAAAAAATATCAACCAAACATGGCACATCAATTTGCAATAAGATCACTCATATTAATGCTGAATAAGGCAACTCAATAGGAGGACAAGGGTCCTTGGAGCAGGCAAAAGCATCAGAAACGGTCTCCACTCCCTGTTAGGAATCCCACAAAAACACCAACTTACACAACTATTACACAGAACTCAGCCAGGCAGATTTTAATCAGGTTTCTTTTCTATTCCTCAGAGTGAGAAACTGCAGTTTTCCTGAAACACATTCCTGTAAGGAACAAATGCTTCTCATATACTCTCAGCTGACTTCTCTGCAGGAGCACTTCAGTGGTACTAGATTCTATTGGAACTCATTATCTTGGTACATACTCTTTTGATACAAAACCCACGGTAAAAATGTGTTCGTGTGTGTGTGTGCGTGTGTGTGTGTGTGTGTGTGTGTGTGTGCGCGCTATTGAGAGTCATGTCACAGTGCACATGTAGAGGTTAGAGGGTAACTTTGGGGACCTGGTTCTCTCCTCCGACCTTGCTGAGTGTGGGCCTCTCCGATTGCTGCTGCTCTCTACACTCCAGGCTAGCTGGCCCTCAAGCTTCCAGAAGATTCTCCTGTCACTGCTTCCCAGCTCACTTCAGGAATTCTGGGGTTACAAATGCAATTCAGCACTTCTTGCTTTTTGTGGGATACAGGGATAAAGCTGAGATCATCAGGCTTGCAATGCAAGCCCTATAACCTGCAAAGCCACCTCCTCACCCTGATTTTTAAGGCCGTCTCCTCTTCCTTGTCTTTTTCTTAAATGAAGGTAAGGCTCCAAGGTGACAAAGGAAAATAGAAATTTAATCAATATATCTTAAGAACTACGTAACCACATCCCCAAAAGAACCCAAACACAACTACAATAAGGTTGTCCAGAAGATAAAGAATTGAAAGCATTGGAAATTAAGTATTTACTAGCAAAAGAACAAAGTACCATCCACTTACATTTGGCCATGATGGCAGGCACATGCCTATAAATCCAAAAATCTCTAGGGATTGACATGGGAAGACTATGAGTTAAAGACCAATTTAAGCTATTTTTAAGAACATATCCACACTCCCCTGAAAAATGCCAAGCAATTTAAATATCATTCACTTCAGTTTTAAAATAGACTACAATGAACACACACATTGAGAAGTACGGTCTGAATTTTCATACTGAAAACTGATATGCTATGTGCAACAAATATTTGATAAGTTAAGTAGTTACTTCAGAGCCTGCAAAGATACTGTAGGAAAAAAATTACATATTGAAAAGATGGTGCTCCAATATATCTTCGCCTAATGGAAGTGGTTCTTCCATCCCATCTATACACACACAGATCTAATGCTAGGAGTAGCTGACTTACACAGATAGTGTTATCTATAACTCCCTAATAAGAAGGAAACAACCAATGAACCTTCCAGTAGATACAATCTCATCCTTAGGAAGATTGATTTAAGAACAAAATCTATTGCCTACTAGGACCTGAGGAGGGAAATTAACAGGTTTCTTTGGAAATTGATTTTTTCATCAGCTTGAAAAATCCAAAGACTCAAAATAAAAATGATTCTACAACTAAAGTTTTACAAACGTAAACATGTTTTTTCCGTCCAGCACAACATTTCTCCATAAATTGTTGAGGAATAAATGAAGGACTGACTACCATCTATCATATGGCTTTTGCTGGAAGGGAAAGAAGGTTAATATTTCATAATTAAAAGAAAGAGAACTTGAACAATATCAACAACAAAGCAAAATTAAAAAAATTAAAAATGGACTCAACCAACAAACTACTCCATATGTACAAATCCCAGCACAGAAACTGAAACAATAAGAAAATCCAAGACAACATGTCTTCTCCACAAGTTATACACTATGTTTGCATAGCAATAGGGATACTACAATAGATGGAAGTTGTTCATGATAAAAAATAAGATAGGAAGTTTTGGCCTTAAATGGGAGCATGTATAGTTCATTAATGTAACAGAGTAGGCTATATAAGCTCAAAATTAGGTATGTGGACAGATGTAGCTTTATACATTTGCGCAAGTTTTTTTAATCATTTCAACTTCTCAGTGAATTGCAAAGAAAATTCACTGGCTATAAAGGAGGATGAGAGGCTATTTGAAATCTGAAGAGACAAATTTCTCTTCAAGGGAGTACAAAAAAAAAAAACTAAAAAAACTAAAATTAAAACTAAAACTAAAAAAGAAAAAAAAAAAAAAAAGGTAATTTAGCAGAGGACTGCCTGGTCTGGCCTCAGGGAGAAGATGTCTCAAACCCTTGAGATACTTGAGGACCCAGGGAATGGAAAGGTCTGGCGTGGAAGGGGAGTCAGGGGAACATCCTCTTGGAGACAGGAGGAAAGAGGAGGAATAAGATGAGGAACTGTGGCGGGGGGGGGCGTGGATTGTACGTACATGCATACATACATACATACATACATACATATATAAGGGGGGAAAAAAGAGCCACACATTGACCAATATTACTGTCAAGGCTACTATACTCTGATCCTATAGCATAAAACCAGCTCAAAACACTATATATACAAATGGGCATGCCTATAATTCAAAAGAATCTTATTTATAAAACAGATAGTGGGCTGGATTGGGCCAGGTAGCCATAGTTCACTAATCCCTGGAACTCAAATATCTGGCTGTTATTTAGAGACAATTTCACAGCTGAAGTAGATGGATGTTCTGAAAGTACCACATGCATGACTAGTCTCTCCACTGGGGAAGAGACCTGGGTATAATGCAGTGTCTGATTCATTAGATGTGGTGAAAGCCTGGGCGTCCTGATTTATAATCAGCTACGGGTAATAGTAATTCCTAATGAGAAAGGATGTGTATTTCTCAGACTTTAAGGCCAGCTTGGTACACACTGAGAGTTCCGAGCTAGCAAGGGCTACCTAATAACAACTGTTTCAAACATGTAAAAGCTAATGAACAAGAAGGGGAACAGAAGAGGGAGGGAGGGAAGGGGGAGGAGGGGGGAGGGAGGTAGAGAAGGAAGGAAAGAAGGAAGGAAGGAAGGAAGGAAGGAAGGAAGGAAGGAAGGAAGTAGCTAAACTATATGTTGAGTTAAAAAATACTAAACTGCATAGCATTTGAAATGTAAATGAAAATATCTAATAAAGAAAATACAAAAAAAAAGAAAAAGGAAAAATACTAAACTGCATTAATAGATTATTCTTAGAATTTCAAAATAGGTAGAAAATGACAGGTGAGGCAATAAGCTGTAGACTTTATTTAAAGAATTATAATGGTGGGAAACTGTATGGTTTCTACCCCATACAGAAGTCAATTTGACCACAAATTCTAAAACTCAAACTAAAATTACACTCTTCCACTTACAAGAGGCATGAAGATAATGTCAAAGCTTTTATTCTCATATTGGAATTTAAAGAGAATGGTATAATTTCTAAGCCATTTCTTATAGTCAAACTAGATGTTTAACATGTTAAATATACAAATACAATTAAAAAGTACCACTAAAAGGTTTTAAAATCCCCAAAGTTGTAATAGTTCTATATATTACTTAGCATAACAACATTTTAAATTATTCACAGAGTAAATACTCTATGAAAAAGCTTTCACTGAAGTTGGATGAAATTAAACCCTAAGGAGTAAAACAAGTTAAGAAGAGCTAATATTTTCTTAAGCTCAAAATTCTTTGTCTATTTTTCACCAGTTTGAGGAGTACAAATGGAACCAGGGCCGTGTACCAGATACTAAGCTGGAACACTGGTGAGAGGGATGAGAGAAAACAGTGGTTGTTAGAACATACTTCATACCTCAAGAAGCTCAGAGGTAGCAGCGGCTGATACAGGAACATGCATTACAGAACTCTAGGTGGGAAGTAACTGCATAAGTCACCCATTAGATATGGAGTAAAAAATAAGAAGCGAGTCTATGTCAGCTATGTGTCCATGGAGGAGATAATGTGGACGAGCACTTATGTCCTCAGTATTCCCAAACCTTTGTAATTTTCAATACACCAGTTCAACTGTACAGGAAAAGTGGTTATCACAGCATAAGAGAGCAGTGAGGAATTATTTATGCTCATGCAATTCTGAGAGTCTTGAAAACTTTTCACAAGTTGGCATCTAACATCATGAATTTGAGGGTTGTGACAGACTTATTTGCTAATATATGGTAAATATTGCTAGTTTAATATAAAACTGCTAAAAGAGTCTACTATGTTTATACTGTGAGATAAAATGTCATTGCAAGATCTACAATCATCCATTTTATAAAATATATAAAAAATGCCTAAAAATGCTTAAATGCTTAAATATATATCTATCTTTTCCTTTAAGAACCTTCATTTTCATTCCACTTCCTCACAGTTTTATCCAAAGACATCTTCATGGGTGAAAGCCTGCTATGGATCACTTGTCCAATGTCCCTACCATAAAAATGTGTATACAAATCAAGTCTATTTTTCATTTTCTAGGACCATAAGACTCGGGTGTTTTTTAAACTGAGCTGCACAATGATCACACAATCAAGACATAAATATATTGCAATATTACAAAGTAATCATTAGACAGAAAGGGTACAAATTCAGAAGCGGCAATGACGTCAGTAGAGATGGTGATTTGATTTAAACCTACTTCTTTATATTCTCAGTTTTCTATCACAGGTAACAACAGTGAAGAACCAGAAAGCACTGAGGACAAATAGAGATCTGCATCCTTTTATAAGGTGGAGGGGTAAACTGAGAAAAGAGTCCGTTTAAACTAACCGTGGCTGCCTGCTGCCTATCCCTTAGGAGGCATTCAACCCTGGGCTGCAGAGGTGGTTTAATAGTTAAGAGTGGATACTGCTCTTGCAGAGGTTCTGGGTTCAGTTCCCAGCAGCCATAACAGATGGGTCACAACCAAGTATAACTCCAGCTCCAGGGAATTGTACATGCTCTTGCTTCCATCCATGCCTGTGTACACATGGTATATTTACACTCATGCAGGCACACATTCATACAAATGAATGAATGAATGAATGAATGAATGAATGAATGAATGGATAGTTTTTAGAAGAAAGCCATTTACTCTCATGGGCACAGCAGCATGAAGATCTCTCCTTTAATCAACTGTTCACTGAAAATCATAAATACTGACACCTTACACCCAAGTCTTTTAAGAGCAAAACAAAACCAAGCAGCTCTTAAGCAAATACTAAAAGTTCAAATTTTAATTTCCATGAAAATTCCACACATCTAAGTGAGCCATTAATGCCATGTGAAATTATTCTCAACAACTTACAATACAATACAATTTCAGAAAGTACCAGCAAAACATCTGTGCTACAGCGGTGATGAAGGAGCCTTCTGAGAAAACATGCAGCAGCTGCTAGTAAGCAAGGGAGAAAATGAGAGTCTATCTGCCATGGAAAGGAACATTAAGAAGAGGATGGGAAGAGAGAGGGGGCCACAAGAGGGGCTGTCAGGAACAGGAAAGAAATGAAAACAGGCCTTGGCATTCGGTGGTAAAGGGAGACAGGAGAGCTCTCCATCACTTTCCTCATTTTACTTCCAGGAAAATCCCACTAGCTTCACTATTCCTCCATCCCAATTTAAAAAAAAATAAACTGCTTGTTTATTTTTAACTAATAATCATGTATAGAAAAATGCTTGTTCCCCACCCCAACAATTTTTAATCTAATTGTCTACTTGCCTCCCTCCAAAAAAGGTAAGAGGGCAAATAGTTAATAAAGGTATTTTGAGGATTAAGAAATCATTTATCTAAATGTGTTCTATAAAAGTAACAGTAACAGCAATAACTAAAATAAGTATCTCACAATCTTAAATTCATTAACTATATTATATCCATGTGCTCATTCAATTAGATGCTAAAACAGATGATAAAACAATATGGTGCCCCTGACAAATTGTGAGTTGAAAACAACAGGTGGATTGTGAAGAAGGTTCAGTGGGTAAAGCACTTTCCACAGAAACATGAGGACCAGAATTCCAACCTACAGCATCCATGTAAACACCAGGTGGGTCCGGCAACCCAACCCAACTGTAATCCAGACACTCCAGAGGCAGGGACAGGATCTCAAAAGTAAACAGCATAGACAGACTAGCTGAAACGACAATGACTGGATTCAAGTAAGAAATCCTGACAACAGGGTGAAAAGTGAGAGGAAGACACTCAGTGTCACCTTTTGGACTCCATACATATGTGCCTGCAAACCTATAAAACATTTAAAGCATACATGTACAAGAGTGATCATCACACACAGTAAGGAAAAGTCACAAAAGCATGTATAGCATCCTCATATTCACACTATGTGTGATTTCATTGTATATATAGCATTATAATATTTTTTCTGAATCTCTTATACAATTTGATTTTTCAACTTTGTTGGTTGGAATGAGAAATGTCACCAATTGTCTCAAGCATCGCAAAGTTCTGCGCTCAGTAGGAGCTATTGTTTCTGGGGATTTAGGTGGTACAGCCTTGCTGGAGGAAATACATACAGTTGGGGAATAAGGAACTTTTGAAGTTAAAAACTTGCATCACTTTGGGTTCCAGGTGCGAGTTCTCAGCTCTCTCCTCTAGCTGTCACCCCTTGAAAAACTCACTGCTCTGGAACCATAAGCCCAAATAAACTCTTTCTTCTATACACTGCCTAGGTCATGGTATCTTATCACAGCAACGGAAAAGTAGCTAAGGCAGAAGTTAGTACCAAGAGGCCACAGTGTTGATGTGTACAACCTGACCATATTCATTTTTGTAGAAACGTGGAATATCTGGAACACTGGACTACAAAGGCAGTTGAATGCTATCAGCAGACCATGATGGGTCATCTTATAAGAATCTTGGAAGAGAGTAATGCTAAGAGCCATACAGACTACAGAGGCACTACACAAAAGGGAAACAATGTTTCATAGGGAACAACAGTATTAGAAAGATGGCCAGAGGCTACTTGTGTGGTATTTTGGCAAAGCCTTGTATGCTGTCTGTCCATATCCTAAGAATTTGCTTGAGTCTAAACTTAAAGGCAATGGTCTAATTCCTTTGACAAAGGCTATTTCAAGGCAAAGTAATACTGGATCTCTGCAGCAGTTGTTATAAATGACAATTATGCAGGTTTGCAATTCAAAGGGTGGGTAACACAAAAAAATAGATAAATAGAGCAAGACAGAAACAGAGAGAGATGGATGATACATGCATACATACATACATACATACATACATACATACATACATACAAATAAACATGTGAACTATACAGTTTAAAGAGGAAAAAAAGCAGCGCCCTTTAAGCAAATTGCAGCCAAGCCTGTTCTGGAAGAGATAAAAAGTTCAGTCCCATTGAGGGGAGGCCTTTAGCTGGAGTAGGTACTCTCAGAGCAACCTTCCAACTTGTGAAAGAAAAGGCCTAAGGCATTGTGTGCACCTAGAAAACTGAATAAAATCACTACTTTTATTCAGGTTATTATATGCTTGTGGGGTCAGGAAGCCAGGGTCCATCCTACACTAGAAGCAGAACTTGGCAGTGCCATTCACATGATACTAGCCTTGAGGGCATAAAGAATACAAGAGTAAAGGGGTCATAGAATCTGACTTCATGGCTTCTGAGAGCCAAGCTATGTGTTCCTGGCAGGAGAGCTCCTGGTTGAAGACCCTGAGAGGCCATTACCTAAAGCTATGAAAGAGAAGCCTGGGCTGTATTAGAAATGCCAAGATGTTGGACATGCCAAAGTAATGAAATATCTGCCAAGGAGAACTTCACAAAGGGAGTGGAACCAGTTTAAGAAAAAGATGTAGCTGGGCGTGGTGGCGCACACCTTTAATCCCAGCACTCGGGAGGCAGAGGCAGACGGATTTCTGAGTTTGAGGCCAGCCTGGTCTACAAAATGAGCTCCAGGACAGCCAGGGCTATACAGAGAAACCCTGTCTCGAAAAAAAAAAAAAAAAAGAAAGAAAGAAAGAAAGAAAGAAAGAAAGAAAGAAAGAAAGAAAGAAAGAAAGAAAGAAAGAAAGAAAGAAAGAAAGAAAGAAAGAAAAAGAAAAAGAAAAAGATGTATGTTTCAGGCAGCAAAGCTAGAAGGGCAGAGCCATCTATGTCCTTTAGACAGTGGACATGCAGCCTTAGGATTTGGCCTTTGCGCGGCTGAGTTTCAGTCTTGCGTTTGGTCCATTATTTCCTCACTATTCCTGAATTACTCTTTTTGGTGGTTGCAATGTATATTCTATGCTATTCTATGTTGAAAGCATATCATTTGCTTTTTTTAGGGGGTAACAATTAAGAAATTGCCTTGAGTCTCAAAAGAGACTTGAACTTTGGACTTTGAAGCTTTGTTGAGACTATGAACATGGGCACTTTTGAAGTTGCACTGAATGAATTTTGCATTATGTTATGCTTGTAAGACTACAGAGGCCAGGAAGTAGAATATTGTGGCTTGAGTTATAAAAGCTGCCCATCATCTTGAACATTTTAACACTTGGTTGCTGGCTAGTGGCTGCTAACAGCACTGCCACAGTAAACTCTAACAGTCAGGAATCATGAGCTTAAATCAGTTCCTTCGTGGTCATGGTGTTTTATCACAGCAAAATTAAAATAATTAAAATTTAGTTAAAATAATTTATTTGGTTTCCTATATCTTACATAAGCTTTGGATATGACGTCTAAAACTACTGCAACTTTTTAATTATATCTGGCACAGTGGCCACTCTTTCTTAAGAACTGACATTTAGGGTTTCTCCATCCACCTACATAAATTTTATTTTACAGGGAAACATGAAGTTTTAAAATAGTTATTCATACTTTACAAAACAGTGTTAAATGTCTTCTACCATTCGTGGGAAACAAAGTTCCAATGTTATGTACCATTTTACCGACAGACACATTTATTGCTCCTCCTTCCCAAAAAGTCAAGCCAGGAACTAACAGCTATTCCTATGGCATCAGCCAAGTATCCACTTGCAGGTAACTACATAATCCATAAGCACACACCAGAAAAATACTAGCAGACACACAGACATTCAGACACATACACATATGAACACACTATCTTAAGGTAGGCAAACGGATAAAAGATTGACCTTTTCCTATAAGACAAAAAGAGGAATAGCATCCTGGAAGAGGATGTAACCTGCAACTCCTAGAAAACACTATGCTATGTAAAAGTCATCTTTAAACACCACATATGTGTG
Source organism: Mus pahari (assembly GCF_900095145.1). Lineage (NCBI taxonomy): Eukaryota > Metazoa > Chordata > Mammalia > Rodentia > Muridae > Mus > Mus pahari. The sequence goes on along the minus strand of NC_034595.1, from coordinate 40,256,210 downwards.
GTTCACTTACATAAGATATCCCAAACTGTTAATTCTAGAGTTATAAGAAGTAGGATACTAGTTATATAAGGCTGAAAGTGGGGTACAGACAGTGGTGGATCATTCCAGGGTGACTGCTGAAGAATATGGAGAGTTCTCTGGGGATGATGAAACTGTTCCAAACATAGTTGTTATGGTTGAAGGCCTCTATGGACATAAAAACAGTAATCACTTTGTAAATAAATGGAATGAATTTTATTGTATGTGAATTTCAATAAAGCTTTTTTTCAAAAACTATTCAATTTATAATAACTGCAAGAGAACTGGTATTTTTGAATCAGGGAGATCCAAGTTTGAACCTCACTGTGCAATGTTAAACCAAAGCTCACCACAAGAGCTAAAGAAGTTGACCTCACACTAATAAAGGCAACAATCTGTAAAGACATTATAATCCTAAACAAATATATACCCCTGCAATCCCTAATAGACTGATCATGCAAAAAACAAAAAATGAAAACAGAGTAGTAGAGTTAAATGACATTCCATATCAAGTGAATCTAACAGTTGCAAAACAATCCATACACAACTAGTTATAAATTCTTCTGAGCAGCCCATGGAACATCTACTAAAATAGATAACGTGCTGGGACACAAAACATAGTCTCAACAAATACCAAAAACTGAAATGCCCCTTGTATTTGATCTGACCACAATGAAACGAAGTTTCAAACCAATAGCAATAGATACTACCAATACTGTTTATGGAAAGTTAGCACTTTATTTAATGATGAATAGGTCACTGAACAAATAAAACAGAAAAATCACAAATGCACAGAATGAAATGAAAAGGAAAGGACAATATCTATGCTACACAATGAAGACAGCCCCGAGAGGGAGGCTTATAATTCCAAATACATCAAAAACTCAGAGAGAGCCTGGGGAAGCAAGTCAATGATGTGCCTTACCTGGAGGCCTTAGGAAATATGGACGGACACTATCTCAGAGCAGAAGGCTGGGAGAAATAACATAGATCAGTGCAGAAGCTGATGAAATAGAAACAAGGTGACAATACAAAGAATCAGTGACAGCTGGTTCCTTGAAAAGATTAAGACTGACAACCCTTTACCCAAACAATGGAAGGAAAGTCAGAGGATCCAAGTTAATAAAACAATGGTTTGTAAAAATGAAAGAGTACAACAGAAACCAGTGAAATCCAAGGACATCAGAACCCTACATACCACCAAACTGGAAAACCTAAAGGAAATGAATTTTTATTGTATACGACCTACCAGAAATAAACCAAGAAGACACAAACAATGAGCAGAAATAACTTTCAAAAAACCCAAACAAACAAACAAACAAACAAAAAAGCAAATCTCAGGCCCGGACAGATGTCCCACACAAATTCATCAGACCTGTAAAGGAGATGTAAAAGTAGTATTTCTTAAACTGTGACATAAAATAGAAAAAGGAAAGAAGATAAAGATGCAACAACAACAACGAAACTATACACCAATCTCTCTGGCAAATATAGATGCAAAAGTTCTCTATAAAAGAAAGACTCACAATCCAATTCAAGCAAAAAGTCACCTGCCATGATCAAGTTGCCTTTAGCTAAGAGATACAGGAATGGTTCAACATATATAAATCAATAAATATAATGTTTCACATTAACATGCTCAAGAGCAGAAAAGACATGAGAGAAAACTTTTAACATGACCTGATGTTGGATTTTGTCTCATTCACAATAGATAAAAAGTAGAAATGGCCTGGATGTCTATGAAATGATGAGTGAGTCAGGAAAATATGGTTCGTATATACACTGTAATACTATTAAGCTGTAAAAAAAATATAAAATTATGAAACTTACAAGTAAATGGCTATAACTGGAATTAATCATTATGAGTGAGTTAACCCAAATTAACAAGAGCAAAGAACATATGCTCTCTCTAATATATTGCCCTAACTTTAAATCTTTCAATGCATGGGTTTAAAGTAGAGTGCCTATAGATGTCAGAAAACTAAAGAGTGATCATGGGATAGGGTGGAGCGGGTATTTCAAGGGGAGAGGAAGAACAGAACCCATATGATAGAAAGGGGGAGACTGAAGGGGGAGGACAGATTAAATGGTGAGAAATGTAACAGTGGGTAGAGGAAGGGATGAAAAAGAAATTCTAAACTGCTTTGTAAATGCAATTTAGAAACTCAATATATTAGAGAATTCCTAAAATACATAGTATTCATATATAAGAAAACTGTATGGCCTGGAGAGAAAAGATGGCTCAGCAGTTAAGAGCACTTGTTGTTCTTGCAGAGTACCCAGGCTCTGTTTCCAGAATCCACATGGTGATGCAGAACATTCTCTAACTCAAGTTCCAGTTAATTTGGCAGTCTCGTCTGCCCTCCATGTATAGCAGGCATGTACATTGTGTACATACATGCAGAAAAAATATGCATACACAAAAAATAAGATAAATCTAAACCAAGTATTTAAATGGAGTTCTCCTATATCAGGGATGGAGAATAATGTCTCTTTCAGGAATGTAGGTCAAAAACAAAGGTGTAGTGTCAGATGTGGGTTATCATGTCTTTGTGAGTTGTTCACTAGGTCACAAAGACCTTCAAAACATTACAGGTCATAGACATTGCTCTTAGAATTTGATGACACTGTTATAGGATATCAAAAAATCAAGCTGGTAATGATCTAAAAGCTTTATACCTACTGGCAAGATTTCATAATGCTAAGAGCTGCAGGCCAGCAAGGGCTACATAGTGAGAACCTCAAACACATACACTCAAAATACAAGTGTATGTGTTTGAACGGTGGGAAGAGTCATGAATTTGGGGGAACAAAGTAGTAGGGGAAGAAGATAGGGAGTGAGTTTGAAGAACCTGTCATGCATGTATGAAATTCTCAAACAATAATCATTTTCTATATTTCTTTTACTGAAAATATACCATATATATATTAAATATAAATACTAAATATATTAGTATATATTTAGTATATATTAAATATATATACTAAATATATATATATATATTTTCAGTAAAAGAAATATATATATATATATATATATATATATATATATATATATTCTGATTATGGTTTTCCCTCTTCCACTTCCTCTGAGATCCTCCCCTCCCATCCAAATCTATACGCTTTATGTCTCTCCTTAGAAAACACACAGGGATCAAAAGAATAATAGTAAGATAAAACGAAGCCAAACAAGTCAGAAAAGGACAAAACAAACAAACAGAATAAAAAGAACCAAAGAAAAAGGACAAGAGACACACAGACACACACAACGGACACTTGCACACTGCACACTTGCACACTGAACACCCGTAACATATCATCACAAGTCCTATAAAAAATAAATGAAATAATTCTTAATTTTAAAATATATGATAAATGCTGTGACTAAACACTTTTAAAATCTGCAGTGTGTGTGTGTGTGTGTGTGTGTGTGTGTGTGTGTGTGTGTGTNGTGTGTGTGTGTGTGTGTGTGTGTGTGTGTGTGTGTGTGTGTATGTATGTGTGTGTTCAATGTGGGCTACCTTTACACCAAAACCGTAAAGGTGATAGTCAGGGGTATCATGGAGAAATTTAGGGTAATGATCCCACACTCACAAGTGCATGTGTATGATCTCTACTGTCTCCAGTAAGACACTCCATCACAAGGTGACAGGCCATGTCACACATCCAATGAAGTGGATCCACGGAGGTCCTATGAAAGGTGTCTCCATCAAGTGCAGGAGAGAAAGCAGGGCAAGGAGATAGTGGAGATATATTATCTTCCTGAGACCTCAGCACTGTATCAGGGGATCAATGAGGAAGATCCTGATAAGAAAATGCTAAGGCCTCTGGATGGTGACACTCTCTCCCCATGCAGGGCACTCAGCTTACACCACGTGCTGCTATAGTATTTTCAATGAGTCTGAGGGAAACTGAAAAGCAAATCATTTACTGGGGCTGGAGCAGGGGCTCTGTGCTTAAGAACACACACTGCTCACACAGAGGCTCTAGGTTCAGTTCCCAGCACCCCTGTCAAGAGGCTCACACGTGTCTGCCAGGTCCAGGGAAAATCCAAAGCCTCCGGCCTTGGTCGACATCTGCAATCACCCACGTGCACATTCATGTGCCTGCCCCATACACAAACAACCAACCATTAAACAGAAATAAATCTTGCAAGAGAAATTTGGGTGTTGGCAACTCTTTCTGTAGCGGGTACATTTCGAGCCCATTATTCCATGTGAGCACTGCTAACAATTTCTCAGCGCTGCTATTTTAACAGGAAAACATTCAATATACAAGTGGATGGGTGTGCCTGTGCTGCAATAACACTTCATTTGTAAGCAATAACAAACGGAGATTACAGTCTTTTGGAGTTTGTCTACCTCCAGTTATTTCTAAGACCAGGCATTCAGCTTGCTGGATGTGTCAGCATTCGGTTTTGAAGTCCACCATCAATTTCCTACATTAATCATCACAGTGACAGCCTGAAGAGCCTGGCTAGCTAGCACACTGGCTGCTACCTGGGTCATCCAACAGTGCAGGCTGCACTCTGCAGGAAACCTCCACATTATTACTTGGAAGAGTCACTGACATCAGGTGAAATGCAGTGGCTGAAAAAGCTCATTTTCCCTTTGAGTTCTTTTATGCTCCCTCTGTGTTACAGGATTTTACCTGCTAGAACGTTTTTGGGAACTGGAGCTACTGAGGCCAGTGAAACTGAGCAGGAGGTACCAGGATATTGGATGCTGCATTTACCTAGGTCAGCTCTGTCATTACACTTTAAGAAAGGGAGATGATGGAGATTTGGATGGTTCCTTTAACTCTATTCACCGTAACTTCAAGGGCAGGGAAAAGAGGCAAAAGTAGACAGCAACTTCACACAGGAAGGAAGGACAAAAACGTCTGCACTAACTTGAGTTTCAGCCCTCATAAATATTGCCACAGAGGAGGAGCGTGGCACCTGGGATAAAAACACACATTATCGTAATGATTCCAACAATCTCATTCAAGCCTGGCATCCCTGAGGAACACACTGAGGAGGCTAAGTCCAGAGATGCTCTGATGTCTCCTCCCAATGATACACTCCCATACTACAAGAACATAACTACAAACTTCTGTTGCAAACAACAAGAAACAGCTAAGCTCTCCTGGCATTTTGTCATGCAGCTGACCCTCAGTAGCGTCTAACTAAATCATCAATAATACCCACGGCTAGCATTGGCAGAGGAGACTCAAGTCCTAGGAATACATAACAGAAATTATTAAGAATCCAGGTACAAGGGTCAGGCATGATTTCCAAAGGACACTTATCAAGCATCAAGACACTTAGGAAAAGCTGATAGACCATACAGAAGAATGGACAGGGAAATGCAGCAATCCCAAGTCCTGCGGGCAGAAGGCAAGTCAGGAGGAGGAGATTGCTGGGCTTATAATTATACTCAGTTGGACCAGCAACTTCGAGCTTAGAGAAATATTTGGAATATATGTTAAAGTTTAACTCTAAAGATGAAAACAGCAGCACTGCATACTTAGGGGGAAAAACAGCAACAAAATACCCAATCACAAACTGGTGAATGAACAATACATACACTTTGTAGGAAAGCACATATGCCCGGATACAGATACAAAGACATGAACAGTAAGCATTATAAAATTATACATAGTACATCCTTTGTTACTTCTAAATATTGGCATTATGGCTTACTTTTCATTTCTAAGTTTATTAATTTGTATTTTCTGATTATTTTTTAGATTTATTTATTTTATGTACACACTATAGCTGTCTTCAGACACACCAGAAGAGGACATCAGAACCCATTTCAGATGGTCGTGAGCCACCATGTAGTTGTTGAGAATTGAACTTAGGACCGCTGTAAGAGTAGTCACTGCTCTTAACTGCTGAGCCATCTCTCCAGCCCCGTATTTTCTGATTTTTAAATAACAACCATGTACTACACAACAAAAGAACATTTAAAACTCAACATGCATATTCTACAAAGAAAGTCATTGAAATAATGAGATAATATGGGATGAGAACTTTCATGGGCAATCCAGCTGTCTTATAAATACGTAAATGCTATAGTTTCCTACTAAGCTAGGCCCTCTATTAAACCCAGAACCAGATATAAAGAAGAGAATACATACCTAAACTAGCTCACAGTTCTCAGATATGGTAACAAATATTTACTATCAACTATGATGATCACATAACAGGGTGCCAGGGGGTACACTGGGAGGGACACAAAACTAAAAAGCCAGAAATTTTCACACAGAACAACCAGAAATTCTTCAATAACCCTAGTGGTTGATCCTGGCGTGGTAGTGCCCAGCACTCAGGAGGCAGAGGCAGGTGGATTTCTGAGTTCGAGGCCAGCCTGGTCTACAAAGTGAGTTTCAGTAGTTTCAGGGCTACACAGAGAAACCGAGA
>NC_034595.1:40198889-40249631 GCF_900095145.1 Mus pahari | reverse complement strand
AAGAAAGAAAGAAAGAAAGAAAGAAAGAAAGAAAGAAAGAAAGAAAGAAAGAAAGAGAAAGAGAAAGAGAAAGAGAAAGAAAAAGAAAGAAAAGAAAAGAAAAGAAAAGAAAAGAAAAGAAAAGAAAAGAAAAGAAAAGAAAAGAAAAGAAAAGAAAAGAAAAGAAAACTTAGATTCTCCAGGTCACGTTAAGGTTCTGATGCCCTTAAGCCAACAGGCTCAGAAAGGTATAATAGTGTTATGAGAAGTTATTGGTCCAGATTACTATGGGGAAATTGGATAGCTTCTCCACTGTGGAGGTAAGAAAGATTTTGTCTGAAATGCAAGAATTCCTTTAGGATGTCTCTTTGGGCTACCATGTCCTGTTTGACTAAAGTCAACAGGAGACTACAACAACCCAATCCAGGCACGATGACAAAGGACCCAGACTTCCAGGAATGAAGATATGGGTCACTCCTCTAGAAAAAGAGCCAAGCCCAGCTGAGGCGCTTATGGGGATGGAAATAATACAGAATGAGTAGCCAAGGATGGGAGCTAGAGCTAAATACCAGCTAAGGTCATGTGGCCAGTTACAGTAAGAAAAGGGCTATAATTATCTTGCATGTTTGTCATATTTTGTTAATAACATTTGTGCAAATTGTTGGGTTAACTTTCCTCAATTTCTTTATCATTTGAGATAATATCAAAGGTTATCATATTTAAGTCATGAGACAGTAAAAGAATGTCCCTCCAGGAACACTGCTACCTTTTCTAAACTATATTATGTGTTTATGGTTATGCATGGACTAGTTATATCACATTAGGCATAATTCTGACCTGGCTATTGTTTTCATTTAGAAATTAAGCACAACATAAAAAGATATGATTATGTGCCAAATGGTCAAAAGGTAGCTTGTGATAGCTAGTCTTGGTTGTCAACTTGACTGCACCTGGAATTAGCGACCCAAGCATCTGGGCGAGGAATTTTTAGTTAATTGGATCACTTGAGATGCTAAGACCCAACCTAAATCTAGACCACACTTTCTGGTTGCAGCCTATGGAAAGGACATGGAAGAGAAGCTTTTGGTCTTCGCCTGCTTTCCCTTATTCTCAATGGCAGGTTGATATATCCTTCACTGGTGTTAGTATCTACTTCCTCAAGATGCCAACATGTATTAAAGACCAGCTGGCATCTCAGCCAGTCTTAAGACTTTCCATCAGGAGATAGACATTATTGGACTAGCTGAACCACAGGCTGTAAGTCAGTCTAATAAATCCTGTTCATTCACACACACACACACACACACACACACACATTCTCTCTCCTCTCTCTCTCTCTCTCTCTCTCTCTCTCTCTCTCTCTCTCTCTCTCTCTCTCTTTCTATCAGTTCTATTCCTTTGGAGAACCCTGACTAATATACTCGATTACAAATGGGAAATGGGAAACATATGTTCCTCTGATATAAGTATAGGCAAAAAAAATGCACCAATCCAGAGAAATATGAATAATATTTAATTTCTCCTTTAATATAAAGTACAATATAAGTACAGTTTTTTCTTCATATTATATGGGCCATTTAGAAACCGTTTTTGGCAACACTAGGAAACTTCAATACTAATCACACAAGACACTGGGCAACTAACTAACACACACACACACAAAATCTGTTTCATCTCTGGAAGCTTTTAATCAGTAACCTCCATTTTTCAAACCCCTTTAGAGAATCTAGCTGACACACAAGATACCATTGCCATTCATTTTTCTGCAAAGTCCATAACTTAGCTCGAGGACCTGACACACAAGTCAAAGAGAAGGAAATTTACTCCAGTTTAGAGTACAAATACAACACAAATGGAGCAGGTCAATGACATTGTTACATATGAATGTACCTCTATCATTAGAAATCAAAACCATATGACCCCGTCAACTGTTTAAGTGACTAAATTCCTCAAATGGCAATTTACATAAGTAGAGGCCCAGCGCCATAGCCCTGAAACAAGAAGGACAGTGCCCCAGAGAACACCTTACTCACTGCTCATTTCAGACCTTAGGCATAATGCATTCCATTATGCTACTTTGAGATTCTTAGGGAAAAAAAATCATGAGGCAAAAATGCAAGGGGCTGGTGAGATGGCTCAGCAGTTAAGAGCACCTGACTGCTCTTCCAAAGTGCAGAGTTCAAATCCCAGCAACCACATGGTGGCTCACAACCATCTTTAATGAGATCTGACTCCCTCTTCTGGAGTGTCTGAAGACAGCTACAGTGTACTTAATAAATAAATATTTAAAAAAATGAAAAATTCTCATGTGATATAGCCTAAATCACAAGAACTTGTGCACATGCAAAATCAAAATATAAGACTACATTTAGAAGGATATCCAATGAAGAAAGAAGCAGTTTTCTGATGGTTAAGGAAAGTCTTTCAAATGTAAAATCCTTTAAAGAAAATGCACACATTGTACCCTGTCCAGACTTCTTTCAGGTTGACATGTGAGGAGGGACTCAGAACATTCCTGTATGAAGACTTACCAATGCCTTGCCCTCTTAATTCCACATACTCCTTAAGCAAGTTAACTTCCCTCCAGCAATTACAATGAATATGATTTTAATCACAGAATCAAGGTTAATTCCAATCAGGGGTCACTAGTGTTTGTAGCAATGAGTCTCTTGGTGGTATTTTATACTAGGCAGATAAAAGGTAAAATACTCCTGTTCTTTTAGACATTTATATAGCACAGAAATGAGTTTAAGCACATCTGAGATGACATTTTTATGAAAAGCATGATTTTATGTCATTTGAGACCAGATAAAAAGCTTTTGAAATAACCTTGCTAATTCCTTGGAAGGAACCAAAATAATGCTTTCAATCGGATCTCAAAATGCAAAGCCTTTCAAACCATTAACATCATTTACTGTGCTGCCCTCCTTCACTGATGGCCTTTCTAGTCCCTATGTCCTCATTTACCCCCGGAAGGGAAACCTGCTCCTTGGATAAGCTTAAACCAATATATTTTATTCACTGCAATGGCAGAGGGGTACAATTAGCATCAGTTCAGTCACATCACTATTCCCAGCTCAGGGGCATTGATTCAGATGAGCACAATTTGCAGCCACTGAGTCCAATGGCTCTGATGCTAGCTGGCATCATTAAAACCCTCCCAGTGTCCAGCCCGTTTGATCTTTTAAAGAATGCTTTCCGTGTATGACTGAGAGCTGGAAACTCCCTGCTGGACACTGTGCACAGCCTGCCTGCTTACTCATAGACTACTCACGGCAGCTAATACTCCTTACACCCAGGATTCTGATTCAAGAAAGAAAATTCTTCAGAAAAGAATCCATAAACACAAAATATACTCTAAAATAGATTAAAAGAGCTTCATGGAGCAAGGGAGATCCTGAAAGTTATCATTTCTAAAGATAAAGTATTGCAGAGATCCTAACAAATATTAGAAAATGGCAGAGGGCTAGAAACTGCAGAGGGGAAGCCAAATCGGGAAGTGACAAAAAATCAAGACCTCAGTTTTTAAATTTCATACTGAAGGTTCTGATATAGAACTCAACACCCCATAATCTCTCAATGTTTCCTTTTTAAAAAGTAAAAACAACCAATTAAAAAGTAGTGGAAAACTAAGTTGGTCTATTTAAAAAAAAAAAAAAACACATTATTTTTATTTCCCCACAATTTCCACACATGGCTTGTAAGTACTGAATAGTAGCCATTGTATAAGTATAACACATCCAGTTAAAATTTTATTTCAAGAATAAGAAACTAGATTTTAAAACCTGCTTGAAGAAAAGCAGAGTACATGTTATAATATCCACATATGTTTAATAAAAGGCAAGTTCCTGCTGTCCTTTTAAAGTTAAAAATACAACCAAACTACAACTTTCAACTGCAAAGACTCATTGTGTAGAATATAAAAAGCACAGCATGGAAATAGATTCAACAAATGTACAAAAAGAGTTTTCATGCCCAGAAAGAACTGAAGGCATCAAAAAATAGGCCCCACACTACAAATAACAGAGGGCAGTTCACAAAGACCAGCAAATCCACTCACTAATGCATAGCAAATTAAACTTAATCAACTCCTCTGCAAGGTTATGCAGCCAATCCACCTTTAAAAGTCTCCACAAACAAAACCAGGAAACAACAAAGAGGTCCAGAGTGCAGTAAATACCAAATCCACAGTAGGCGACAGAAGCCTTACTGTACACAGCTGAGAAAACCTGCCATGCAACAATGGATCACATTTCCATACTAAATTATATTTATCACGCTAAAAATGCTTAGACAAAATGCAGGATTTCTATTGGGCATTTTTATATCACACTAACTCTCTAAAACGTCCCAGACCTGCTGCGTCCCATTGAAAATTGTTCCTACCCCATGGAGCTGTAAAGGAGACCATAAACAAAGGGCTAGGATGATGAGAGAGGGCAAAGACAACTACCCTCCACCACGATTTCAGAAAATAAATAAATAAAAGAGGATAGAATAGCCAAAACATACCGCTGGTGGAGGGTAGCTCAGGGGAAGTCACCCCTGTGACAAATGGCCTGCAATGAACTCTTCCAGCGGTCAAGAATCCCCAGGAAAGGCCCCTCCCGTCCTTATCTACTGCTCAGTTGTACAATGCTCTGCTTTGAAAATGTAACACCCTGATGGTACTGGGCAAGATGAAAGAGCTTTTCTCAGTGATTCTGAAACGCCTATTAATTTTTGCCACAACAGACTCACAGCTGACTGAGAAAAACACTGGCCTAGCATGCCTCCTATCCCCATCTTAAGACCTTAAGAGAGAAAATGTTCAAAGAGAATAAGACCTCTTTCTGAGTGTAATGCACTGACTTTATTTCTGCACACACTGTTTTTTTGGTTTTTTTATCTAACCCTGGGCAGCTTGTTCACACTGGAAGTTATGTTCACCCTTAAAACTTTAAGTTGACTGTGTAAAATTCCAGGCATCTTGGAACTCACTCATTTGCACTTCTGTACATTTTATGACTGAAAGAGAAAACTTCAAACTGTTCCCTCAAACTTTATCACATTTGCTAAGGAAACAATACAGAAGGAAGAGAAAAATCCAACTGAACAATCAGATGTCCACATGGTCGAGGACTTCATAGAAATTTGGTAAATTAGAATTTCTAAGATGTTCAGTAAATAAGATTGTTCCTTCACCATAAAATGAAATACTATAATCTATATATTACAAAGGGACAATATTTGTACTAGTCATCAAAGAGATATTAGCAAAGAAAAATATTGTCCTAAAAGAAAAATGCAAAGTCAAAAATCAATATATTTAACTGTCTTAAAGAAGGAATGAATTATCAGCTTATCTGTTCAGCTAAGATTTCCAGGAACTTTGCTGTGGTTTTTTGGTTGTTTGTTTATTTAGCCAAGTAGAACCACACAACACATAATGTAAATATAGTCATCGCTCTGACCACTCAGCATTTGAACAGACTCCATCCTTTTAGAAACGTGTCCTAGGGAGACACATAAATGAGTAAGCAGCAGTAGTTTTTACCACGACCCTGACTCCACTGAGGACAAATGAAGTTCATCATTTCGACTTTCAAAGCCAAAGACTTCATCACCTAGCAAGCTTATGGGGGAGGGGGACGATGATGACACTGCACTGCTGTACTTCTTACACAGACTCAAGGTTTGGAAAGCTCTAGAAATCAATTTTAAATGTTTTTTAGCTGATGTATTTTCTGAAAGCGAGGGTTATTTAGTTTGTGTTCTTATCTTTATTGATTTCCTCCACTGATTCAGGCTATCTCTCTGTACACATAATGATATTTGATAGTCAAAGACATAAAGAGTAACGGACAGACAAGTCATGACCAACTGCTTCTGGGAAGCAGATCCGTAATGATGTTGAGGAACCTGGTGATTCCACACTGCTTCACAGGTTACCAATCAGAAAACAGAACAAATGGCCTCAGGGAATGAAGGTCGACTCCTGCGGGTAGCACACCAACCACAAAGAAAAACTAGCCCCAAGATAGTGAACATTAAATATACCCTAGGAAGAGATGCTGAACTGAATAAATGTCATGACTTTAGCATACATCACAGGACACATCAGCAGCCAATTCACAGTGAAAATGCACAAACATCAAGTGTGAAAAGCCCCTTACACAAGACAGAGAGAGAGAAAACTACTGTCAGAGTGGAGGTTTTTCTTACTTATCTAGAAGAACATAAAGCTATCCAGTACTAGATGTCAATAAAGACCATGTTTATTACCAAAATGAACAATAATAGAGTTTCAACAAATGAAACTCCTCAGGACATTTGCAGTATTATGAAGAAAACGGCATGTAGTATATTCATTGATAAAGGTTTATACTCTAGACAAGAAATATATAGAAAATAAAGAATAACAAAATAAAAGATTTTGCCACACACACACACACACACACACACACACACAAATTAAGTTAACTGATTGATGGCATTATTCTATGATTCTTAATTCTCACCTTGCTGCCAAACATGATTTAGGTCACTAACAGCTAGGTTAAACTTTGTTTCTTTCTTAATTTTTGGTGGTTTGTTTCTTTGGGCTTGTGTTTTTCTTTTAGAAGACCGGGTTTCTCTGAGTAACCCTGGCTGCCCTGGAATGTGCTCTAGAGACCAAGCAGCACAAAATCAGGGGGTGTGACTTGCCCCTGGTTAGATGGTACCAGTTAACTTAATTTCTGTATGTGTGTGTGTGTGTGTGTGTGTGTGTGTGTGTGTGTGTGTGTGTGTGTGTGTGTGGCAAAATCTTTTATTTTGTTATTCTTTATTTTCTATATATTTCTTGTCTAGAGTACAAACCAATGTGGACAACATTAGGCAAGGGCCTTTCTGAATGCATCCCTGTTTGTCTCCTCTGAAGCATAAGTATAACTAAGTGAATTAACCAAAGCACATACTTCAGCAGCTCTTAGTCCTTATGGAGTACATTATCACCTCTGCTGAAAAACAAAGATGTTCCCTATTACAGACAATGCTGTCTCTACCTTCAGTACTAACTATGGCTAGTAATGATGTTTTAGATAAATGGGTTAAGAAAACCCCTTGACGAACTCAGTGCATCTCCTAAAGGATAAGCATTAATATACCTGAGTCTTACGCAAACAGCAGAGGATTGGTCGGAGTGAGAAACAATGAAATTAGAGGAACAAAAAGACTAAATTACTATTTTGTTAGAAAAAAAGTTAACTGTGATAAAAATTTAAAGGAAGTACTTCAAAGGGCCAAAAAATGGTCCTTTTGAGAGGTGGATATATATGACACATTGTTTTCTCAGCTGTTGCTAAAAAATGTTTAATGATAGGATTTAGGTATTTATTGAGAAAATGATATAATTAGTAAAGAAGTGCATTCCAGTGCCAGAAGCTACAGAAAACAGAAGTCTGTAAGCTCAGTGAGCTGTCATCTGCTGTTTCAGTCTTGAGAAGGTCTAACACACCTTTCCAACTTCAGGCCAGCAGATCTGACAGAATCATCCTGAGAACACTTCCTTTGCTGAACAGGGACTGCATTCAATGTCTGGAGAAGGGAGTCGGGTGGTGGTGGCGCACACCTTTAATCCCAGCACTTGGGAGGCAGAGGCAGTGGATTTCTGAGTTTGAGGCCAGCCTGGTCTACAAAGTGAGTTCCAGGACAACCAGGGCTACACAGAGAAACACTGTCTCAAAAAACCAAATTTTTTTTTTTTTAAAAGTCTCTATGAGGTCTATTCTGCTAATTCCTACACTGTGACTGTTGAAGACAGGCATAAAGTGTTTAACATAAGGATAGACTGGGTTTTGTTGTTCTTTATCATATAGCAAGTTTCATCATCATCGTTGTCATCATCAACAACAACATGATTAGCTACAACTCTAGGAGAGTTCTCATTCCCTTAGATCCTGCAGTGTGCACACTTACTTTGTCAAAACAAAACAAACAAACAAACAAAAAAAACTGGCTAGACGAACAGATAAACTACTTCGATGTGATTCTCCTATTTGTTCAAAACAGTAAAGATACTCTTTGTCATATGGTCACTCTGGGAACAGTCTAGATTTCGCGCAATGACTCGCAAATCTGTTCTGCTCTTCACCCATCTGGCAGATCTAGTCACCAGGAAGGGACACTTCCTATGCCAGTCTTCAGGTCACTCATGATTTATTCAGAGGACACAAGAACCACTGACTTCTTTGCCTTGATAAAATTCTTTAATCAAAAATTTAAGAAGTAAACACATTCAACAGCTCCATACATACCCTCTCAACATAACAAAAACAAATAAGACCAAAAATAGGGTCTCTGTGGAGTGTTAAGCTGATAAACCAAAATCTCTCAGAAAATCACTTACGCAATCCTGCTCTACTCTCCCCTCGCCCCCAACAGAAACACATCTTGGAATTAATATTGAAATGTTCACTTACTCAGATTTGATCTTACATCCTTGTAGAACAGCTGAAGAGTTCAAATGAACCATTCACAAGTGCCTACCTCAGCCTGGCAGAGTGCATGAAGACCTTGTAACACCAAGGCGGCTGGAGTAGCTTGATCAGGCTTGGTACATTCATTCAACACCTGAGAAATGGCTGCAAGCATGTCTGCACCATGCTGATAGGGCCTACAACAAATGACCGCCTCAAGTCAAAATTAGAGCCAGAGTCATTAATACCCCCAGATTTTTGACTATAATAAAGGCATTAATTCTTTTTGAACCCCAACTACCTACTAAAGATTCACCCTTAAATACTAACAACACATGTTCTTGAAGATCTTTATGATTACTATCTGCTGCAATTTAATGCTTATTTTTATACAGCAGTTAAAAAGAAGAAGAAACTTTACAAATCCATGCATATACATGTGCCCATGTGCAATTGCACATGCATATGCACATGAACACACATGTAATGGGTACCATTTTTTCTGCAGGTTTACTTGCCTCTGACACATGGAGGTCAATCATTCTCTGCCTTATTTTTTTTCAAACAAGGCCTGTCACGGGACCTAAGGCTTACTTTTTCAGCTAGACTCAGTAGCCAGAAGATTCCAGGGATCCAACTCTCTCCACTCTACCGCTGGGTTAAAGACACAAACCAACATGCTCAGCTTTCGTATGGGCATGGGGGATCCAAACTCAGGTTCTGATGCTTGCTCAGCAACACTACCCATGGAGCTATCTACACAGCCCTGAAGAAGGTACTTTTCAATGAGTTTTACTCTCTAAATCATAAATTCTGTTGTTAGAATTGGCAAATTTTCATTATTTATTTACTTACCATCTGGACTGTAGCCCTGTTCCCTCCTCTCTTCCCAGTCCAACCCTCACATTCCCTCTCCCCATTCTACCCTCTCTTTCTGCTCAGAGAAAGGAACACCTCCACCCCATGGCATATCAAGTCAGAGCAGGAGTAGGCAGATACTATCCATCTGAGGCCAGACAAGGCAGCTTAGCTAGGGCAACGGGATCCCAAGGCAGGCAACAGAGTCAGAGACGGCCCCTACTCCAGTGGTTAGGGGGTCCACATGAAAGCTAAGCTGCACATCTGTTACATGTGTAGAGGGCCTAGGTCCAGCTCCCAAATGTTTTTTGGTGGCCGGTTCAGTTCCTATGAGCCGCCATGGGCCCAAGTTAGTTGACTCTGTGGGTTTTCTTATGGTATCCTTGACCCCTCCAGCTCCCTTAAATCATTCCCGAAATTTTAACAATGAAATTAATGGACAATCTTTATAGAGATTATAGGAAAAGGCAAACCTATCTCTGGTGATGGTTCTGGCATCAGATAGTGAGTATGAAAGCAAACATTGGAAATCTGATGATTCATGGTCGTGACACTAAAAATGGTGAATATATTTATCATCACCATGATGATAAACATATTAATACAAGAGATAATGGACTGTATGTCTATCCCATACCAGGCTACATCCATGCATGTCCTATGCCCTTCTTCTACCTCTTCCACATACATTGTGCCACCCCTAGAATGTTAGGTTTAAACCTAACAACTGCTCACATCTACTCTCTGAAAACCTCAAGGACATGAGGTCTTTCTCTAATTAACAAACTATCAATAAATGAAACTGCCTGACAAGATTCTTCTATCTCATTGTCCTACAAAAGGAAATGATTTTTCCAAAGCTGCGGGGGAAAACTGATATATCTGAGAATAGGAACGAAAAGAACATGAGTAAGTTCTCAAGACTGATCTAGTCTGATCCAGTCTTTCCTGTACCTCAACCTTCCCTGGAAAATAAGAATGTCGGCTAAGAACTTGTCTTGGTAATTTGTTCCGTGCCAAGATTTTAATAACATCCAGACACACCGGTCTTGAGTTACATAAGTGTGGCTTTTTTGTACTATGTAGTCTGCTCTTGCTGTATTGTATATAGTCACAAAAAAGAGGCAGAAATGCTAAGCTTTATATTCTTACACATTCTGATTCAAGATCTTACTGGACACAGGCATGATCCATGTTATGAGCAATGGTGTCTACCTCCTGCAAATCCACAGGACACATCATTTACTCTGGGATCCTGGACAGAGTACAGTATGTTCACAGGAATCCTACATTCTCACAGTCGAGCATGCATATAAAGTTACTGAACTAGAAATTACATCAAATGTACCCAATCTAGTTCCTCTATTCAGCTTTACTTCACCCCATTCAAGGGGTGGGAAAAGAAGAAGAAACTTAAGCAAAGGTAGCTTTGCTTATGTTATTTCAGGTTTAGTTCTTCAATTTATCCCTAATCTCTGTCTTCATGTATTCATAAATGACTAGAGGGCAAAAGGAAATTTAACATCATTTTCTCCTTTGATATACCATACTGTATGTAATACCATACAAGTCACAAATTAGGCCTTTCCTACTCTAAGTGCTTAGAAGAATCTGGCCTAAGTGGGGTACTGTGGCACACATCTGTAATCTCAGCAGTCAAGAGGCTGAAACAGGAAGATCATGAGTTCAAGTCCAGTCTGAGTGACCCAGTGAGATCACAAATCAAAAGCAAAACAAAGAATTGTTTATAACTACAGCCTACTGCTTAGTTGTCAGACATTTATATACAGAAGAAGATACTATGATATTATAGTAACATACATCATGCTACCATAATATTCAATTAGTACCCAGAAGGGGATATCAATATCCTACACACTAAAATAAAAGACCCAATTTAAAAGGGAAAAACAATCTTGCTTTTGAACAATAATGCATCCGTTTGAATTACAAAAGAAAAAAGAAGAATTAAATGAAAAGTACCCTCTCGAGGCATGCATCCTAAAGAGGTCGTCTTACCTCTGTTTACATATATCTCTGATGGACGCAGCTTTTGCAATCAGTTTCTCCCACTGGAGCTCCTTGTCCACAGAGAGGGAGGGCATGTCAGACATGGCCATGAAACGCTGCAGTTCAGGGTACACACGATCCTAATAAAATCATTTCACACACACACAAAAATAGATAATTTGCTAACTCGAGCTGAATAATCATTATCCTTTATGCAGCATTTTCACCTCCAAAAACCTGCATTTGCATTTGGAAATTATAACGTATCTCTGCTAATCAGCAGAGAATAATGCTGTTGTGATTATAGAGGCTTTCCTTACAGACCTGTGCACTGTTCATCCCAGAAAAACAAGTGGCCAGATCACACACTTTCTACAACGCCTCTAATCACAACCTTATTTCTATTACTTTCCCATACAAATGTAAAGATAAATGTCAGAAGTAGTGCAATAAGATTATTCTATGTTCTTAATTTCTGAGTCAAACACAAGTGACTGTTTTTACAGATCAAATATACCACAATAAATCAAAATTTGTCAAGGCAGTCATTGCTGATACCCACTACTATTACCAAATCTCAGCAGCGCTGTCACACAACTCCCTTTCTTCAGAGAGAGGAGCACATTTAATATGCGGCAAGTGCATAGCTAAGCTTACCTGCTTTTCCCACAGAGATGTCAACAGGCGCAATGTGACAGCTCTTAGTCGTGGTGTGGTCCCAAGCAGCTGAATTACCCGCAGGATCTGCCCTACACATACCTAGAAAAATATTAAACTGTTTCATGAAGGAAGGCAACTTCAAGGTTTCAAAGGGCATTTTAAAGTCCTTGTTATAAGTAAAACCTGGAGTGCAAGCTTACTTAGTTTGTAGCCATCTTCTGAGAACAAAGGAGATAGCTTGGGGAGGAACTAATCAGCAATTTGGGGAGCAAAGGGCCTAACCTCAAAGAACAGCAAATGTGAAAACAGAGATTTAGAGATTTAAATGAATCCCTAAATTTATCTATAAACATTAGCTACTATAAAACAAAAATAAAAGGGAAGAAATAATCTTGGTAAGATTTGGTCCTAAAATTTTATAATATGAAGTAGAAATCAATACCAACCATTTAGGTTTCTACCCGCCCCGCACCCCCCCCCCCAAAAAAATTCAGTCAATTGATATACTAACCTTGTGAACACCAAGTGTAGGCAAAGTATATAATATATGATTGTATGATACCGGGTCTAAGGGTCTTCCCAATTTGAACATCAAAACTGGAATCAAATTTGGTACCTAAGACAAATTTAAAGGATATGTACATTAGGCCATAGTCTGAATTCCATGACTGTGGATGATTTAGGTTTAGAAATGTCGGCTATTTGTTATTAAAAGCAATTTCATACTAACACTAATATTCCAACTCTATTATAATGAACTTCAAACATGAGTTAAAACATGTTTAAACAACTATGACACCAAATAATAAGAAAGTTAATATATAGGCTACCCATAAGAAATTTATAGTTCAAACAGACAGCACTTAAGCTACACAAACAGTAAACTACTCCACATAGAGATATATCCAATTAGGTTATTGTCATATGAAATAATTAAAATCAGGGTCCTACAAAGGAGGTGAGCAATTTATCATGTCTCTATACGCCCCTGTTTCTATCTCTATGCATTATACAATAAAATGAAGAAAATCAATTTATTCATTGGACACAAGAATAAATGTTAAGGTTAATATTTCCCACAACGATTCCATTCATTAAAATCCAGCTAAAATTACTTGGTTGGGGTACTAGTCCTAAAAGCAAGGGACACTGAAAGCTAAAGCAATCTCAAATATCTGTACAACTCTATAAATACACTGAAAGATATTGAACTACCCACTTTCAATGAGTGAACTGAATTTTATGATAGTATAGCTTAAGGAGATACTTTAAAATACAATTCAAGAACTGGGCATACTTGATTGCTTCCTAGAGATTAAAGTTAAGTCCCTATTGCTAAAGACACAGGACTCAAAGGATGTCGTAACGGATCTAAAAGCCTCTTCCCTGTGAACTAGCTTTCATAGTACCAAGAGGAGCTATGCAGGCTGCCAAAAGCAGGAATCCATCAATACTCCTATCTAACTGTGAAGTCTACAAATCATAACAATAACTAGCATGGCAGGAGATCTCTGAAGGTGTAACAGTGGCACTCATAGCTTAGTCGTAACCAACAGCTACCAGGAGGGAAATCATGCCAGGTACTAAAAACTGACCCACCTACCCAGAGGTAGTCAAATAGTGGATCTTTGAGCACAAGCTACTATCACCTGTTGACTAGACTGACAAAACTCCCAACTGTATTCTAAATACATATCATTCTTCCCAAAGGAAAATGGAGCCCTCGTGCTTTATCACACAAGCTTCTCTNTGGAGTAGACAGAGACCATGACGAAAAGACACAACTGGTGAAATGTGGAGAAGACTGGATACATCCAGACCACAACTCATGTACCTACACCTCAGGAACATGGAGGGCAGGTGGGCAGAATGATTCTGAGAGCCAGAGAACTGGGAAATGTGCTGTGAGAGTGTCTTCTGGAAATGACAGAGAGAGAAGCTTCCCTTAGGATCCTCCACAGTAAGGCTGCCTAAACTCGCCTGAAGGACAATGTCAATATACATGTTAATGTGGAAAGGGGGACTCTCACAAGGGTCTATCCTGAGAGAAGGAAATATAAGCAACTAACAGCTAATGAGAGAGAAAGTTTATTTTTCCTGGGGATGAGCCCCAACACTGTTTATCCAATAATCAGTCCTAAAAATCAAATACATACGAACAACACTAAACAGACTTAGCAGGTTGTACTCATATATTTATACACATATATACGTAATAATAAAGGAAAATAATAAAGAAAAATAAGGCACGAGTTTGAGAGCAGAGGCATGACGAAGTTGAAGGAAGGACAAAGAAGAAGAGAAAAGATACAATTACATTCTAGTTGTTAAAAAAAAATTAACTTGCAAAGGGAAAACACAAAATAAACAAAAGAGCTGGGTGCAGTGTCACCCATCTCACAACCCCAGCACTGAGGATGCTGAAGAGGAGGACCACAGGTTTGGGTGCTAAGGAAGACTAGAGGTTTGGAGCCAACCAGGGTTATACAGTGACTTAAAACCTGCCTGGACAAAAAACAAACAAACAAAACAAAACAAAAAACAAAAAGCATGCTGACTCAAAAGGACATGAAAAACTCTACTTAAAATAATGTGTGATTCTTCATACAATCTAAGCCTTAACCTGACAGACCAAAATGTAATCAAAAACTAATCTTCCACACGCCACACTTTGAAGGCTTGTATCCAGTATCTCCTTGTTTCTTCTGTCTTAGAAACCCATTTCTTCTAAGCTTCTTAGAAGGTATTGACTTTAATTTCAGGAAGGAAAAATGTCCTCTTAACCCTACCACCAAAACGTGTGACAGCTAAAAAATTAATTTGCTAATGATCTTTGCCACAGTATATCACAGCAGCATATGGGCTTTGCTGGCTATAACCTCACAGTACACAGACAGAATTCTTAAGGGTTTTTGCAGGTAATAGGGCTTCGGTGGAACAGAAACTCCATTGCTCAAGCTTGGACAAATGAAGGAAGACAATTTTTTGAACTGGCTTCTTATTTCCCATTTTAATTAAAAACAAAAGGTTATCTTAGATTGCCTTCCATGGGTCTCAATCAATTATCTCCTGTGTAACAGTTTCTACCAGGACACTCTGACAGATCCTTAGTTCTGGGAATGGCAATCAGTGCATTTAGTGGCATTTTACAAAACAGTGTATTTAATCATGTGGCTTTTAAACAAATGTTTTAATTATATTGTCAGTAGAGAAATAAAATGCTGTATTTTTGCCCTAAAAGTAGAGTTGCTTTAAAAGCCATGGACCTCAAGAAACATCAGCCTTTTTTCTATCTAGTTCAAAAAAATATCAGAAATATTTCCACTAAATAATGTTTGATTCTGTATCATCTATATCATTCTTAAGACATACTAGTTGACACTGTTGGTCTTACTCCAGTACACACAAAGCAGAGGACTGCCTTGTCTGGCTTCAGGGGGAGAGGCTATGCCTAATCCTACAGAGACTTGATGCCCCCCCCCCCCCCCAAGGAGGAGATACCCTGCCAGGACACCCTCTCAGAGGCGGGGGGGGGGGGTAAGGGTAAGAATTCAGGTGGGGAAAACAACATTTGGGATGTAACAAACAAGGTTTAAGTAATGAAAATATATAATGGGGGGGAGACATAATATCACAAATTAGGTAGCCATGTAGGAGAGAGAGAGAGAGAGAGAGAGAGAGAGAGAGAGAGAGAGAGAGAGAGAAGACATAGTAGCCATGTAGAGTGAAAGAATAAAGTAGAGATACACTGCACTAGAAAAGCCCAAATTAAGCATATCTATGAAAATATTTCTGCCTGGAAGTATGGACCGCTGGTTTCCTATTGACATGTGGACATGTTATTTCTTTACCTAATGTCAGCACAAGCTCTCACGCCTCCTGCTCTTCGAGCTTCTGCTCTTCACAGACAGAAACAACACATTTGGACTTACCTCTGAGTTAGAGTCTGCTGATCAATGAGCCCTGTCTACTATCTTGCTATCTGGCTTCATATAAAGCACAACCCTCTCTCTTTTCAGGTTCAGAGTTCAAGTCTTTGATGAACAAGTTTATTTAAAACATGGGATTCTGACAAAAATCCTACAACTACCAGCAGGTTCCTCAGCAGAAATTTCATACGCCGGTAGGAAGTAAATGCATATTCAAAATGTACTATTAAATGCATTTTATGTAACTATGCAATTCAATGCAATATTAAAAAGGGGAATGCAAACCAAGAATACTGTAACTAGCAAAACTACCAAAACACTTCAAATATCAGGAGAAAGAAAGGCATTCTCAGATATATAAAAGCTTAAATGAGATCAACACTGAACCTGTCTAAAAGGAAATGTTAAAAGAGACCTGTTGTAAATGAAAAGCAAGTACCCTGGGCGGCAGCAACACAGAACACAGGAAACTTGAAAGCTTGCTGCAATACAGGGACAGTCAGAATCCTGTAATATGGAAATGAGGCATTTATCCTACAAAACACAAGCAAGTTCTTTTGCATTTCCTTAGTTGGGGGTGGAGGGAGGGATGCCACCATGCATGTGTGAAGGTCAGGGCTTACACTGAAGGGGTCAGGGCTCTCATTCTACCCTGCGGGTCCTGAGGATCAAGCTCAGATCATCAGGCTTGGTGCAAGCACCTTTAGGTGCTGTGCCATTTTGCAGCCCCATATGTAACTTTTAATTCTATTAAATGAGTTAAAAGAAAAAAGCATAAATACTGTAGCGATGAAATACATAGACACAGTAACATAAAAAGAAAAATAAATAAAGGGTAGGGTTTATATATTGATTGACATTTATGTACACAAGTTATCAGCTGAAAAAGGCTGCTGTACCGAAATGATATTTTGTATGAGACACCCATAGTAACTCTAGAGGAAATAACCATTAAAAAACACAAAAGAAAACAAAGAAGCAATGCGAGAATAAACACAAACAAACAAAAAGTAGCAAAAGAACTGGAGCAAAAAGCTACCAGACAGTCAGGAAGCAGTTAACAACTGCATGTTCTCTCACACTACTAATTTCACTTAAGGTGAAGGGATTTTGCTCCAGCCATAAGACAAAGGAGCTAGATCCAGCTGTTTAGATGCTGTAGAACACTTATTTGACACTTATTTGAGAGCTAAAGGCATAGGGCAGAAGGCAAAGAGATACCCTACACAAGTGGTAATCAAGAAATAGCTGGAATAACCAAATCTATCATGCAACAAAAAATTAGATTTTTAAAATCATAAAAAGTAAAAAACTAATAAAAGTAACACATGACCTAGTAAACTCACTTCTTAGCATTTGCCTATAACAACTGAAACGAGGGCTTCAAGGAGATATTTACAAACTCATAATCACTGCAGCATTATCTACAATCATCATTCACAACTACTCACAACAAAAACAACATAGATGTCAACCACGGCCATGTATGGATGGGTAGAGGAACACAGTGCTGTCTGTACTACTCTACTTTAAAAGAGAAGGAAAGCCTATCTCATGGAACAACTCAGCTGAACCTTGAGGAATTATGCTAAGTGAAGCAAGCCAGGCACAAAGAACAAATACCATGTAATTCACTTATACAAAGTACTGAAAGAGGCCAGACTCTTCCAGCAAAGAGGAATAGTGGTTTCTAGTAGATACAGCAAGGAAATTTGATACAGGGTTGCTCTGTGGAGATAGAGCATCAGTAATCAGCAGGGAGAATGCTCTTGAGATCTACTGTATAGCAACTTATAGTTTGCAATGTTACACAGTATTATATATTATATATCTACTGTATAAGAACATTTATATAGTTAGCAATATTATACTTAGAAATCAGTTGAGATCGATTTCACGCTATTAATTTTTATCACCCAGAAAAAAAAAAAAAAAAAAGGAATCATGGATTTGTTTGTTAAGAGTAAGAAAGGCATGGTGGTCCTGCCCTTATCCCAAGGACTCAAAGGCCCAGGCAGATGGATCTCTGTCAGTTTGAAGCCAGTCTGGGATATAGAGTAAGTTCCAGAACAGCCAGGGACACATCATTCCATGTCTCAGGAAAAAAAAGAAAATTGTCAGAAAGGTTTTAAGGCTTTGTCAGGTTCATTTAATTTAACTATTTTATTTTCCATACGATAAACCTGAAACCCAGAAGCATCTTCGTCTATTTGTAGCCACAGAATGATGAGCATTCATGTCTCAATGAAATCTTCTATTCTTTTTGGGCACAGTGACAAGAAACAAAGATTTTAGACTGTCTATTACAGGAATATGAAGTTATCATACAAGCCTTCTACCATTAAAGAAAAAGAGCAAGTAAAACATAAGCCAGCATTTCCCTGGAATCAAGAACATTAAAATTGGAATATAGTAATTTAACTCCAAATTCCAGGAAAATTATACATGTTGGCAAACCTTCAATAGGCCACACACACACAATCTCTGTCATCAAATACGAGACTATATAATGCTTACAACTAGCCCTCTTTCTTGAGACAGAAGGAGCACAGTTATCACTAAATGAAAATATACAAATAAACACATAAAGAGAAAAATTACCAGTGAAAAGGAACGAAGAAGAAGGTAATCATCCAACAGAAGAGAGAAGCAGACACAACACAGGGTCTGTTTCTTTTCAACTTTCTAACCTTGCGTCACCAACACTAGGCAAAAACACCACAAAGATGCACATATGTGGTTTAAATCCTTGTGCTGACCAGCCCCATGCCAGTGAGGCTAAGTCTCTGAGGATCAAAGGGTATTCCAAAGACCTGCGTGGGGAACCAGGGGACTCCTGGCACTTTAGTTCAGGAGTGCTGCAAACAAAGCAGTGCTCATTTCTAGCATTAAAGCAAAAGAAACAAGAGGTGATATTTACAGCTAACCTAAGCAAACACAAGTACAGCAAGGGAAGCCTCCTGTTGCTGTCTTAGCATCTATACTCATGTGGCCCACAAGTGAGAGAGCTACAACTCTTCCTCCCAAGCCTTTGCCTTCCCTACAGAAGTAACATGGACATGGGGCATGCCATGTTAATTTACTTAATCGCAGTTCATGCCATCATTTCTCCAAGGTCACCCAGTGAAAAGAACATTCTGCACCTTGCCCCACCTGCACTCCACAGTAAGTCCACGGCTTTCTTATACAAGCTTACACATCTTTGAATTTAACAAATGCTGGTCCAGTTTTGCCTAAAACTTGGTCCTGTGAAAAATGGACCTAATTCTATGTATGCAAGGTTTCTTTGCCACTTCTCAAAGACTATCAAATAATAATATGTACAAGATTATAAATGAAAAGATAAAACATAAATTTTATATCACAAGAAAGGGAATATGCTTGAATGGTGTCTATAAGCATAGGCATAAATGAATCCAAGAATTTTAATACTTAAACAGCCTTTGAAAAAATCCTTTATTTCAGGGGTTGGAGAGATGGCTCAGTGGTTAAAACAACACTTCTTCTTGCAGAGGCCCTTGGATCAGTTCCCAATACCCACATGGCAGCTCACACTACCTACAACTCCAGTTCCAGGCTAACTTATGGCTTCCAGGCCATGTACATGGTGCATATACAAATATGTAGACAAAACACCTATACACATGAACTAAAATCTTAGTTGGATGTGTTAGTAGCACACATGTGTACTCCCAGCTACTGGAAAAATTGAGGCAATAAAATCTCTCAAACTCAGGAGCTATAAACCTGGGAGACACACACACACACACACACACACACACACGCACATGCACACACACGCACACTCACACAATCACTCAATTCATTCTACCAAAAAAGGACATCATATACAATTAGGCTTTTTAAATTTAATTAATTCCTTCTTCCTCAATTACTTGACATTTCTAACTATAGCATCTGCTTATTGCTTAAGTAATTCATTGGAAAGCAGTCCACTGATAGGTAGTGAAAAGCTAATTATTTCCTCCACATATAAAGAATATGTAGGGACCAAAAGTAAGGTAAATGTGGTATAATTTTACTCCTCTGAGATTCAATTATAGTTACATCACAACATCATCATTAAGCAAATTGTCTGAAGCAGTAGACCTCAACCTTCCTAATGCTGCAACGCTTTAATACAGTTCCTCATGTTGTGGTGACCCACAATCATAAAATTATTTTGTTGCTACTTCATAACAACAATTTTACTTGTTATAAATTGTAATTTAAATATCAAATATATGCAGAATATCTGAGATTCAGAATACCTGATATGAAACCCCTATGAAAGGGTCATTCTGACATCCCAACACCCTACTCTACGCAACCCTTCCACCCTGAGATGGGTAGTGATGCAGAATCTCTTGTGTACTATACGGTGGCATCACTTGTAAATTAAAAATCTTATGGCCTATAGGAAAGGGTATAATTGAAGGTGTGACATCCCATAGGCAGAAAGAATTCCAGAATAGAGCCAAGCATGGCATTGGCCCAGGGAACATGGGGTAACCAACTACAAGAACTTAGATTAGAATAAATTGAATAATATATTATATTCTACTCATGAAATAGCCAAAGCTTATGGCCTAGGTATCTGTAAAAATACTTGAGTCTCAGAGTCATTATTCTAGGACCCTGGAGCTGGTAGGAAAAACTCGATTTTACATAAGGACCCACATGTTGAGAATCAATGGTCTAACTAAACTTGGCTACTAGGCCATGTACATGGTGCATATACAAATATGCAGGCAAAACACCCATACACATGAACTAAAATTCTGTGCTGGTTAGCCATTGGGAGTCATTAAGTTCACGAGAAGAAAAAGAGAGACCAACAAACAGGCCAGACAATCATCATTCTAAGGGCTACAGCTCTCTAGCCTTATTCTAATCCACCTTGAGTGCCTGATCTGCAGTGACTTTTCCAAGAATGAGTTATGTAACACAATCCATCTCCAACACACGCTGTAGTATATTTGAAGTGACAAACTGAAGCTCAAATAGAGGTGAGGACTGTGTCAAAGCAATCTAGCTCCAAGACCACTGAGTGGCTGCCACTGAGCCCTACAAGGCCAGCAATGTCATCTATTCACCTTGTCATCCTCAGACCTACACACAGACTGTACTTGTAATATATATAAATGATCCCGAACTCTTCTGGAGCTGCCTGAATTCCTGTCAGCAAAGTGGATCCTGTATTAATGTTGCAATCGTTTTCTCTATAAATGGGCATTAAAAGCCTACCATATGCAAAGTCAAGTACTTAACAGTATGACAATCAAATTAATGTGGAACCAGAAAATTGTCCCTGTCAGATAAAGGGTACAGTGATGTCAAAAGCAGACAAGCTCTGATTTGAACATATAGATTTCCCAATACATCAGAAAATAAAGTCAATAATGCAGCAGCTCTAAGAATCACTGCACACTACAGTAAGGTGAATTCAGATAGGGGATCAGTGGAGGGGTTTAAGAGGTGCTGGATGTCCCCCAAAACAAATGTGACTTCCTGGGAAATCTTACTACCTTCTGGCTTCTGACAATCTCTCAGCATCAAAGGGCCTACAGACACACACACACACACACACACACACACACACACACACACACACAAATATGACAAGAAGTTTAAGCCATCAGAAAAGTTTAAGCCATCCATGAACAAATACAGCTTTTCTATTTCTGCTAATTGAGCCCCTCCTCAATGGAGATCTGATTGGTAGAACTGAAGTTAAAGGCCAATAATCTCTAGGCAATAGACAGCATGAATATTTCTCCTCTCAATTACAGAAAATCGGGTATTGCTACTTGTGTATCACTGGGAAAGTGATTCCTGTCAGAAATGGAACCAAGAGTGTAAAAACTGCACCATGGGGTATAACTATGTACACACAACTAAATGAACAACTACATACTTAAACCAGAGGAACTCAATATTTTTGATTTTTTTTTTTTTTTTTTTTGGTTTTTCGAAACAGGGTTTCTGTGTGTAGCTCTGGCTGTCCTGGAACTCACTTTGTAGACCAGGCTGTCCTCGAACTCAGAAATCCGCCTGCCTCTGCCTCCCAAATGCTAGGATTAAAGGCATGCGCCACCACGCCTGGCCAATATTTTTGATTTTAGTACAAAGAGAGAGAGAGATTGCTCAAGGAAACCATGAGAGTCAAGTCAACTTCCTAGGGTATAAAAACTCAGCAGAGACTAACAGTGTAGCCAAACCTTATGCTAGGAGTGTAAGGTGCTACTCCATACCTCAGCAGTGCATAAAAAGAAGAGTGGGTTAGCACAGTTGGCTAATGGTTAAGTCTGACTCCAAAGCCTTTCTTTCCTACTTCAATGATAACGACATCAAAATGGAACTTTAACACATCATACTATGACTCTATAATGCCTTACTCACTACTAAGGTCCACAGGACTGATGGTAAACAAATAACCTGATGAAAATGTTACACTAACCAAAATTCATACAAAGACTCAAGAAACAGCTAACTTTTCTAAAGAGGACAAAAACCACCTGGATCCCTGGGTGTGGGGGGGTCCTGATAAAAATCTCTGGAAGCAAGGAGCAACAGTGAAGACTGAGTGTAGAGCCTGAAGTGTACACTGCAAAGTGATGCTGAGGAATGACAGGAAACAGATCTGGTACACTCTTACCTTGCATCATCTTCTGCTTCGGGGCAAACCATCAGACTAGAGACAAAATAAGCATTAGGAAGATGCCGTTGGCATCTATGACAGGCATATGATGGGGGTGGGTGATAAATTAATCAATAGGAGGTTTAGAAAAGCCAATTAGCGACCAGGGAAGGGTAAACCAACAAAAAAAGAAAATCCACATGATTTTTTTAGGAATTAAACCTAATGAATCATTTTAAAGAATTTAGAAAAAATGTAGGGCACATCTGAGCATGCTCCTGAGACACATAAGAACTAACTGAGCATTAACAATGAAAGCTTTCCTGGAGTATGTTAAGTTCTGCTGTGTGGCAAAATGCCTCTGTCAGTCAAGTTAATGAGGAGGGGGTTATTTTATTTTGGTTCATAACTTCAGAGACTTAGTTCATGAGCACTTGGCCCTGTCACTACAGATGTACAAAGAACAGTACACGATGACAGGAATATGTCATCAAGTAATTCTGTTCACCTCGTAGCCACCAGAAAACAAAGCAGGAAGGGAAAGGGAGGCTCCCAATAGCCTACTTCAACCTACTAACCACTCCTCTTCTGGGCTTCAGCACTTCCAGTCGTATCACAGGGGCAATCAGGCCTTGAGCAAGTGGCAGGCCTTTGGGAGCCACTCCAGATAGAAACTATCACAATGAGAACTGATATGAATTAAGAACAGCACCCAGCAAAAAGAATAAAGCAAACCACCTGGCCAGGAAGAAGCAGATTAGCCTGGCAAACTGAATTCAATCCCAGGAACTAACATAAAGGTGAAAGGAAAGAACCTATTATGCAAATTGGTCCCTGTCCTCTAAAAGCACAATATGGTACATGCACCCATGTGCGTACACATGAAAACACACACACACACACACACACACACACACACACACACACTACCAGCCACTGATTTAATATTCCAAGAAAAATGGTATAATTTCTTAATACACAGACTCCTACCCCAGTACAAAAAGGGAAAATACATAAATCTGAGAGTTTAAAAAAAAAAAAAAAAAAAGGATAGTAACAGAGATCCAGGAAGATGGCTTGGTTAGAAAAGAATTGTCATGCAAGAATAAGGACAGAGAACTGAGTTCCAGCCCTACCCACCATGGAAAAATGTCAGATGGCAAAGAAATACAATATTAGTGCAGGGCGACAGGGTCTGGTGGAGACCTGAGGCTTATGAAAAAGCCATTCTAGCCAAATGAGTGGGCTCTGGGTTCAGTGAGAGGCCTTGCTTCAATAATGGGAAGTGACACCCAAGGCTGCCCTCTGCCCTCTACATGCCCATATGCACCTCCCTACATATAAACATATGCACATAAAAAGTTAATAGGAACTATGAGAATGTACAATCTCATTATTGTTTATAACTGCAAATTATAAGATAATTGACTGTATTGTATATTAAAGTTTTGATGCACATTCAAATTATGCAATATAAGGATATAGTAAAAGAGACACATAATTCTGGGGAAGCTTGTGAGTGCCTGTAATCCTGCTGCAAAGGTAGACAGGCAGATAACTATCCAGCTAGCCTAGCCTACTTAGTAAGTTTCAGGTCTGTGAGAGACTCTGCCTCAGGTAGGTACATACATACATAGGTAGGTAGGTAGAGAGATAAGATAGATAGATGAATGGATGGATGGATGGATGGATGGATGGATAGATAGATAGACAGACAGACAGACAGACAGATAGATAGACAGACACATACATACATGATACATAGATGACAGACAGATAGATAGACAAACAGAAAGATGTAGATGATGTGCCTACAAAATAATATCTGAGGTTGTTTTCTGCACACATGTTCACACACAAATACACACACACACACACACACACACACACACACACACGTCATTAACACACATACAAAGCCCATTTCTTGTCTAGGATATGCTCCAAAAATAGCATCTCAAACTTGGAGACTGGAGAACAGCATGGAATTCAGACCTCTCATAAGTAAATACAGAACACTGGGTTCCTAGACCATTTGTGCTTCTCTAAGTATGCTTGAAATCTTTCATGACCACATGTTTTTTAAAAGCATTTTAGTCCAGGGTTCCCTAAGGAAAGTACCTGCCTAATAGTCATGAGCCCTATAACCCATGGAGAGAGTGCCATGCACTTGTAACCCAAACACTGAGAAGAAATACAGACAGAACCTGTGGCTCATAGTTCAGGCAGTCTGGCTGAACGGTCAAGCTCCAGTCCATTGAGAAACAGGGTTACTCTGGCCCCCACACACTTGCGCATGACACACTGTGTGCACATGCACACACATGCATAAAATCAGTTTCTGATCTACTATCTTTACATATGAGTATTTTAAAAGATATGAGAAATCTAAATGTAGGAGACAAAATTTCTCCCAAAGTAATACATACAACTGCATGTATTATTTCTATGTCAGAGTATATCAAACATGTGAGACAAAATTAAAACTGTCATATTAAAATATGATATCTGAGTGGGGCATGGTGGTACACACCTTTAATCCCAGCACCCGGGAGGCAGAGGCAGGCAGATTTCTGAGTTTGAGGCCAGCCTGGTCTACAAAGTGAGTTCCAGGACAGCTAGGGCTACACAAAGAAACCCTGTCTTGAAAAAGTCTGAAACATATACTGGGGGGAAGCACGATTGAGTAGAATTTCTTGTATCTGAAAGCAAAGATAGGGGACAAAGAACACCATGGAAACCTGTAATCTGTAACACAGAAGAGGACTGGGGCCACGGCTCAGGGAAGAGGAGTTGGGAAGGTATGAGAGCCTGAGATCTACCTTCAGCACAGGCAGAGGGAGTAGAGAATACCAAACATGGAGGGAAGGAGAAGACCAGAGGAAGAGGAAGAAGTGCAATACCACACTTGTAAAGAATTAGTGTGTACACTCAAACATCAAAAGGCCAGGCACAATAGTCAATGCCTTTAATTTAGCAATCAGAAATCTGAGCTGTAGACTTGCCATGACCTCTGCTTCAATACTCTTACGGTGCCTTCAATAAGGCTTTAACAAGTGGTAGGGCTGCCCTGGACTCTCAATGATCAGGGCAGACATTACAGAAGACAGTGAACAATCCAAAAGTTTCCTCACATGGATGACAGCTGGTACTGGGAACAATTTGTTCTTGCTTCTCTGTCTACATCTTGGATTTCCAAGATGCATCATGTTCTCTGTCCTGCATTACCTTGTATAGCTCTGTACTGGCTGGTTTTGTATGTCAACTTGACACAAGCTGGAGTTATCACAGAGAAAGGAGCCTCCCTTGAAGAAATGCCTCCATGAGATCCAGTTGTAAGGCATTTTCTCAGTAAGTGTTCAAGGTGGAAGGGTGGTGGTGGGTGGTGCCACTCCTGGGTTAGTAGTCCTGGGTTCTATAAGAATGAAAGTTGAGCAAGCCAAGGGAAGCAATCCAGTAGGCAGAATCACTCCATGGTCTGTGCATCAGCTCCTGCCTCCAGGTTCCTTCCCTATTTAAGTCCAGTCCTGACTTCCTTACGTGATGAACAGCAATGTGAAAGTGTAAGCTGAATAAACCCCTTCCTCCCCAACTTGCTTCTTGGTCACAATGTTTTGTGCAGGAATAGAAACTCTAAGACAGGTTCCTTCTTATAACCTGGGAGTTCAACCCACAACATTTACAGACACAAAAAAATAGAGTTTAGCGAGTCCAGTTTTGATCTTTTTAGGAAGAAATTGCTCTAATTACTGTTTGTTATTCTAACTTTAGCCCTATGTTTACTTTGGTCTACTCTAGGACCTAGCTACTTGTTCACAACAGTTGAAAATGATGTGTATCATAGACAGGAGCTGTGTTCTTCTTCTTGCATATGCTCAGAACCATAGTATATTAAGTACTTATAATTATGAGGTAAAATGTACTCAAGATGAATTTAAAAAGGAAAAAGTCTTAGAAAAAGTAGATCTGACACACACACACACACACACACACAAACACACAAACAAAACAACAACAACAACAACAACCAAAAAAACCCACCAGAATTCCAACATGTTCTCTGTTACTTTCTGCACACCATACTTTGCCAGTGATGGTGGTACATGCCTATAATCCCAGCACCGTTCAATATGAGGAACATTATACATCAGGAAGATCTTGATGTTCAGTCCACCGTGGTTGTCACTTTACTTAGATCAGCAGTCACCTAAGAGTCACAGGTGTGAGCAAATCTGTTCAGCACTGCCTGGCATGATGAACTCAGAAGACCCTCCCCCAGCAAGAGTGACACTTTCCAGGGGCAGCCAACATGGCTGCTTACCTTGCTTCCTGGTGGTGAACACATCATCTAGCCCATTGCTCCCATTCCTTCCATTTTTTGTTAATATCAGAACCAGGTTTCTTTGACTTTCCAACAGAAAATGCTAGCTGTGCAGCCATGCCCCAGGCCTTCAGAGTCAGGCCGAGACAGCTGAAGTATCCTGTTTTGTGAACTGTGCAGATATAGGATTCTCTGCCTCTCCAGTGATTAAACAACATCCTGGCTTATGTGCCTACTGTGAAAGCTAACCTAAATTATCTCTTTTATATAATAAATATTCATTATATTGTTTCATTCCCTTCGGAAAACCCTGACCACTATACTTCCCAAGTTTAAGGATACCCTGGGCTACATAAGAAGATCCTGCCTCAAAAGAAAATACTTTTTTCAACACACACACACACACACACACACACACACACACACACACACTGGTTCTTGATCATTAAGTTTCTAGTCTCCTAGAAACTAATTGCCTAGACAGGGGAAACTAATATTAAAAGAGTATTTCTAAACACATATTCTACATTTATGTTGAAGAAGAGCACATGCTGGGAATTTTCAGTGGCTCTATACTGTTTGGCCCAGTGGTCATCATGATATGTAACTTGTTGCCTAACACTTTCTTCCAAATAGAAAGCTTCCTCCGAGGAGGAGGAGGAGGAGGCAGCTCATAAGACACTGAAAGTAAACACATGTCACTTGTCTGGGAAGAGTCACAGGGTGAATCTTAGTTGCCCAGTAATCACATGACTGTGTCAGCTGCCTACAGGCTGTACGGACATCTCTGAGGTTGCAGCTTTTATGAGGCACTGCCAGTCTTAGTGTGGGCTGTTCAGAGTCATCCCAGATTTCCAAGTAAGCCCTCACCTACTCCTGTGAGTAAGCCCAGAGAAGTTCACTGACTCACCACTTTGGATTTGGGTCACTTCGGCCTGTCACGGGCTCCCTTTCTGGGGTGAGGAGATGGATGTGTTACGTCTCTCCAGGAAAAGTCTGACACACAACATGGGTAAACACTAGAAACATAGTCAACTTAATTGAGAGGTCTTGTAAGAGTAAAATATAAAACAGATCTGGAAGGGTTTATGGATACAAATCCACAAAATATTTCAGCAATTTTTTTTTAAGTTTTTTAGTTTTTTTCAAGGCAGGGTTTCTCTGTGTAGCCCTGGCTGTCCTGGAACTCACTTTGTAGACCAGGATGGCCTCAAACCTCGAACTCAGAAATCCATGTGCCTCTGCCTCCCAAGTGCTGGGATTAAAGGCATGTGCCACCACTGCCCTGCAAGCAATTTTTTTCTTACTAAATTGTGAATATTTCAAATGTACTAGGTTATATAAAACATACTATTAAATGTTATTTTATCCTTTTTCCACCTTCTAAAATATGCAATCATAAAAATTTTGATGTGAGATGTATGTGTGGGTGTAAATCAGAAATCAGTGTTGGATATATACCTTGATCACTCTTCATCTTATTCTTCATACAGAGTTTCTGACTGAACCTGGGGCTCACCAATTTGTCTAGACTAACTGGTCAGCAAGCCCAAGGATCTTCCTTGCATCTGTTCCCAATAGCATACTGGTAACAGGTGCTCATTGCCACACTTGGAGTTTTCTGTGTGCTGGGGATATAAGCTTCTGTACTAGGGACTTTGTGAGAAGCACTTTTACACTCTCCAAAGTCCCACTGTTGAAAAACACCATTCTTAGTCTCCTTGCTTAATCTAAAAGTATTTTAAAACAGGCACACAAAGTTGAACATAGCTCAGTGTAGGTAAAGGAGCTCTCTGCCAAGCCTGATGACCTGAATTCAATTCCTGGGATCCTCATGATAGAAGGACCAGCTCTCACAAGCTATCTGACTTTCATACTCATATTTCACACACATATGCATAAACATACATACACAAGTATGTGAGTAAATAAATTGATGGAAAAAAAGCAGACACACAAATATACGTAACAGTGAATATCTCCCTTTTGAAGGACTTGGGGAATAAAGGATGATGCTAGCTCCAGACAAACAAGAAAAAATCATCAGACTCTCACTCTTAACTTGTGGCCTGCTTTGTTTTGTTTAATTCTTGGGGCGGGGGTGGGGATGGAGGTGGGGGGTGGACAGGGAGAATCGCTAGATAAGCCACCTTAAAAACATTTCCTAGTTTCTAGATTGTTAGAGTCTTCAGAGACAATGGCATTGAGCTGAATAATGTATGTCAATAGTGTGATTTCAAAAAATATCTAAGCCAAGAGGAGTGTTCTAGCACTTTAAAAAGGGGAAAGGAAAATGAAGTAGTATAACTGAATTCTTCAGATACAACAATATAAGTAGCAGACCAAAGCAAAGTCATTTTTATTGAGCTCCTTTGTGAAAATATATTTATATAGGGCTCAAACCTTACCCACCTTGAAAAATAAAGCAATATTCAGTATGCAATAAATGGTCAATTTAATTTTTAATGAGTAGATGACATGGCAAGAAAGGTTCAGTACTTATAAATGCTAAATGTCTGGGAATGTCTTCATTGGTTTTTTTGAGCATTTTCAAAGAGCAGACACAAGGATTCATTAGCTCTTAGCACATATGAACCTGCTCCAGAGGCAGCCAAGAGAGTTGCTTAGCAACAGTGCATTTTGCATCTCTCATCATCCCCAAAGATGCTGCTGCTGCAGCAGCTAGGTCAAGCCTCTCATTAGCAACCTGACAAAGAGTTTCTATCTCCCGTTCTATAAAATTATTTTTATTTCCAGGTGAAGCTCAAATATCTATGTATTATTCCAGATGACAGTATATTTCCTTTCTTCAACTCCATTTTCTTCCCTGCCCCCACTTCAACTGATATGCTTTAATGAACCCATCAAAATACCTGTAACAAAAGCAGGCACTGAGAAATCCAATAGAATTTATATCCCTATTCACACCACTCTAACTGGTCCATAGCTTTTGGGCAATAAAGTAAGAAAGCTTTAAAGGAAAGGAGGAGGGGAAGGCATTGAGATCAGATAATAAGAAATGGAGAAAATGTCAGCTACTTGACTTCAAAATTAACAAAACACAAAATTTATTCAAATTATTTGCAATGCTATCCCTAGCAACTTTATTGTTCCCATAAAAGCTAACCTGCATTGTCTAGTAAAAAGGCAGAAATTTTTAGAGTGGTGATTAAACTATGAATAAACAGACAAATAATACTGAATATTGGCCAAAGGAAAGAAGCTGCAGTCCCTACTTTAATGACTATGTTATGAACACCTCAGATCAATAACTGCTTATTCACTTCTGAAAAGTATTTCATAAAATATTTACCAATCAACACAGTTTCCAAGCAGAACTGAGACCTGAATTTACATAATCTGTCCTATATATAATCAAAGACTCTTACAAAGAAAGCAAATAGAATAAGCAGGAAGTCATTGCACTTCATCGTATCTTAAAGTATGTAACCCAGCCAGCCTGGTGTCTACGCCTGTGCTTGCATGCACCCCCTACATAAAAGAATATAGAAAGTGCATAGCATGTTACAAAAGACGGGGTGTGGCCCTAACGGACACTGACTAAAAATGGTCTAATGAGAAACATTGAAAAGTAACTATTATCACACCACATCAAATTAGGAAAGTTTGTTAGGCAATCTGAACAGAATAACGTGATTGGCCTCCTGTGCTCCCCCACTCCCACCGTTTTTTCCTATATACAAACAGCAGAGAATGAATCTTCAGGGGGGATTTCCCAGAAGGGTGTCATTTACCACTAAAATATTTCATTCCAGCAGTTGAAAGACCATAAAAGGGTGAATGTCCTCCAGAGTCTCTAATAACGGCAATAGATCTTGTGTTACTATTCACAAGTGACCTCTCAGTCAGGCGATTTAATTTTTTCCCCCGGCAGCATGGTTGGTTTCACACACAGTGTAATAACAGTTTTTGCACAACAAGACAATTCATCCGATGAGAAGGACTGCATTAAGCCTTTCATGGACAGCATGTGCCACCACAGCTTTACCTAGAGTTTGATTTAAGATAACATAACATATGCATTCGTGGTTCTCCATTTTTCTATGGTTTCAAAAATGATTCCTGGACTTTTTCAGTAACTTTGCAGACCACTGCCTGTGCCTTCTCTGACTTCAAAAAACAACCAGGAACTCACGGACTATTCAATGAGTGCTACAAAGATGCACTGAGAACCAGGCAACAGAAATGCACACAAAACTCCTTCTTTCTGCATGAGCGATATTCTAATGTCTCAAAAGGGAGAGAGTAAGAAAGGGGACATAGAGAACATACCTGACCATTGAATCCACCTTCATTCATCATGGTGTGACACCAGTGTACCACTATTGTAACAGTACATAGCTGAGATGCTTTAACCAAAGTGAATTTGGAGACCCTCATTTGTAAATTTCAACAAAGCACAAAATATAAACAGAGATCAAAGGAAAAGTGTGAAGCAGCCATCTGGTAGTTGCTGCTACAGTAAATGTGCCAGCATCATTCAAGGCCCAGAGAAGCCGAAACCTAGGAATATCCACATGCTCACTCTCATGCTGCTGAGATTGCTAAGGTTAACCCCGTATCCCCAGCAAGAGTGTAGTGACAGCTGGCAGAATTCTCCAGAGTTCCCTTAACTTTAAAACCTCTAATTGATGCTGATAGGTCTGGTCATCATCTCTCCACCACCCTGCCCCAGCCCCTCAGAAATCTCTAATATCTGCATCTGGACAGGCTCCTTTGGGAAAGAGGGTCAGCACATTGTCAGTACGGTGAAGGTGTCTGTACATCTCGCGGCCCAAAAGGGATCCTCCTACTGCTCCATGGCCAGCAGCCAAACTTGCAGGATGAATGTCTCATTAGAATTGGCACAGGGAAACTGTGTCTGCCTTATCCATTCTACAACCCTTAGGAATCGTGCTGCTATGAACAGAGCCCTGTATATTCCCTTATAGAGCTTCATCCCACTGGATTTTCAGTAACACCCACCTGAGTTGCCCACATTTTATTATAAGAAATACTAACACGTGTTTTGCGTTGACACAATCTGTGCATGGAAGCTGATGCTAACACTACAATATTTCTTCTTTTCCACCATTACAAGTGCTAGCAAGCCAGCCATCACACACACACACACACACACACACACACACACACACACACACACACTTTGTTTTTATATTTTTGCATCAAACATCAAACATATTCCTCTTCAGTGTCACTTCCTCTTGACTTCTTATGGATCGCCTGATTACAGTTGTGGCAGGCAGGTACCCAGAGACTGTCATAAAGTCCCAGCCATCACTCTCTTTAAAGTTTTGAAGGTCATCACTACTAATCACTCTGTCACTTATGTCCCTCAAAAGTGAGTGAGGTCCATTAATGTGGACTAGAAGGAGAGGTCAGAGGAGGACAGGCACAGGTTCAAGTCCCAGTCACTAAAGTTGAGACAAAGAGGCTGGGACGTGTAGGACTCACAGTCTCCCGGTAGCTCTCTCAAGAACCATCATCCTGGCCCATCCTCTCATTTCCTAGCATCTGCACTTGAGTGACTGAGGGAAGGGCTGAGATGTCTGGCAGTTGTTGGACACCTCGGTTTGTTCCTACCATACTATAGGTCCTACATGTTTTCTCTCTCCCTTATATAAACCAGGGTGTCCACCAAAACTGTTTCTTTTAAAACCTATCATACCACTTCATCTACCCCAAGTCTGATTTGCCCTGCTGGTTTAGAAAACTTCCTTCATCTTGCCCAACTGCAAGGCTTCAGGAGCTCATTTTTCTCAACAGCTATATCCACTCCAGGAACAACCTCCCTCATCCCGTGTATCCAGGTTAATTCAGAATGGCTAGATGCCTCTCTTGCCACCTCACTGTGACCTGCTACCTATCAGTGCCTTGGCATATGTTCTGCATTCTGTCTAAACATTTCCTTATTCCCCAGCTTTAGAGAAACATAAGGGCCCTCTCCTCAGTGTTGCAAAAATGCTTATTTATTGCCACAGTGGAAAGTACTGTCTTGTACGGACAGTCATTTTTAGTGACTCTATCAACACACCGAGCCTTATCATTTCTGAGTGCAAGACAATATCCTTCCATCTCAGTGTTATCAGCACCATACAGGAGAGCTGCAATAAACATATGTTGTGTGATTAAATGTGTGACCTGAAAACGCTTAATAAATAACATGGGGCCTAATAAAAACAAGACACGCACAGTACCTCAAGCTGAAGGATAACTCCATGATAATTGCACTTAGCACAGATAAAGATACACCGTTACCATTAAAGATTAAATACAGTTTGCCACTAAGTACACATAAACAGCAAAATGCCACCAACATAATTATCATTAATAATAATCCAGAGTATGAGAAATAATGAAGATAGGCAAGACTGAATTTGAAAAGTACTAAAGAAATAAAAGTCAATTGCTTTCACTATTACTGTATAAAACTAATTACCCAAGTGTTACCAACCACCAGGCCCTGTTGATGGGCCTTAATGAATACATAATTTGATGATTTTAAATTAGCACACTCTTCATATTAATATAAGTGAGCAAATTTAAACAATCTAAAACCAGTAATGTCAATACCTGCTAATGTTTTAACTCAACCTATATCAAATTACCATGAACTCTAAATTAATAAAGTTCATCTAATCTGATGCCAGTGTAATCTAACTTAACATAAATCTAACGACCATGAACTCCACAATGTTCCATCCATTTGCCTGGATAAACATGACAATTTCAGGAAATACTTCATTGGTTTGGGGAAAAATTATTTATAGCTAACAATTGCTACCTGTTAACTATCAATCAAGAAATAAAGCACAGGAACCTCCTAAGGATGCTGAGAAGCAAAACTTTAAGACATGGCTTTCCTCGAGAAATCCTTTCATAAGTACTAAATTTAAACTGTTTCTACTAAAAACTGCCTTTCAACATAATATACATTTAAGACAACTATAGGTCACTTAGAAACACTAATTTGTCCTTACTAATCTCATCAAGCTTGGCAACATGATATGCCAATGATAGCAATATGATAAATTCAAGTAAACATTTTATGTACTTATTTTCTTTGCAGAGACAGGAAGATATATAAATTGTCTTAAATGCAAAACAATTCATTCACACAAAAGAGTTAGGAATCAAGATAGCAGAATTCATGGTCGCCCAAAGTGCAGTCAATGCGCCCCAGGCCTGCCAAAGGAACCATCATCCCTCGTCCTTCTTAGCCAGTTCTCCGGATCACCTGCTTCACAACTATGCATCTCCACCCACTGCAAACATACTGACTTCAGAACACCCAAATGTTATATTAACTTTTCTGAAAAACTCACTACTATGATAAAATGCTCAAAACTGACACTGATGGGCTAGAAGCCTAGTGGGTTCAATAGACATGGGCAAAAATGAGACTTTGAGTGAAGGACCTAACACTCCCACCTACCTTTGAGAACTCTGGAGCTAAACTCCGCTATCAAATCAAGACCTGTAATCCCACTGACAGCTAAAGAACATAATACCTAACTGGGATTGTGTGCTGGGGGTTTGTCTCTCCCAGAA
Source organism: Mus pahari (assembly GCF_900095145.1). NCBI lineage: Eukaryota > Metazoa > Chordata > Mammalia > Rodentia > Muridae > Mus > Mus pahari. The sequence goes on along the minus strand of NC_034595.1, from coordinate 40,215,224 downwards.
AGAAAATGAAATCAGAGGCACTGAGGAAGAGTGGCACTGGTGAAAGTAGAGCTGACACAGTACTCAAGAACCGCCAGAAATGCATTTATTCTGCTGTTTATTCAGTGAAGTTGTTCAAATATAATTCTGTGTCATGGACAAATATTTTCCAGTCCATATGGGATGAAAACAGGCAATATATTTCTAATTCATTTTAAAGAACTTGTATTTAGCCAACAAGAGTTATTCAGGAACCACCTATTGGCAGCAATCTTGGGTGGCCCCTCATGGGACTTACTTGTACCATTCTGGGCTCATACAACATCCTGTCTACATTGGAACACAACAGGGTCTTCTGCAAGTGCTCTTATTCACTGTGACCACATCTCCAACTGCCTTAGCATTCCACATCCCAACTAAAACATATGTTGCAAAGCTGCTCTCATGACTGTATGCTGAAGAGAGATGCCTTCATGGACCTCAAGATCCCAAACTCCCAGTGGACCACCTCACCCCTTTTCAACATGTCAACCACAAGAACATGTCATTTTCTCAAGGTTTCCCAAACATTACTTTCCAAACAAGTACAATACAAAGTAAGTTATTTGGTAAAATATTTCCCTAAATATAAGAACCTGTCAATTATGAACATTCTGAGAAACTATACATAAAATAGCTTTTGGCCATTCAGCAATAACCTCCAGTTGACATCTTGCTTTGGTTTGATGAGATTGTTTGATCTCTTCCTTTTGAGCTTTAAGCAGAGGCTCAGACTACAGGAAGAAGGTAGGCTTCCTTGTTCTGAATGTAGCACTAGTCTATTCTTCATTAAATTCCATGCCTATTCTTCTATGTCAGTAATACAAAAACACCAAGATTTATAGTATATTATTCACAATCTAGTAGGATTATTATGGGTTAGAAAAATCAGAACCAAACATTCCTTAAACGGAAGCTTTAGATAATCACTAATCTGTAGGTGTATCATCATTAATTCAACATTGTATTATAGCTGATGCAAGAACCTGATACAAAAGAGATTCTCTGGGTATAAACCCTAAGCTTCATGAACACTGCCCAAAAAACAGACTAACAGTTTAAAGCATCTTATTCTACAAATACCTTCACAGAGCATTTAAAGAAGAAATAAATATTTTGCCACACTATATTTGCTATACCTTGACCATTGTATTTTAGCCTGTGTTTGCTTTTGTCTAAATGCCTCATGCAGACAAGCTCATCCCAATTTTTCTCAAGGCCTAATTGATGTTATAGTTACCAGGAAACAGTTCGGCATTTCTTATCTCTGAAGGTCTTTAGTCAAAGTACTGTACATTCAGGCTTCTTTCGCTGGTGTGAAGAACACAGGCAGCCAGCTGACTTCAGGGGGTAGCATTTCACAGAACTCAATGACAATAGAACAGAGTGCAGAGTGGCCAGAGACTCTTTGTGCACGCCCTTTTACAGAATACATCTTCTCCCTTTCTCACAGCAGTAACTCACAGACCATTAAATCTCACACATTTCCTATTCATTTTCTGTGTTAAAACATAGCTTATGACCCTGAGTAGAACTATCAAGGATTCTGCCCTGAAAGTCAACTTTCACTATTTGATAATATATGACTTTGAAAAGATCAGAAAGGCCATGAACCTTGCCACTTAAGTGATTTCAAATGGCTCAAGCATATATACAGTTTCACAACTGGAAAAGGGTGTGGGGGCGCCTCTGAAAACATCACAGCATTGTCAAAGATTGCAACAGCTCTCATTAACAAGACCTAACAACCAAAACCTGAAAAGGAAAAAAGGACCTCAGAGACAGAAAATGCAAGTGACAATGACAACGAAAATACATAAACATGGCCTTCATCACCTTGAAACAAGCAGGTGAGAAAGTGGCTCAGGCATGGAGCTCTAGGGACTACCGATTGATAGACTACCGCTTGGTGTGATGAGTGGAAGGTTTAAGGAAGAAGCCTGTGACTTCCTCAGGTCAACTGTGTGAGTCTTCTGCCACCTGATTTTAGCCATGTGTAGAATCTAAAAAGACAACCTTATAGATTCCACCAGAGGCCTGAAGAGGGAGAGGCATAGATCTATGGGAGCTAAACTCAATGACAACAAAAACCATTCTGGAAGGCTTTGCACAGCAGGGAAAATGCAGGTAATAATACTGTGCATTTCTAAAAACTAGAATACTAAAATAAATAAAAGCCAGAATAAACACTGAAATATTACAAGAAACCCCATTAACTTGCATAGTGTTTCTTTTATATATTGGTAAATTTTTTTAATTTAAAAGCTGTTCCTCTTTATATTCAATTTAATATATCAGTAAAAATGCAATGGATACTCCTTATACACAGTATTTGAGTTATCCACCTGAAAATTAGACATCAACATCTTCAATCTACCCAAAAGCTAGTGATCTTCATAACTAATATTTTTTTGTTTAACTGACACATAGTAATTATACATATTTATGGAGTGAATCTGATGCGTGTTGATACTTCCTTCTCAATCACTGGAAATATTTGGCCTGTCTGTTCCAGATCTTATTCGTACCTTTTTGCGAACTACAGTCTTACTCTGCTGCAGAATAGCAGAACTCACTCCTCTTATAGTTAGACCCGTGATCTAATCTCCCTTTATCCTCCTTTCTCCACTAACCTCTTAACCACAGATTCCACTATATTCCAGGTATATAACCTAGCTATAAACCCTTAACCAAAAAGGAAGTTACACAAGAAGGCAAAGCATTTCCTTAAGTTTTAAAAAATATATTAACATGGGCTGGCAAAAGAATTCAGTTAGTAGAGACACCTGCCACCAAGCATAGCATCCTGGGTTTGATCTCTTAGACCCACATGGTGTAAGGAAAGAATGGGTTCCTGCATGCTATCCACTGACCTCCACATACAACAGAGGTCATAGCACATGCATGCGCGCGTGCACGCGCGCGCGTGCGCGCGCACACATACACACACACACACACACACACACACACACCTATTTCAAAACTAATATTCACTAATAGGCAGACTTTGTTTCCAAAAAAGGATATAAGCTTTTGTCAGGAGATCACCTACATATGTTTATAAGTCAGATAATTAAGCAACTGGGAAGTCTGATAAACCTTTTGTAGGATCACAAAGCCACAAGAACAGATCCTCCAGCACCCCCACTACCTAGACTATAACACTGGACACTGACACTAAAGGGAAGCTGTGGTGGCTTGAATGAGAAATGTCCCCAGTATTTGTCAGATATTTATACTTTGGTCCCCGGGTGTTAGCACTGTTTTGAGATGTGGTGCAAACTTGATCTGTTACTGGGATGGGCTTTGAGAGCTCACAGCCTTGCCTTACTTCCAGTATGTGTTCTGTGCTTGGAGCTTGCAGCTGGAGATGTAATCTCTTAGCTCCCTGCTCCTGTGCCATGCCTACTGCTTACAGTTTGTGCCTTCGGCCACTCCAAGATGGATTCTCATACCTCTGAAACTGTAAGCCAAAATAAATGCATTTCTGCCTAATTGCTTTTCTTCTGATATCTTATGACAGCCACAGAAAAGTAATCGATACAGGAACCAAAAGAAAAGGAGATATGGCAGAGGATTTAAGAGATGAGTATCACCCTTTTGGCTGGAAGAAAAAGGACCATTAGAAGAAATGGGGTAAAGGAATACCCAGGTAGATTCAAAGAAAAATTTACCTGAAGCTCTCAGAGTAATTATGAATGAAACATGCTGAAATCCAGAGTCACAGCTGGCAAGGACCCAAACACAAAATCCACAAACACAGGCAAAGTCATGCAGAGTAAGGAAAAGTCACGTTTCTGACAGTGAGAAACATGACACGATCTGGAATATGAACTGTGCTGGGAGAAGGTACTGAAGTAGGGCTGCCTCTTATGAAGGATGAGCTCAAGGTCCACAGAGCAGATAAGGGAGACTCAATAATGGGCTCACAGAGACAGAAGGCAGCCAGCATTTGCTCTGAAAATTAGCATCTTAGGGAAGTTATACTAGACATAGACTAGTATTGTTGAGTTGTCCACAATCACCTTACATACGTGGGCAACACTGGCTAAATGTTCACAACTGATTTGCTAATGTTCTGAAAAGGGTCCTCAATTGAACTTTAGAAAGTCTTCTTGTAGGCCTGATTCATATTGTCCCTTAATGGACACTGCAGCGTCTATGCTGAACATTTCCTGCTACTCACTTCCCACTTAGTGTGGCCAGATCCTAAGCAAACCTGAGGCAGAGGAGACAATGGTCAAACAAGCATTGTTTCACCCAAGTCAGGGACCCATGTGTTTCCAGTGTCATTTAGGCATCTCTTACAGAACTGTCATGAAATCATCAAAATAAGAAAAGTAGGAACTATTACTTAAAACTTATCGATACGGACGTGCTAGACAGAGTGGAATATTCCTATGACCAAAACACTCTCAGAGGCCAAGGGAAGAAGATTATGATGCTGAGGCCACTTAGAATAATGAATTAAGGCCAACCTGGGCTACATAGGAACACTCTGCCTAAAAAAAAAAAAAAAGTAGGTAGACATTATATGCAGAAATATGACATGAAGTCTTCTCTGTAAAAATAAATCCATGGGGTTAAATCTTTCAAGATTTTCAGGGAAACTCATCAGGATGTTCATTCTTGTATGTTATTGCCTACCAAAAAATGTAAGTAATACACTTTTTTGTTGTTGTTTACGGTAATGTTTTTCCCATTCCTCTATTTTATGTGTATGGATGTTTTGCCTTCACATATGTATGTGCATACAGTGCAGACCTGGTGCCAAGAAAGAAGAGAAGAAGGTATCAGATCTCTTGGCACTAAAGTTACAAATGGTTGTGAACCACTAGGTGGGTTTTGGAAATTGAACCCAGGTCCTCTATAAAAGTAAAAACTCCTCTTAACAACTGAGTCACCTTTTCAGCCCCCAGTAGTAGTGAACTTTTATTGAGCACTGCCTGACCTGAGTTTATTTATATCTTCTGTAAATTGAGTATTGGGTGAGAAAACTAAATGAATTACTAACAATTGCTGGTATTTTCTACAAGTTATTTTGTGTTGTTGCTGTTTGTTTGTTTGTTTGTTTGTTTAACATCACTGTATGTATCCAGGTAACTTTTAAGTAGTATTCCCAAGACCAAAACTCCGTCATACCACTGAGTTTCAGTTCTGCAAGACCCTACTCGCCTTAAAACTACAGGAAAAGGCATGCCTCATCATGAGGGAAGTGGAGGAAGCCCTAAGCAACAGTCCTGAGTGGATATGAGCTGTTGACCCAGGCATGGGCATGTCAAGGACCATAGCCTCACACCAGTGGGAAAGAGCAAAGCCTTCTCCCTGGGGTGAGGCGTGCAGGGATGGCAAAGCCTTCCTCTGATCTGTGTGCAGTTAGTGATAGTGCAGAAAATGTCCACCAGAGTTTTCTCCCTACACCATCACTTTCCCCAGATAGTCACACCCCAAAAAATGTTCCCTTATAGAGATTGCTCCTACCAAGATTAACTAAACATACCTCCTTGTTCAGTGGGATATAATAATCCTACCTCCTTGTTCAGTGGGGTATAATAACCCTACCTCCTTAGTCAGCTGTATATAATAATAACCCTGCCTCCTTGGTATCTGTAGGCTATAACCCCACCTCTCTGTTCAACTGTATACAATATACATGCCGAGCTTTCCAAGATGCTGAGGCTTCTCCATCTGAGATATCAGACAACCTTATCCTAGCTTTTTTCTGTGTCTTTTCTTTCGGTTTCTCCCTGGAGCCATGAAAGGTCATGATAATACAAAGTCAGATTGAGAGACTAAGAAGAAGAACACACACTGGAGAACTACCAGTAGATACTAATAATTTATAGTATTATTATGAATACTACCAGAAATAATCTCTATTGTCACCACTTACAGTAGTAAGAAGACTGTCAGCTTATACTTCAAACATAGCTCACTTCTTTCAAATGTATAAAATATTTTCCCTCATAAGATCTTACATCATAGTCATATACTGAATCAAGATGTCATGGCAGCTTACCACATTTTAGGTGGTTGAGTCCTCCTGGTAATCCCCAAAAGAAGGGGCAGAAGGCAGCCTTGAAAAGGCTATATCTCCCATGTCTACTTAGTTTCATAAGAGTTTAAAGCCTTCCTTTAGTATTAACTCTTCCATGAACTTCAGCCAACTGTCCTCCTACAGGGACAAACTCACATGAAATACAAATATAAATATGTGTCACATAGTTTTATAAACCAGAAGAATAGAAACACTTCACCCAGAGTGGATTTCAATGCAAATGAATACACTCATAGCATCTATAAAATTTGCTTTGTCAAAATATTTAGTCCTTTCCTTTTGGATGCTTAAACTGTAGCTAAAGACTATTAAAATAACATGATTGATCACATCATAATGAAAAAAGAAAGAGGAGAAAAAAACTCACTGTTTCCTATTTCTAGGGCACCTCCTCTGCCTGCTCCAAGAGGCTTCTCTGCAAGCTCTTAGGATGGCATTGTGTGTGGTTGGGCATCCATTTGAGTAACAACACTTAAGCATTTCACTCTACCATGCTTTAGTAGCATAGGATATTTTTCTGATTTGCATCAAAACTATCCAACAAATGATCAACAGACGTACAGCATCACTTAAATACATAGCACTGTTTAATGAAGTCTTAATGAGTAAGTAAATGAACCCAGGTGGCCATTCTAATGGTTGCCATTTCACAGAAAACACACACACACACACACACACACACACACACACACAAATAATGCTTATACAGAATAAAACATCAGGTGCTAAAGGCTGTCGGACATAACATGGAGGAATCTGAGCCAAGAAAAGCATCCGACTTGTAGGAACGAGAAGGAGACGATATCCCAGCACAGTGATCTCTTCTCAGAAGTTGAGTGATTCCCTAGATAAATAATGAGTTTAGCTTAACAGTTTTGTCTTCTCAGCTGACGGCCATGGCAATTAAAAGGTAATTATCCTTCCTTTAAGAAATCACATGGTATGGCTTGGATACAAGAGGTATCCTCTGAACTCATGTTACACTTTAGTCTCCATGACTCTGCGATTCAAGCTGGAACTGACCTACAAGCATCTTCACTACTGGCTAGTCTCCATGGTGCCAGAAGGCAGAGTGCCATCTGCTGGGAAAGAACTGTCTACAGCAGTCCTACTTAGCTGTAGGGCCTATGTGTCACAGGACAGATCCTCCAGATAAGTAAGACATGCCTACCAGCACTATGGTGGCAGGACTGTCGTAGGAGCAACCAAATACTTTCTGGTTGGATCTGAAGTCTGTTTGTGTCTGGTACTGTAAATGCAGTGAAAAAGCCTTTGGCTTGGATGGACACGAGTCTTCCTAACCTAAAGTACAAGCTATTGCTGCTATTTAGCTAAACAGACATGCTAAACATTCTGTTTATACCCAGATTAGCACTGCTGTCAGCTTTCACAGAAAAGCTCCTTCTGCAGTGAGCTGCAGTTAGTGAAAGACTCATAAATAGTCGACATGCTGAAAATAAGTGACTGTTAAATGCTTGGCCTCAAATCATCCCTTTAAGGCTCAGAGAACACTATGAAAGATGGGGGCTGAGAGAATATAAGAGCAGGAGACGGGATGTAATGTTGTGGAATTCTTTCTTCCAGGTAAAACTATGGCCCTCTTGAATTGTCAATGGCTGTGATTAACTGCATGAGACTGGAATTGTCAGTGTTGTGTCATAGAAGAAGAAGGGCTCATGAGGCCTTCTCCCTCCCTGAGGCAGTGTAGGCCACGCCAGTGGCTGGCAGGAGTTTGTAAAGTACGAACCTCTCCCTTAGAATCTATAGGCAGTTAATGAGAGAGTAATTTTCTTCAGTAGTATCTTAGTCAGGGTTTTCTATTTTTGCACAAACATCATGACCAAGAAGCAAGTTGGGGAGGAAAGGGTTTATTAAACTTACACTTCCATACTGCTGTTCATCACCAAGAAAGTCAGAACTAGAACTCAAGCAGGTCAGGAAGCAGGAGCTGATGCAGAGGCCATGGAGGGATGTCACTTACTGGCTTGCTTCCCCTGGCTTGCTCAGCCTGCTCTCTTATAAACCCAAGACTACCAGCCCAGAGATGGTCCCACCCACAAGGGGACCTCCCCCCTTGGTCACTAATTGAGAAAATGCCTGACAGCTGGATCTTGTGGAGGCATTTCCCCAACTGAAGCTTCTTCCTCTGTAATAACTGAAGCCTATGTCAAATTTACACAAAACTAGCCAGTACAGGTAGTAAGGTAATCATGATCCTATAAATAATTCTTCACCCTTGCTCATTCATGTAAGTAACCTTAACATTAACTAAGCTCATTGTTACACACACATGCACACACAGGTATACACATATGCATGCAGGCAATATGCATGTCACAATAAAATGCTATAATGAAACCTGTCCTGTGCATAATTAATACATTAATAAAAATGTAAAAGTAAATAATTCATCTGTTAAAAGCTTGATTGATAAAACCAATCATTGAGATGTATCTGGACCACTTCTTATTCTGACCTATTAATGGATGTACAAATTGATAGCATTATTGGAAGGTAGCAGCAAGTCTGGAGGTGGAATCTAGTTTGAGGATTTCTATGCCTGGTGGCATACCTTTATAGAGTATATCTTACCCCGGCTGTTCTGTTTCTCTCTGCTTTCTAGCTGTGATGACCTAAGCATTTTTACCTACCACACTTTTCCATGTTGTTTCTACCTAGTCACAGAACTAAATACAACAGAACCAAGCAATGATGGACTGAAATCATCGCTCCTCTCTTAGGCTCTTTTCAAGTATTTGCCAAAGTGACACTAATTCTGACTAAAATATCCTAACCTCACTCAGCACAGCTCTAGAGTCACAAATCCTGAAAGTTCACCCCACTTCCACTCTCCCTAGAATAGCAACTAAAACTGTCTCATTATGTTACCGTCATATTTGGTATATTATGGACACATGAACCAAGGATCTAAGCATCTTCTGTTCTTTGATTCCTTTTAGACTGTAAAGATGAAGTAATACGTTTCTGTAAATCTTCTACATAATTCACAATGGGAAATAAAAAAAAAAAAACTGCACCTTGAATATACTACTCAGGTCAAGATTGACCTAAATACTAGTCTAATTAAAAAATAAAATAAAAAATAAAAAATAAACTGTTAATAGCAACTTAAGATGAGTTACTCTTACTGGTAGTCAAGAAATACCCTAAAACCAAAGGAACTCACTGAGTGAATAAAAAATAACAGACAGGTGTGTGTGTGAGTGTGTGTGTGTGTGTGTGTGTGTGTGTGTGTGTGTGCATGTGTGAGTATACATTGTGTTAGAAGTATATACAGATCACGACAGACCACCATATTATTTCAAGGGATTCTTCTTTGCATAATCTCCAGATGCTGCCTGAGCTTTAACTAATCTAAGAGCGTCCTACATGGTCTAAACATGATTTAAACCCTGTCTAAGAGTGGGGGTCCGTAGAAAATATCAGAGTGGGGGTCCGTAGAAAATATCAGAGTGGGGGTCCATAGAAAATATCAGAGTGGGGGTCCGCAGAAAATATCAGAGTGGGGGTCCATAGAAAATATCAGAGTGGGGGTGTGTAGAGAATATCAGAGTGGGGGTCTGTAGAAAAATATCAGAGTGGGGGTCTGTAGAAAATATCAGAGTGGGGGTCCATAGAAAATATCAGAGTGGGGGTCCGCAGAAAATATCAGAGAACTGGACTAGAAGAGAAGTGTTACTTGATGAATACAATGGGCATGATAAGCTGAGAGAATGAGGAACTCCCCGCACGGAACCTCCCACCATCAACATGTCTCACCAACAACACCAACTAAAGTTTCTAACTAGGAACACCGGAGTTTGTATTGAGAGGTGAAATTTGTCTTCACAATGTGTGAAAGAAAAACCTAAACACGGACACATTAAACAGAATATAAAATAATGCCATGCCTGACGGGTTAGGGAAGCGTTCCTTCATGGAAAATAGTCTAGAGAGTCTAACCAGTAGGAAAATAAAAGAAGACTGTGTTAAACTTATTTCTATTTTTAGAGGAGGGAGAGAAGTCTTATTTATGTCTGACTGCTTATTACACTCAAGCTCCATGCAGACAGGAAGACAACTGTTTATCCTCACAGCCTTGTCCGCAGATCAGGACCACACAGGGGAAGGATACAATGTTTTTCTTTATTAAATGACTGGGGTTCAAACTGTAAGGAATCTATCATGAATTGATTAAGCGGAGTCACATTAGATCGATATTAGAACTAAAAGGATATGTACCATGGAACCTGTTGTAAAGTGGAACAAAACTGTACTGAATTCAGGGTTCCTTGAAAATTATAGTTTTAATTAAAGCAAAACATTTGAATTGTTAAAGGAACATCAACTCAGAGTAAGAATAAAGAAACCAAACTGGGAAGAGAGACATTTTTAAAGCCATAATTTACAACTTCATAAATAAACTAAAAACAATCTATAATAATAAATGCTAAGCTTTTCTCCCATTATTTTCTATACTCTCTGTCTTTACCTGAGAGGAGTCTGCTTGGGCTAACTGTGTGGTGACCCTCAGTATCTGCTGAAGATTCTGTCCTCCATCTTCAACAAGCAGGTGAGCCAGCAGTAAGAAAACGGGCGGGGGGATCACTGTGGTGGCAGAGAGCAAGGATTCCACTGTAGCCAGCCAGTCCCTAGCTGCAGACTCTTCTCCAATGACTTCAAGAATCCTCCAAGCTGTGAAGATTGAGCCATACATGTTGCTTACAGGAAAAGCAAGCCTGCAGGACATCTGAGAAATAGATAGACACAAGAAGGCATTTAAAAAATGAGATGAGTATGTGTCAGAAAAATATTCCTATTCCTGACATTCCTTTTATAATGCAATATCAAAATCACCCCCACACACAACAAAAAAAAATAGATACTTTGAGGTCCTGCCAAATGGCTCTCCACCCAAATGTGAGGCAATAGAATCAGACAAAGAGGAAAACAGTTGTTCCATAGAACCTAGGAACACTACCGCACCAATTTTTCTCTATTTACTATTTACCTCCTATTAAAACAGAGAGGGGAATTAGATCAATATACCAGATCCAGAGGCAACAGAGTTTGGGAAAACCTATTCCCACTTTAAAAAGCCTCAAAGTGACCAACAATGAGAAGAAAAATAGACACCCCATTTCATTTGCCCAGCTTCAGGCCCTTGTAAGTGGCAGCTCGAAGCAGATGGCAGACTTGGACACAGGACAATTCACATTTGTAACAGACAGTGTGTGGATGGGAACAGAGTTGCTTCAGCTTGAGCCTGGTAATTCATTAGTAATTGTGAATAACTTCTGCAACAAAATGTAGCCCCAGCTCTAAGTCGAACGAGACCAAGAGATGGTGCTGCATTTCCGCTAATCAGGGAAAAGGCTCCTCTCTTAAGTGTGGCAGTGCCATCAGGTTCAGGGAGTGCAAAAAACTGGGCAGTGACACTTGAGGGGAAATATCTCAGGAAGCCACAGGCATTGCAGAAGCATTTGACACTGTCTGCCAATAGAGTCATTCACATTTCACAGAAGAGGAGGGCAGAAATTAAACTCTCTTAACTTCCTATTATCATAGGATGGTTTAAGTATAAAAATAATCATTGAAAGGATAAGAAAGCCAAATGTTATAAGACCTGCTTTTTGTTAAGTTTACAATTTAGTAGATGTCAGTAATTCATACAATTCTGAAGTCATCACCAGGGTCTACTTTTATGATATTTTCATTACTCCAAGGGGAAAACGCCAATAGCCTACCCTCCTCCCTGTGCCTGGAAACTACCTACTGGCATTGTGTTTCTCTATTTTACATGGTAGAAAGCATAAAATTTTGGATATTTTATGACAGGTTTTATACAATAGACACCACTCATTTTGTGACTTCCTTTCACTTAGCATGTTTTCAAGGATTGTTCATGTCATAGCTTGTGTCTGTACATTTTATTGCCAATAGCATTGCATCGTACATATATAGCTCCTCTTGTCAATCCATTCATGATAGATGAGTGACTGAGCCATTTCCATTCTGGGAGGCAATTATAAACAACGTGATCAGCATTTCTACCAATGTTTGTAAGACAATTCAAATAAATACACAATTCTTTTGAATATATAATAAAGAATGGCTATTAGATTTGAACATTAAATAATACTCTAAAAACAAATACGGAAGTTCTAGTCATACTACTAACTAATATGAACAGATTCCCCAAGTGAAAATATCAGAGATATAAATAGTTTACATAGAATGCTATTAGTTTTTCCAAAAGAGGCTGAGGCGAAAAGGATATGTTATATTACATTTTACAGTAGTATATTATATTGTATTGTTGGCGAATACAATACAACTGGTAACTACTAAGCAAAACATTCTCTTTACAAGAGTAAGAACAGCACTAATAGGACCCACATGAATAAAAAGGACTCCAGCATATACCACTTTATACTTTCTGAACCATGTGAATGTATTACTATTTTAAAAATCTTACAAAATTTAGGCTTAAATAATAATCCAAATTTATGTATCTTGATCTTATTTTTAAAAACTGTTGATAAGAAGATAAAATTCATTCTTTAGTCTAATGAAAACCAACACTGGACTTGAGACATAAAAAACTTCAGAAAACCCAAGTCAGCCATGAAATATCATTGCAACCACTCTAAACCTCACTTTACTCATTTATACAATTTAAATAAAGACTAAATTCTTACCAAGATAGGAAGAAGATATGAAACAATCCAATAGCTAATAAACCAGCTAGTACAATGCCTAAAGTTGCAAATATAGGAAAACATTATCCCTGTCTTGGGGAAAGAAAATCCAGTGATTAAGAGTAGAAAAGAGTAATAACTGGAAATAAACATGAACCATGAATGGAGTCCAAAGCAGGAACATACTCTGACATAAGTGAGCAAGGAAGGGAAGGTAACTCCACGCTACTGAGGCATTACCTCCTTCTTGCTCTGGTTTGCTGGCTTGCTGACAGGTAGAACAGCAGTAGGGAAGCAAAATGCTAAATAATATATCACAGTAAGATCCCCTTGCCCTGTTGAGTGACAGCTGCTACTGGCAAACTGTCAAGAGAAGGGTGTCATCAAGGATTTCCCTACCCGGAGAGAAAGCTAGATGACAGGGTCAGTGCATTCTGTCTTTCGGAGAATGAAGTAGAAAGTAAAAAAGGATTGGTAATGTGTGTATTATAGCACAACAGAAAATAATAAAGAACAGGAACCACAGGGAAAATTATACTGAAACAAATCTAGAACTTAAAATGAGGATGGCATATGTAATACCACCATTGGCGCAGTGGGGTAGCAGGTTCAAGACCAAACTCTGCTCAAAACAAAACAAAACAAAACAAAGCAAGAGGTTGGGAAAAGTAGTGTGCACTTCTAATCCCAACAGAGGCAAGCAATTCAAGGTCAGCCTGGTTTTCATGGAGATGTGCAAACTAGCAAACTAGACTAGTGCAAACTAGACTAGTGAGTTCCATCGCAAAAACACATAATACAAAGGGAAAATACAAGAATTCAAAAGATTAATAAATAAAACATACATCTGAGGGGCTCAAGAGATAGCCCCACAGATGGTCCTGGCTGATCATCCAAAGGATCCAGGTCTTGAAACTGTCCATAATGCCAGTTCCAGGGGTCTGATACCCTCCTAGGGCTTCCATAGGGACAAATGTGATATATGTACATACATACAGTCAAAACACCAATACAAATAAAATTTTACATTTTAAATATGTATTACAAAGCTATTAAATGAATTTTATCAATTTTATAAAAGAATGTGGAATAACTAGTTTTAAACTTTAAAATTTAATTTTACATATTTTTAATTATAATTTATTATTGTTGTTAAATATACTACTATATATTCAATTTAGAGTTTAAATCTAATTTTAAAAGATAAGATTGTTCCTGTGCATTAAGTTTGAATTGTAAGTCAGACATCTGACAGTCTTTGTGGAGCTAAAGAAGTCTGAGACTACAGATGAATACAAATTAACAGTAATGAATAACATTTCTCTGTAACATTTATCTATAACGCTAACTACAATAGACTTTAACAAGCAAAAGGATGGTGACATGGAAATCCAGCACTCAGGAGACAGAGGCAGGGGGAATCTCTGTGAGTTTGAGGCTAGCCTGGTCTATACACACCAGAGATGCATAGGGAAACTGTCTCAAAACTCAAAAACAAAAACAAAAGATAACTTTCTTTCCACCCTGTGTTCCCATGAGCAATGGACATGAGAGCTGAGAAGTGTGGGAATATTTGGTTGTTGAATAACTCATGTCATCCTCAATATAAGATCAAGCTCCAGCTACATAAGTAGCAGAGGATGGCCTAGTCGGGCATCAACGGGAGGAGAGGCCCTTGGACCTATGAAGGCTCTAAACTCCAGTGTGGGGGAATGCCAGGGCCAGGATGCAGGAGTGGGTGGATTGATGGGAAGCAGGCGAAGGGGGGAAGGGATAGGGTATTTTTGGAGGGGAAATTAGGAAAGGGGATAACATTTGAAATGTAAATAAAGAAAATAACTAATTAAAAAAAAAAAGATCAGGACCATCCTTAATTTTCAACCAAAAGCTCTTAAGAAACCAGGTCATTTCAACTTACTTCTAATTCACTATAGTCTTTTCTATGAGCCCATCCTAACACTACTATCATTTCCTCCTAAATTCCACAAAGATAAACTAATGGAGGGAGGGAAGGAGGGAGGGAAGGGTAGATGGAAGTTATACATTATAGGATCAAGCGTTACAGAAGTAATATCTGAAACTAAAATCTATCCTTCACAGTCCATGTGACTGACTGGAACACACCCTTGGCATTTCTAGCCTCAGACTCCTGACTTGGACATGAGTGTTTTAAGAACATCCTTGGAACGAGAACACAGGTCAATGGTTGACCTACTTAGCATGTGAGAGGTAGGAGTTTCATCCAAAGCAATACAGAGGAGAGAGAAGAAAGAAAGGGAGGGGAGGGGATGGAGGAGGCTTGCAGATAAATACCTCCTCGTGATCTCTAGGATAACTAAAATCAGAAGACAAACAGAGCCAGGCGTGGTGGCACACGCCTTTAATCTCAGCACTCAGGAGGCAGAGGCAGGCGGATTTCTGAGTTCGAGGCCAGCCTGGTCTACAAAGTGAGTTCCAGGACAGCCAGGGCTATACAGAGAAACCCTGTCTCAAAAAAAAACCAAAAAAAAACAAAAAACAAAAAAAACAACAACAACAACAACAACAACAACAACAACAAAAAGACAAACAGTAACAGCAGTTAGCAAAGATGAAGAGAAACTGGACTCCTTGCAAACTGTGATGGGAATTCTTCAGCTATACAGCATTAGAATAAGACCGCTCAATTCTACAAATCTACCTGGGAGAAATAAAAGCACATACCAGATTTAAAAAAAAAAAAACTCGCATGTCAATGTTCATCACAACATATTCACAGAAACAGAACATGAAAATAGCCCAAAGTTCACCCCTAGAGGAAGAGAAACAAAGCATTGTTCAGACATGCTACTAAGTATGATAAAAACTGAAGCATGCCTTTAATCATAACACTTGGGAGGCAAAGCAAAGGCAGGACTCTGGGTGCTTAAAGCCAGTTTGGTCTACAGAGTGAGTTCCAGGATAGCCTGGGCTACACTCTGTCGGGGCGTGGGGGGGAGTACAAAGGGCTACTCTTCCTGGGATCTCATCTCTGCTAAAGTTCCAAAGTAGACACCATAGACAATTCCCCCTAGAGAGCAGATTAGTGGTTGCCTAGGCCACCACTTAGGAGGAAGGGCCAGGTTATGTGAGAGGTAGCTTTTGAGATAATACTAACAAATGTTCTAAGACTTGTTGTGGTAACTTTGAACAAACTGGAAGACCCTGAATTGTACATCTGACCTGTATACAATACATATGTGAACTGCATTCCAATATACTATTAAAAGTTAGGCAGAGGCACTCATACACATAAAATAAATCTAAAGGGGAGGGGGTTCCCAAAGCACAACTTTGGCAAGGTATTCCCTTCTCTGTGCCTAAGTTAGCTTTTAGATAAACTATGTCATGGGGTGTGGTGTGACAATACAATTAATAGAGAATATGAAATGGAGTCTACAACCCTATGACAGCAAGATGCTCTGCTACTCATTTTACCTTACCCAGAGAGATCAGCCACTAGTCAAAAGAAAGGAAGGGAAAGGGAAAGGGAAAGGGAAAGGGAAAGGGAAAGGGAAAGGGAAAGGGAAAGGGAAAGGG